>NC_092519.1:16370572-16710572 GCF_047511675.1 Marmota flaviventris
GTCCCTGAAGGACTGGCCCTGGTACTTTGGCTCCCTTGCCTTGGTGGGAGTATGTAAGAGAGCAGATGTCCTGACTTTGAGGACCAGGGAGCAGGAAAAGGAAGAGGAAGAGACTGGGGTCCCACAATCCCATTCAAGACCACACCCCCAATTACCTAAAGTCCTCCCACTAAGCCCCACCTCTTAAAGGAACCACCACCTCCCAACAGGTCTACGCTGAAAGCCAATCCTTTAACCCATGAGTTTTAGGGGATGTTCATGAAAACCAGCAAGACTTACATTTGATCCCTTTAATATGCAGAATATTTTAAATTCAAGAGGAAACTTAAGAAGCTCTAAATGAGCCTTTCAATTGCACATTTGACTTCACTAATTCTTCTTATCATAAAAGAGGGGATCGCCAGTTTGATTTTGATGTTCCTTTGCTGGGGGCAGAGGTTTGGAGCATTCTGATAAGAATCTACAAGCCTCTTTCTAGAACAATCCATAAGCACCTCTGAACCTTCTGACTTCAGGAACCAAGGAGCAGAAAAAGGAAGAAGAAGAGTCTGGGGTCCCACAGTCCCTGTCAAACACACAACCCAACAACCTCAAGACCTCCCTTTCAGCCCCACCTGTCTGGTTGGGGTCAGGCAGGGAGTTTATCCACCCCTGGCCACTCGTTGCTGAAGGAGAGAGGTTAGGCACTTGGCATGCATTTCAAATTTACCTACTTGTGCAAAAACTACTACCAGCAATCAAAAAATGAATAAATATAACCCACTGGTTCCTTGGGGCAGGTTTTGGGTGACACAATTCTTGAATATGACAGTTATGGTCACTTCTGCTGGAATATCGTCCCACGTATCATTCTGGAAAGATGCCAACAGATGTGGCTCTATCCCAGTGGCATTTGGGGACACTACGCTAATTTCCACATTTGGGGGGACCACAGGTATCTGAGGACGTGTCCTGAGACCACCGAGGGTCATTCAGTTCTGAGAACTGTCCAAGCACAGCAGTTGGACATTGAGACACTAATGTTGCTGTTCCCTGGAACAGACTTACCTCCTGGTGGATAAAACAGGGTCTATTTATTTTTCCATTCCATGGCTGTATCTTACATATAACAAAAGCAAACACGTATAAAGAAAATGAATTATAGTAAAAAGTCATGAAGCAGCTTCAGCACTTACCGACAATCCCAAAGCAACAGTAAGTTAAAATTTTCAACTGTCACCAGAAAACAGTCAATCCATGAGCCAACATATACGAATATTTTGAAGGTTCTATTATAAAGAAAATGCTAAGAATTGAGGTCTCACTTATTGCTCTCTATGCGGAAATGTACACTTTTCTTTTCTTTTTTTCCTTTCCTTTTTTTTTTTTTTTTTTTGGTACCAGGGATTGACCTCAGGGGCCCTTGACCCCTGAGCCCCATCCCCAGCCCTATTTTGCATTTTATTTAGAGACAGGGTCTCCCTGAGTTGCTTAGGGCCTCGCTTTGGCTGAGGCTGGCTCTGAACTCACGATCCTCCTGCCTCAGCCTCCAGAGCCACTTGGATGACAGGTGTGCACCACCGCAGCCAGTCATTTTGCATTTTTTTCTCTCCATTACACAGCGCAAACACCTATTCAGATATGGCAATGAGCAACTATTATGTGCAGTTATCACGTGTCAATCAAAAACGTCCTGTTTCTCAATACGCCATTCAAGATGGTGCCCATTGGACATACCAATTGGCTGGTCCTTCCCAGGTCAGAGATCTGAGTTCTTTATTTTTACAGTGGAGGTGACACAGAGCAGTGGCCCCGGGGAGCCAGGTCATTGGGTGCAAACTGTCAATCAACCAAGGAACTGATGAACCCACCTGGATCATAGGAGATGCAATTCCCAGTTCTTGCTCCAGAAATAAGCAAAAAACAGAGAACATTATGGGACCGAGGGCCATAGATCGGGTCACAGATCAAGAACTCTCATGCCCCCCAAATAGACCTGGGAAGGCAAAAATTTTTGCAGTCAGTATTTCATCACCTGGAATGTCCATAATTTCATTTTTAATGGTCAGACCCCTGCAAGTCCCCCTTCCATCTCCAGTGTGAGTTCCAACTACAAATCATCCCACCCATAGATTTTTTTTTTTTTTTAGGTCATAAAACAACCGAGTGGTTTAAAATCCAATTTTTATTGTTTCAGCCTTTATGACTCTTTTCTGAACAGGAAACGTGTTACGCAAGCAGAGCCAGGTTGCAAACTCTGAATATCCAAAAGCTCATGGGGGACAGAATCCCGCACTCGGGGTCCACAAAGGACAGAAGTTGTGATTCCCCGGAAAATAAATCATCATTAGGAGGAATGCGGGTCCCAGAGGTGGAATTCTGTTGGGGATTTACCTTGACTGTCCTTCCAAGGGCCACCGTGAGCCCTCGGGGTATAATAAGAAGTTATTATATGTGTGTGTGTTTGCGTATATATGCACACATCCATGTAATATATATGCATTTTATATATAGGAGCATATGAAAAATTATATATACAAAATATGCATATCTAGCACATATACATATGTATATGTGCATTTAAAAATATATTTTATATACAGTGTTATACATATGCATTTTGCATATATGCATTTCACATATATTCATATATAAAATTATATATATTTATAAATATTATATTATATATTCATATATGTTTATATTATATTATATATCTTTATAAATTTTATATATATAAATGAGCCTATGTACATATGTATATATGCATGTCACATATATATCTATATATAGTGTTTTGTGTGCATTTTGTATATATGCACTTTACACATATTTACATAGAGAATCATATATATTCATAAATCATCTGTATTACATAATATATAAAAATTCATTTTTGTGGATAGTTATATATCACATAATATCATCTATAAATTTATATTTCTATAAATTTATATTAATATTTATATAAATTTATTTTCATACAAATTTATATAAATATAAAAATATATCTATAAATTTATACTTATATTTATATAAATATATCAATTATGCATATTTATATAGAGTGATTTGTGTGCATTTTGTATATATGCACTTTACACATATTTACATAGAAAATCATGTATATTCATAAATTATCTATATTACATAATATATAAAAATGCATTTTGGGGGATAGTTATATATTACATAATATCATCTATAAATTTATATTCATATTTATATAAATTTATATTCATATAAATTTAAATTAATATTTATGTATACTTATATTTATATAAATTTCTATTTATATAAATATAAAAATATATCTATACATTTATACTTATATTTATATAAATATATCAATTATGCATACATCTTAAGGGGAGCGATGTGGGGCTTTGGTACATGGTGCACTAACTGAATGAGGATCAGTAGGATTTCTATGACCCGGAACGTTCAAGAATTGTTCGTGGTCAGTCCACTGGGAGTCGCCCCTTGCAACTCTGATGGCTGCCATCCATCATGGTCACCTGGCTGTCACAGGCTCTGGGAACCATCCATCTCATGCAATCACAACTTTGTGACAACCTGGGCCCTGGGTCCCACCCTCTCTCCCCTCCCCAGTCTCTGAAAACGTCTGTTCTCTGCTGTTTCCTCATTTGACGACTTGAACATGTCCATTGTGGTAATGGGAATACCATGGGGATTAGAGTCCAAAGGTCAGTGCTAAATCGTGACATCATGTATTTTTAGGCGACCTGAGAGATCCCTGAGAAACCATCTCCATATCAATCAAGCAAATGCAGGGGTGGACTTAATGATTATTACTGCATTTTTTTCTAATAAATAAGGAAGTGTATTTGCAAATGTAGGATTATGGTAACTGGACGATTTCTGGACTCCCATTCCATATCAGGATCCATCCGGGTGGTTCTGCATTAATTAGCTCAGGTCCCCTCCATCTTCAAGATTTGGGCACGTGGCCAGGTCTGGACCATCAGAGGTGAGACATGAAGTAAGTGAGCTGCCCAAGATGGAGCACCTCAAATGTTCCCTGAGTGGATCCAACAGTGGCCTCTTTCCAAGGATCTCCTGAGCTGATTAGAAGGCAGTTCTAGAGATCTTGACTTTCATTTTGGGAAAGAGGTTGGCTGGATATGAAGGAGGGAGGAGAGAAACAGGGAGGGAGGGAGAGAGAGAGAAAGAAGAAAGAGAAGAAAAAGAAGAAGGAGGAGGAGGAAAAGGAGGAGGAGGAGGAGGAGGAGATGGAGGAGATGGAGGAGGAGGAGAAGGAGAAGGAGAGGAGGAGGAGGAGTGCTGCAGTCTGGTTGGGCACAAAATAACCAGGAGATCACGAGCCACTTGTAGGTTCAAACAGGAACTACTTTATTGCCAGAACTCCATGGGAACTCTCCAGAACTCCACAGAAACTCAGCGAGAACCAATGGAAACTCAAAGGGAACTCCACGAGAACTCAATGGAAACTCAACGGGAACTCTGCAAGAACTCAAGGAGAACTCAAAAATAGCAGGCACCCGAGGTAGCAGGAGCCACCTTATTGCTGGACAGCAGAGGTTTATATACACAACTGAATACACAGCTTGTTTCAATTTAGCATCATCCAGTTACAGCAATCAGTCATTATCTTAATAATTATACACAGCTTAACTTAATTATTATCATTTAATGGCTCACTGGTGCTACTTCTCAACCACTCCTTCTGGCAAAATGCCAGGTGCCATCTTGACTTGGTTGTGGCTCTCAACAGAGGAGGAGGAGGAGGAGGAGGAGAAGGAGGAGGAGAAGGAAGAGGAGGAGGAGATGGAGGAGGAGGAGGAGATGAGGAGGAGGAGGAGGAGAAGGGGGAGGAGGAGGAGAAGGGGGAGGAGGAGGAGAAGGGGGAGGGGGAGGAGGAGGAGAAGGGGGAGGGGGGGAGGAGAAGGGGAGGAGGAGGAGGAGGAGAAGGAGGAGGAGGAGGAGATGGAGGAGGAGGAGGAACAGATAGAGGAGGAGGAGGAGGAGATGGAGGAGGAGGAGGAGATGAAGGAGGAGGAGAAGATGGAGGAGGAGGAGTAGAAGATAGATGAGGAGGCAAAGGAGGAGAAGAAATAAAAGAGGAGGAGGAGGAGGTGGAGTGGGAGGAGGTGAAGGAGGAAGAAATGGAGGAGGAAAAAGAGGAGGAGGAAGAGAAGATGAGAAGGAGGAGGATGTACAGAAAGAGGAAAAAAGTAGAAAGAGAAGGATGAAATTAAAAAGGAGAGATCATGTATGAAAGAAAAAAATAATAATAGAGTGTCTGTCGGGCTCAGCTCCTGCATCTGTGGATTTAACTTTGCCTGAAGCCACCTTGTCCTGCTGGACTTCCCATGTCACTCTGGTGACAAATGGCCTCTTTTGTAGATGCCAGCTTTCATTCGGGGTCTGCTACTCTGGACCCACATAACCTCCCCAGATTTCATTACCACTCCTCGTGGGTTGTTCCCTCATCACATATCTGCAAACTGGCCTCTCTCTGCTGCTCCTGAGTCACATGTCCCCGTGTCCCCAGGTCTCCTGGAGGCTTCCAATGAGCTGCCCTTATGACTCCTGCATCTCAGCAGGTCTCAAGACAAATTAATCACCCTGTCCCTTCTAGCACCTTCTCCTACTTCCTCTCTCTTTAATGGTACAGTCAATTTTATACGGTTGGTTGAGTCCATTTTTCACTGAACTCTCTTTTGTCCTCACGGAGCCTTTTGCCAACCAACAGTCTCTCTGTGAAAACAAAGAGTCCCATTGTCCCCTCAGATGATAGCATTTCCCTGGCTTTGGACTGTCTCCGTCATGATTTTCTTAAAGGAAAAGTGAAAACTTTCACTTTCTTTTCTCACAGGTTGTGCCTCCAAAGGGCTGTGCATTTTTATCTTGGTAAAAGATAAAATTTCTAACTCTTCTTCATTATTTTGATCTAAATCAAGATTTCTAATAAAAATCACGGCAGCAGGAGAAGGATGAGGAGGAGAAGGAGGAGGAGGAGGAGATGGAGGAGGAGGAGGAGGAGATGGAGGAGAAAGAGGAGGAGGTAAATGGATGGCACTGGAGAAGATAATGCTAAGTGAAGTTAGCCAATCCCCCCCCCAAAAAAAAAAAACAAATGCTGAATATTTTCTGTGATATAAGGAGGCTGACTCATAGTGAGGTAGGGAGCTGGAGCATGGGAGAACTAGAGGAACTCTAGATAGGAAAGAGGGGTGGGAGGGGAAGGGAGAGGGCAGGGGGTCAGCAATGATGGTGGAATGTGATGGACATCATTATCCAAAGTACATGTATGAAGACACGAGTTATGTGTCAACCTACTTTATATATAAACAGAGATATGAAAAGTTGTGGTATATATGTGTAATAAGAATTTTAATAAAAAAAACACAAAGTACATACATAAAGGCGTGAATTAGCATGAACACAATATATATTCAAAGATATGAAAAATTATGCTTTATATGTGTAATAAGAATTGTAATGCAATCCGCTGTCATGTATTTAAAAAAATAAAAACAATTAAATAAAAATAAAATGAATTAAATAAAAAATTAAAATCAAGTAAATAAAAAAAAAATCCAGAGTCCAGGAGCTGAAAATTGAAAGGATTTTGAGAAATCATCAAAAAATATTAAAAAAATCAAGATTTCTAAACAGATCACAAATCAGTACGCGTTATCGCAGCTTTATGTTTCCTTCTTCCTTTTCCTCGTCTTTCTTGTCTCCCTCCTCTTTTTTCTCATTCTCCTTTTGGGTCCTTCCTACCTCTCTTCCTCATCTCTCACTCTGCTTCCTTCTGATCCTCCAGCCCCATCTCCAAGAAGTCCATTTCCTCCCAGCTTCTTTCTTCTCTCCTTCCTCAATCCTATCTTCCTCATGTTCCCCACCATCTTCCTTCTTCCTCCTACTTCATCTCCATCTCTTCTGATCTTCACCTCCTCCTTCTCTTCCTCCTATCTCTTTTTGCTTCTTTCCTTTATACATCTCCTCCTCTTTCTAAATATCTTCTCCTTCCTCCTTTCTCTACCCCTTCTTTTTTCACCATTCCCTGTTCTTTCATCATTTCACCCACTGATGAAGCACATATTCATGTGTGGGACTGGGTTTAGAGCTTTCTCTATTTGCTCAAATCTTCCTGAAGATGATGATAGTAATGGTGGTGATGATGATGATGATGATGATGGTTTTATAAATAAAGACCCTGTAGAATTCTATTTCCTTTATGACACTAGTGGTCACAAACGTTCAACTTCATTTCTTTTATTTCCCATTGAAATATGCCCAAACTCCACAATCTCCAATTTAAAAAAAAAAAAACACTTATTTTTTAATTGTAGGTGGACACAATACCTTTATTTTATTTTTAGGTGGTACTGAGAATCGAACCCTGTGACACCATGTTTCTCCTTCTGTTCCCGGCTTATAGCACTCAACATTATAGCCTCCATTTCCAACCATTTTTTTCCACAAATGACACAATTTTCTCATCATCTCTTGAATCATTCCTATATTCTATGGTTTGGATGTAAGTCATCCCCCGGTGGTCCACCAAAAGACCTCCACTAGAGCCAGAATGGTATGGGTGCCATGTCTATAGACTTGCATAACCAACAGCTGAACAGAACCTTTTTTCTTAATAATGCTACCCAACCTCAGGTATTTTGTTACAGTAATTAAAAGCAGACTAATGCACCGTGAATGTACGTCTCCTATGACTACATTGAACTAATATTGACCGTCATGGCAGTGTGACCAAACCCATCTGTCATCTCTCAATCTCTCTCAAAATCATGTCACCTGTCACAAAGAAGCCACTTGAACATTTTTCATGCAAGGTGAAACATACTTTTCCACTGCATTCTGACTCTGTTCCTTGTCTCATTTCACGAGTTGCCCATTCACTACCTGATGTACTCCTTCTCCCTATATTTCAGCCCAAAGCTGATGATGTTTGCTAGGACTAGGTCTGTACCATATTAAGACTCTTTGTAGATAATTGCTCAATGAGAGAAACAGAGAATGAATTTCTATCATCTCCTCCTGATGTCTCTGTTTAGCGTCATAAAATTCAGGATGGAACGGGTTGTCATTTTCACAGTTTTATCTCCGCTGTGATAACAGTAGCTGCATAATTTAGAATCTCTAGAAGAGTCATTTTTATCACTTGTTGTATTATTTAAGTTTCTCTAATGACTTTAAGGATCTCGTTGGAGGTGGCACATGGAAACATAAATCATCACTTTTCAGTTTTCAGTACTGTCACAGAGATCCCCAGCTGCAGATTTAGGAACGGGGTCTTTTGACGGTTGGATTCAGGGAATAAGAACTCTGGCTTCTCCCCCACGGCTTCCCCAAGCTCAGGGAACTCAAACACCCTGGGAAGTTGTGCAAAACCATGTCCACTGCTTGTCCTGAACCCTGTGCCCACGCTCATCACCTACAGAATTTACAAAGACTGTGACCTACAACTTCATGCCTATGTAGTCGGACAAAAAAAATTCAAGATTTGTTTTTCTTTTAGTTTTGGATTATTCTGCAAGAATCATAACATTTTTCATGTAATGGTTTTCTCTGGGGAGCTTTTTATTAGTGCATTTTTATCATCCATAATAGGAGGTGATCACTTGCATGCAAATTGTATATATTATTCACTCCAAGTCAGCCCCCAGGACTCACTCTCCCCCTCCCCTGACTACTACTGTGGTATTTTTAATTCACAGAACTCACACCTTTTGCTCAAGTTCACTTTACTGCTGATAAAATTTCAGGCACACAGTGTGCTGTCAAAATGCCTAGAATCCAGACGACCTGCATTTGTGGACTTTTATCTACAAAAAGCAGCCCTGCTGGTTCTTCCTTCTGAAATATGACTCGCTCTCCCACCTCAATCACGCACCTCTCCTGGTAGAGTGATTTCCCCACAGACTACAACCATTGCATCCCAGTTATACCAATTTCTGCCCTTCCAAGGACACTTGCTCCTCCACCCTGTCAATCAACATCTGCATGCACGGACGTGGGTGCTGGGTTCTTTACATTTGAAAGCTCCATCTCCTCCTGCACCATTGGACACAGCTGGAGTTTTGCAGCTATTGAGGGGTGGAAACAAGATTCCAAACCTGGAGTGGCTCTTGGCATGATTAAAAGTGCACACCTCCCAGGCACAGTGGTGCATGCCTACAATCCCAGTGACTCGGGAGGCTGAGGCAGGAGGATGGGAAGTGGGAGGCCAGCTTCAGCAACTTGTGAGGCCCTGAGCAACTTTGCAAGATCCTGTCTCAAAATAAAAAATAAAAATGGCTGGCGATTGTGGCTCAGTGGTGGAGCATCCCTGGGTTCAATCCCTGGTGTTAATAATAAGAATAATGTATATATATTATGTACATATATCACACGAAGCCCGCATCCCCTGTCCCTGCCCAGAGCAGATTTCTTGGCTGGTCCTCTGACTCTGCATCTGTTGCAGCATCTAAAGGTGTCGATGCTTTTTTTCTGCTTGGGAATCCGAGATAACTAGCTTTACAAATCCTACTCTCGCTGAAGACTCTCCGGGCAGAATCTCTCTCCTGGGCAGGGGACATTCTGCAGACCGTGCCTCTGGGGTCATGCATTTCCAGCCTTTTATAAACCATGGTCTGGAATCTCTTGCACTAAGGTATCATGGTTTCAGGATGAGCAAGAACGCTCCTGGCGACTTGCACCTAAGGGATCTTTGATTTCCATGTCTCCACGGGAAGATGACACTTTGGAGAATGACCAAATAAAAAGGCAACAGAAGCCACCGCAAAGCTTCTTGGTCAGCAGTAGACCCTGAAGGCAGATGGGAGGGATGATGAAAGATGCAGACAAAAAAATTAGCATAAGCCATGTGCATATGCTGTCAAATGTCAGAGTTTGTATCAAAATATGCTCGTCTCCTCTTGCACAGACGATAGATTCCAATAGAGCCATTGGATGCCAGGAATGATACATAGGAATGAGTCAATTATACACTACTTTTTTCCCTAGATGAATATACTGAGGATAAATTCCCATCTTTTGCTGGGCACAGTGGTGCACGCCTGTCATCCCAGTGGCTTGGGAGGCTGAGGCAGGAGGATCGCAAGTTGGAGGCCAGCCTCAGCCAAAGAGAGGTACTAAGCAACTCAGTGAGACCCTGTCTCTGAATAAAATGCAAAATAGAGCTGGGGATGGGACTCAGGGGTTGAGCATCCCTGAGTTCAATCTGTGGTACCAAAAAAATAAAAAATAAAAATTAAAACTCCCATTTTTAATAAAGAAAAACACACTGATTCTCTTTGGCCTGCCCAAATTGGCTTTGCAACCCTCATGAACTAGAACAAGGAGTGTTTGGATACGAGGATTGCCTCACCCTGATAGTCGGTCTGGTGACCTAGGCCATCACTAGTTGGGTAGTATATACAGGGTGGATACGCTGCACAAAGCAATGACTCACTTCCTAAGTAGAACAGCGTGAGATTTGATCATGCTTCTGGGAATACATGAAATTCAAACTGCATGAATCCCTTATTTCTGGTGTTTTCTATATTCAGTCTGCAGTTGGTCAGGGGTAAATAAATCCATGGATAGCAAAATTGCAGATAAGAGGAAAATACCGTATTCTTCTCTTGGACATGAATTTAGACTCAACTTGGGAGGGGGGAATTTCTTCTTTTGTTTGCTTCCAAATCCTAAGAAAATGCCAGGCACGTTTACACATTTTTGTGAAATGCATCAATAAACAGATTGCTTATTTTTTCTCAGTATTAGAAGAACATAGACTTGCCCTTGGTCTGTATGATATTAAGGACTGAGGAACAGGATTTGGTTTTTATTTCATTTTTTTCACTAATCCTAACTTGCTAGCTGTATTACTTTTAATGGCAGCCAAATAAAATCCTCAATCAAGATGCACCCAGAGGCATCTATTAGGAACATTATGAGAATCTAAACATACATCTAAACTGACAAAATAATGTCCGCATCAGCATTTAGCAGAATGAGAGCTTCCAACACACGTCACCCAGAAAAAGCATTTGGTAAATGCGAGACGGTTCACCCTCCTCATGCCTTACCTCATTTAATCTGCTCTATTATAAGTGCACATGTTCAAATCCAGATGCAAAATCCCCCAAGGAAAGGAAGAAGATGCTCATGTTTCTCTCTACTTCTGGGGTAAGGAAGAAAGTCGGCGGAATCCACTGCTCTGGGCTCAAGGTGAGGCAGAACATCATGGCAGAAGGTGATGTGGGAGAAATGTGGTTCAGCTCACTGGCAGCCAGGAAGCAGAAAGAGGTAAAAGCCAGGGACAGGATATAGTCCAAAAAGGAAAGTCCCCAGTGACCCACCTCCTTCAGCCACACCCCACCCGCCTTCAGTGACCACCAGTGAGTCCATGTCTTTTAAATTAAGCTGCAGAGAGACAAAGAGCTTGCATGAGATTGCACCCTGAGAGCAGAGGTCTACACTGGATAGGATCAACTGCACCCGTTATAAGAGAAGAGAAGTGGATTTTTACAGAAGGAGAGATGGATGATAAAATACAGAACAATGGATATGCCGAGAGATGGAAATGTCCCCCAACTGGGCAACATGGATATTGCTGGCGTCATCCACCTCAACAGTACACCTCAACTGATCCTGAATAGTAACATGGAGAAAATAGTCCATTTATATTTATTCACAAAGGACCTCAGAAACCAAGCAGAATCCATAGGAAAGTCCACCCACTGATGCTTCTGGACTTCGATGGCTTTTTCAATGGCTTTTTCAGACAGCCCAGTGTCGAGAGAGAGGTCATCATATTACATATGAACCTTCAAAATACCAAGCATGAATTCATCTCTGAAATCGTATCGGTGTCACGCCACCAGGATGTCAACCAGTCCAAAGTCAAGGGACACATCTGTGTGTGTTCCTTTGCTTTAGTCAGATTTCCATTTATGTGACAAAAGATGTGAGAATAAACTATATGCAGGAAAAAGGCAGATTTGGCTTATGGTTTTGAGAAGTTCAGTCCAGCGGTTTCCTGTGGCTTCTGCATAGTTTTCTTGCTATGCATCACCAAGAGTTTAATCTTTTTTCTAAAATGTGCGTCACCATTTCTGATAATCAGAACATTGCCAAGGGGTGTACAGAGAAGCAAACCTTCATGCTCAAACCTCCAGCATGTTTTTTTTTAAATTACCTGTTTCAATTTGCTACAGTGGCATCTCATAGAATGGAAGGACGTGAAATGTGTGGCATTTTTTCTTTGTGGCTGAATAATATATTTTCTTTCTCCAGGCATCTGTTGATGGGCACCCGGGTGGATTTCTTACCTTACCTTACTGAGCAGTGCTGAAATACCCAGGTGTGCAGGTAGCTCTTTAGTATGCCAAATTCTGTCCCTTTGCACACATTCCCAGAAAAGGCATGGCTGACATTTGTCAACTTTATTAATGCTATGGTTAATAATCAATGTTTTTGCAAGAGTAAAAGTGATTTCAAAACTAGCACCAGTGATTTTGTGGCCTTATAACAGTACTGCAGTTTCCTATTCGTTTTTTAAAAGTTTTTGGTACCAGGCATTGAACTCAGGGGCAGGATTTTGAGGTCATAGGGTAATTCTGTTTCACGGTTGTGGGAACTGATACTGGTTTCCAAAGCCATTGCTCTACTATTCAGTCTGACTATTCCAGGCATGAAGGTGTTGATTTGTCCACATCCTCTCCATGCTTGTTATTTTCTGTCTTGTTAGGAAAAGCCATGCCACAGTGACTTGGGACCTCATTGTATTTCTGCTAAGACTGATATGTGTCATCTTGATGGGCTTTTTCTGGACACAGCAGTGCTTCCCCCAACTTATTCATTCTTAAAATGTTTATAGATGCTGATAAGAAGAGGCTGCTGAGGGCTAAAGCCCGATGCATATTTTCCTCCTGTTGAAATTGAATAGATTAGAAAGTCTTTGGGCAAATCTTAAAAAATTCACCAAAAAGAAAAGAAGAAGAAGAAGAAGAAGAAGAAGAAGAAGAAGAAGAAGAAGAAGAAGAAGAAGAAGAAGAAGAAGAAGAAGAAGAAGAAATTGTAGTTCCAACGTATGAGAGAAAATGTCTCACACATAGGAGAAACTAAATGGAAAATGTTTCCTCATGAAAATGTAAGAAGTTGGTGGTGATGATGATGCTGGTGATGGTGGTGACATGGTGATGGTGATGGTGGTGGTGGTGATGATGATGGTGATGGTGATGGTGATGGTGGTGGAAATGGGGATGGAGATGGTGATGGTGGAGATGGTAATGGTGGTGATGATGCAGATGGTGATGGTGATGGTGGTCAGAGTGATGGTGGTGATGGTGATGGTGGTGATTCTGGAGATGATGGTGATGATGAGGGTGATGGTGGTGATGATTGTGATGATGGTGATGGTGATGGTGGTGGTGATGATGGTGATGATGGTGGTGGTGATGGTCATGGTGATGGTGATGGTGATGGTGGTGATAATGGTGATGAATGTGTTGATGATAGTGATTGTGATGATGATAGCAATGTTGGTGATGATGGTGATGTAATGGCTATGGTGATGGTGACGATGATGATGGTGATGTTGATGGTGATGCCAACAGGCATGATGGTCATGGTGATGATGATGGTTCTGATAGTTATGGTGATGATGATGGTGGTGATGGTGTTGAAGATGGTGATGAAGATGATGGTGATGATGGTGAGAGAAATGATGATGATAATGAAAATTATTAAGATAATGGTGAAGATGATAATGGTGGTGATGGTGAAGATGATGATGGTGATGGTGATGGTGGTGGGGATAGTTATGGTGACAGTGATGGTGGTGATGGTGTTGGTGGTGGGGATGGTGATGGTGATGCTGATGCTAATGGTAACTATGTGATGATGGTGGTAGGGATGGTGATAGTGATGATGATGGAGGTGATGGTGATGGTGATGGTGGTGATGGTGACAGTGATGGTGGTGATGGTGATGGTGATGGTGGTGGTGATGGTTATGGTGACATTGATGGTGGTGATGGTGCTGGTGGTGGGGATGGGGATGGTTTATGGTGATGATGATGATGATGATGATGATTAATATAATGGGGAAGAAGATTATGATGATGGTGGTAGTGATGATGATGGTGAGGATTCACCACAAATTCCAGAGACAAACAAACAAAAAATGTACCTGTGTCCATTTATAGCTTCCTGAAGGTGACTGTGACTGTGTGGCTTCTCTTTTGGGGCAACAGTGATGGTGATTATTATTTTTCAGACTGCTGGACTTTCCCAGCCCAGTTTTGCTATTGTTGTCCACTGGTCATCCTCAGATGCTTTAAGGAGGACGTTGGTTTCAGAGCAGCAGCTGACCAGCTCTCTCAACTCCCTGTGCACATACTGAGGATGCAAAAGAGAAAATTCAAGTCACGAATGGTGAATTTTATTTCAATTTACAATTTCGTTCTGAAATATAACCAAATTTCATGTTTGTGCCCGTGATGCATCTTGATTTTAAAACACCACCGATTTCCTAAAACGCATTCAAACGTAGAAGCCACAGTATTTCACTTTGGCAAAGATCCGACACTGAGCATCATAAAATAAAATGAATCAGAAGTGGTTCTGAAAGGCGGCTGTCACCTCCCTCGATTGGTATGTAGACTTGAGTCCCAAGAAAATTCTTGGCAAACTCCACTTTAATTTCCTCTCTTTTATATTCCGAGCTTTGGAGCCAAGATGGCAAATTTCCACAACACAGGGAAAAAGAAGCCCAGTGATTCCATCTGTTACCATGGATCCACCAAAGTGAATCAACATCTATTCCCTCAACTTAGAGGCGTCAATGAGTTCAAAGAAGCCACCAGGTAGAACCCAGTGGTTGGAGAAATTTAATCATGACTTGGAGAGAAAAATCCTATTCACAAGGAAAGTTTTGAGTGAGACCCATCTAAGTCAATGCACAGAGAGCATCAGAGTCAGGTCTAGGCTCATGGGTCTCTGTGGCCGCCGGGATGGACATTTGGGGCATCACACAGTGAAGTCCCACCTATTAGCAGGTGCTGCAAAAGTGAACAGTGAAAAAATCATGTGCACCTCCCTCGCCATCCCTGATCCATGTTTCCATTTCCGCCTGGTTGGAGAAGAGCTCATAAAAAAATGGCACTGGGGGCTGTTCAGAGAATTAGTCCATGAGTGAAAGGTTTGAGCTTCACTCAGGGAGAAGGTGGTGGAATTTACACCAAGCATGAGGTGGAAGAGACATTTTTATTGCCACCTTTAGGAAGTGGATTCAAATCTTGCCGACGGCAGATTATCCAACCAAGGCTGCAGATAGGGACAGCCGTCCATGGGTCCTGTGGAAACCTCACCTGTGACACAAAGAAGCAAAGCTCAGAGGTGAGCTTTGAGGGAATGATTAGATTAGGAGACTTGGAGCCTCATCAGTGGATTAATCCATTTGCTGGATTAATTTGAATGGATTTACTGGGTGGTAACCATAGGCAGGTGGGGCATGGTTGCAGGAAGTAGGTCATTGGGGCTGTGTTGTTGGGGGCCGTATTTGAACTCTCTCTCTTTTTTTATCCTGGCTACCATAAACTGCATGACCACCATCCCCTTCCGCCATGTTTTTTTTTTTTTTTTTTTTTTTCGCCTTGACCATGGACTGGTCTTCAAACCAAGAGTCAAAATGAAATTCACCTCCTGAAGGTTGTTCTTGGCAGAGAGAAAAATAAAAGGAACTAACGTAGTGAATAAAAACATTATATGTGTTTGTATACACACACACCTATATCATGCACAACTATGCATTTATATAGCAACATATGTGTACATGTGCATGGGTGTGTGCCTCTGTGTGCATTTTTGACACTTATACTGCCTCTGTTTTGATGGTGTCCCTTTATGTTTGTGTGTATGAAAGGAATATAGAGAAGAACCACTCAGCTAATCTCCCTGGATTTCTTTTTCTTTCTTTTCCTTTTAACTTTTATGATTTTACTTTAAAAGTCATTTGAAAGCCTTCCCCTTTGGTAAAATAAGATGTTCCTTATTTTATGACGAGAAAAAAGATCAGCTTTAATTCACTTCTCGAGAGATTTTTTTTTCCAGCTTCCATAAAGCTGGTCATAAAGACCATAAAATTTAACGGACTTCTGAGAACTCTTCCGTGAGAGGGAGGGCACCGGAGACCGTCTCCAACTTTGTCCTGAAAGTGATACTGAGTGAGCACTTCGACCTGGGCTGGAGAGGGTCTCCTGAAACTTCCAGAATGTTCTCTGATTGGGTGCTTTAGGATTTTATCGACCAGGGACCCTTGAGGGGTGGGGGTCAAATTTAAAAAAAAAAAAAGAAAAGAAAAAAAGATAATTTGGGGAGAAGATGGGATTAATTTATTAATTAGTTAATTAATTCATTATGCATTAATTCTGATGCCTAGAATCTATGCCTGTTGGGTGGACCACTTTCAATAGATGGAATGCAAAATTAATATTATTAATAATAATGATAATAATGATGATTTTTCTAGTTTTAGGTGATCACGTGCAATGATCTATATTTTTTTTTTTTACCTTGCAATATAGGAGATTCGTGCACAGCCTGTCCCTCACAATGGGCCGATTTAACAATCTCACAACATAATTCCAGGAATTCACGTGGGGACTATGTGAGGTGATTGAAATGCATCTTTAATTGATGATATTTTCTGCTAAGGTCCAATTTATCAGGAGATAAGGCCATTCCAAGACTCAGGAGCATGAACAGAGATTTAAAATAATAATAATAATAATAATAATAATAATAATAATAATAATAATGGTATCAAACTCAGAATATTTTGTGACTCTCTTTGACGAAGCTAAAATAATTTTTCTGTGATCTGGCAATAGCCCAAGGGGATTATTTCAGGTTTTAAAAATGTGAACCGAGTAAAACTCTACAGTCTTCCTTATGCTCAAAAATTTATGTTCATGTGAACTAATTGTCTACACCATAGAGAAGAACTTAGATTCTTTTTTATTTTATTTGTTGTTTTTTGGATAAACATAAGAACAGATTCCAAGGACATTTTACAGTTTGCAGAGCTAAAACTCAAAAACTCATAATAGGGAAAATACAGGGGCAAAATCTTCATCACATTGCATTTGGCAATGATTTCCTGGACATGAAATCCAGACACAGATGGGGGCCAAAGGACACAGAGAAATTGAATTTCATGGAGTCATGGCCCCAACTCTGTGATCCGCAGAGGAAAATGGCCATTTGAAGACATTTGAAGTTATGTATCAGAAAACAATTTGCTCTCTTTAATGCATGCAGAATGGTTTTTTTAAAGGATTAATAAAAAAGAAAAATAGCTGAAAAATGGTGCAAATGACGTAAAATACTATTTCTAGAAAGGCGTTGTACAAATGACCAAGAAACCCAGGACCTGATGGTTGACTTCTTTCATCGTTACTTGGACGTGGGTGATGCTTTTACATCATCAAGAAGCCATTTAATACATTTGAACTGCATAGTTAACAATGGTCAAGATTTTAAAAAAGAAACTATGTTATTCGTATTTTGTTACAAAGAAAAAAAAATAGAGTAGTACACTCTTGTCAATCCAGTGGCTCAGGAGGCTGAGGCAGGAGGATCGCAAGTTGGAGGCCAGCCTCAGCCACTTAGGGAGATCGTGAGCAACTTAATGAGACTCTCCATCTGAATTAAAAAAAAAATACAAAGGGCTGGGGATGTGGCTCAGTGGTCGAGAACCCCTGGGTCAATCCCTGGTTCCAAAAAAATAAATAAATTATAGAAAACAAAGATAATAAGAAAAATAAATGTTTGGATATGGATTTCTGAGTGTCCCAAGCACTGCAATGTCATTTCAATTTTCTTGTGCTTGCAAGCAAATCTGAGCATTTTAACGGTGACAAAATCATGATGTGACACATTACTCCAATCTGAAATCTATTTCCTAATCTGGGATTTCACCCCTAAAGTCTCCCCTAAGTTATCAAAATACCAATGCCTCAAAAATGAATTGAATTGAGTCAATATGGTTGCATTAAAATATTTTGTGATTTCTCTTTTTAATAGATTCTTTTTGAGCTGGGGTGATTACGTTCCAAATATATGAAGCATTTCTAGAGATTTCCATAGCCTAGATTTATCTATCTATCTATCTATCTATCTATCTATCGATTCATCGATCCATCTATTTGCTTATTTAGGGCAGTGGGCATTGGGCCCAGGGGTGCTTAACCACTGAGTCACATCCCCATCTATTTTTATTCTTTATTTTGTGACAGAGTCTCACTAAGTTGCTTTGGATTTTGCTTACTGGCTGAGGCTGGCCTCCAACTTTCAATCCTCCTGCCTCAGCCTCTAGAACCAGCACATCCAGCTACTAAAGAATTTTTTCTTCTTAATTTCATTCCACCATGATCAGAGAAGATATTGTCCATGATTAGAATTTTCTGGCATTTATCAAGGCTTGCTTTATGGTCCAGAGTAACCTCTCTCTGAGAACCTCTGCATGCACTTAGAAAGAATGCGTACTCACTTTTTGTGAAGAGATCAGTTGTGTTGGGTGCAGAGGCACACGCCTGTCATCCCAGCTGGAGAGGCTGAGGCTGGAGGATGGTGAATTAAAGGCCAGCCTCAGCCAAAGCAAGGCCCTAAGCAACTCAGTGAGGCCCTGTCTCTAAATAAAATGCAAATTAGGGCTGGGAATGGGGCTCAGGGGTTCAGGGCCCCTGAGTTTAATCCCCACCAAAATAAAGTTGAATTGCACAAGTTTCAAGGTGAATCTATGCAGTTTTAATTGGCATACGTTATGACTAAATGGCACGAATTTCATGAGTAACTAAACTATAAAGGTCTTTCCATGAACAATGCAGAGATACAAAAAAGAGTGAAGCCTCATCCTGATTTTTGCTATAATTATGTTGCAAAAGCATAAAACCATCAATACAGTTTTTGCAAGTGCTTTTCAAATATCAGTGCACCTGTCAATCACCTGGGAATGTCACCAATGAGATCCCAGTAATTTGGGTGTGGATGGGTATATGTATACCAAGAGATTGCGATACAGATAATTTAGTGCATATATTCTGCGTAAGATCTGGGTACATTTTCACATTTTGACAAGATTTCAATAATTTTTAATTAATTAATATTCATTTTAGCCATTTAAAATGTCCCCCAAGAAAAGACAAGGTAATAAAAATAAGATTATATCACCAGATCCGGGGATGCGGCTCGGTAGTAGAGTACGTGCCCAGCAGGTGTGTGAGACCCTGAGTTTGAAATCAGAAAAAAATAGAAAAAGAAAAAAAAATTATATCACTCTATAAAGATGTTTATTCAATTCCCAATTTTCATGCAAATGGATGCCAATTAAAATAATTCACACCAACTCGTTTGATTAGGCCATTTACAGCTTTTCTTTAATGGTATAGCTCTTGCAATTAGAGGTGATTAAAAATATAATGGACTGCATGTCCCTAAACATGTTATAAGGGCTGCTCCTAATTGGAGATGTCACTTAGGATGGCTCGTCTTCTGTGTCACATTGGTTGAGTCCCAGGGGCCAGAGATGAAGTCCAGTGTCATCCTCCGTGTTTCTGTTGGTGCGTCCTGACAGAGGGAGCTGGCTTTCCCGAGGGCGGTGGTCCGCGTCCAGTATAGACAGAACCCAGAAAACTTAACACCAACAAAACCAACCTAATCGATCAAGGGACAAAGGAACTGAGCAGACCCTTCACAGGAGAATATAAATGGACAAGAAATGCATTAAAAAATGTTCTGCATCTCCAGCAACTAGAGAAACGCAGGTCATCTCAGCCCAGTCAGATGGCAATCACCAAGAATACAAGTAAGAATAAGTGCGGGCAAGGACGTGGGGACAAGGCTTCCTCCTACGTTGCTGGTGGGACTGCAAATTGGTGTAACCACTCTGGAAAGCAGGATGGAGATTCCTCAGAAAACTGGGAAGGGAACCACAATGTGACCCAGCTATCCCTCTCCTTGGTCTATACCCAAAGGACTTATAATCAGCACACGACAGGGACACAGCTACATCCATGTTTATAGCAGCTTAATGCACAATAGCTAAACTGTGGAAACAACCTAGATGCCATTCAGCACATGAATGGATAAAGAAACTGTGGTATATCTACACAGTGGAATATTACTCAGCCTTGAAGAAGAATGAAACGATGGCATTTGCTGATAAATTGATGGAGCTGGAGAACATGATGCTAAGTGCAATAGGCAATCCCATAAAAACAAAGGCCAAATGTTCTCTCTGATATATGGATGCTAACTCACAATAAGGTGGCAGGAAAAAATAATAGAAGTCCATTGGATGAGACAAAGGCAGTTGAAAGGAAGGCAGAGAGAGATAGGAATGGGAAAGACAGTGGAATGAGCTGGACATCGGTTTCCTATATTCCTATATGAAGACATGACCAGAGAAACTCCATATCATGTCCAACCACAGACTGGGAACTTAAACTCCATGTATATATGATATGTCCAAATGCACTCTACTATCACATACAATTAAAAAAGAACAACTAAAAAATTAAATAAAAGAAAGTCTGAACCCAAATTCTAACACTCTCTGAACTTGGTCTCCAACCTTCTGACTTAACTTGTAGATTTTGGATTTTCCGGGTCCTCTAATTATTGACCCAAATTCTCTGTCTATATATCTATTACCTATCTATCTACCTACCTTTCTATTTGCATATACATCCATTGATCTACTCATCCATCAATCTACCTCACTTACTTGAGTATCTATCATCTATGTATTTATATAAGTGGGTATCTGTCTTGTACACATCTGTTATTATACATCCATCCACCCACCCATCCACCCACCCATCCATCCATCCACCCATCCACCATCCATCCATCCACCCACCCACCTATGAACCCACCCACTCATCCATCCACCCACACAACCACCCACCAATCCATCCACCCATCCACCCATTCATCCATCCATCCATCCACCCATCCACCATCCATCCATCCATCCACCCACCCACCCACCCACCCATCCATCCACCCACCCACCCACCCATCCATCCATCCACCCATCCACCCACCCATCCACCCATCCATTCATCCACCCATCCATCTACCCATCCACCCACCCATCCATCCATCCATCCACCCATCCACCCATCCATCCATCCATCCATCCACCCATCCATCCATCCATCCATCCACCATCCACCCATCCATCCATCCACCCATCCACCCATGCATCCACCATCCACCCATCCATCCACCCACCCATCCACCCATCCACCCATCCATCCATCCACCCATCCATCCATCCACCCATCCACCCATCCACCCATCTGTCCATCCATCCATCCATCCACCCATCCACCATCCATCCATCCATCCATCCACCCATCCATCCATCCATCCATCCACCCATCTGCTCACCCATCCATCCATCCACCCATCCACCCATCCACCATCCATCCATCCACCTATTCACCATCCATCCATCCACCATCCATCCACCATCCATCCATCCATCCATCCATCCATCCATCCACCCATCCATCCATCCACCCATCCATCCACCCATCCATCCACCCACCCATTTATCATCCTCCTTATTTTATGTGTGTATTTATGAAATTGTTAAATGTATTAAAATGTAAGAGACACATGACCCCAAGGGTTTCTACAATCATCCCAGAATATAGGAAAATGAGAAACAGCTATCGATTTTTGTAAAATTCCAGACATAAAATTTAAGAAGGCGAATAGATAGACTTCCTTACAAATATGACTAAATAAAACATTCAACAAGAATAATATAGTCAAATATTTAAAAAGTATAACACAGCAAAGCTTTAAAAAGAACTCTTCATAATGTGTCCTTTATACCTGAAATAAAAAGCAGTTAATTATCAGACAGAAATGCTTGAGTTCCATTGTGCAAGTCCATAATTCGCAGAGATAAATCATGATGATCGTCACAAGATGGGGAAAGACATTTATAAATCTCATCATTATTTTCTAATAAAAATCAAATTGGGAAAAGCAAATATTTCCTTAATGTTCTACATGCATCCACTTCAAATTCTCGGTAGACGGATGTATGTTCCTCGAGGCAGAAATGGGGGATTGTGTTCAGCATTAAAATGTCAGACGTTCTCATAAAATCACAACGGCCGGAGAATACATGGTGCACCCTACTATGGAGAAAATCATGGAATAAGACACCCCAACTAATTGTCATGAGGGACACAGAAGTTGTGCAGTGGAAGAACAGATGTCAGATTCATAATTATGCATGAGTTTGCATAATTCAAAATATGCAATTCCTAGAAAAAATATTCTTTATTTGAAGTAAGAACAGTGAGCAAAGTTTGCAAAAAAAAAATAATAATATGTCATTATACATAAATTTATCCCATGTAGGTATAAATATATATATATGGCAACCAGAGTGAAGCTAATAGGAGAATGATCTGATTAAAATGCTAACAAGATAAATAAAAAAATAGCACTTCACATGGTGCATGGGTTGAGTGACTCAGATTTCCACCAGTGTCACCAAGTCACCTAAGAAGAACAACTTTGAGGAGGAAGAGTTGATTTGGGGCTCCTGGTTGCAGAATTGCAGTCCATGGTTGGCCAACTCCATGGCTCTGGCCCAAGGGGAGGCAGAACAAAATGGCGGCAGGGCCTGGAGGAGGAGAGCAGCTCAGGACAGGGCACCAGGGAGCAGAGAGAGAGAGGTCAAGGAGTCAGGGACAGGATATCGTCCCTAAGTGCATGCTTCTTGTGACCTCAGGGCATCCACCCACCTGCATGAAACTTTGTTCAATCCCTTGTTGGCTGTTGCAATGGGAAGAATTCTCTGGACTCTCAGATCTTGGAATTCCAGACCCCAACTCTGCAGGCTCTAGAGAGCTCCCTTCTCAAATGCCATCTGAGGACTGACGTTGATGGACAGTCCCTCAGACCCGTCTGCTTTACCATGCATGACAAGTGGTGGAGGACCCTGAGCCAGACGCACTGATGGACTGACGGTTAATTTGGCCCCTTTGCATAACTGGGGTTGATTGGCGGAAACCTTGGACTGACAGCCCAATACCAGCTTGGAGTTGAGGATCAGGTCTCTGTTCCATCAGCCCAATTTATAGAGGGATGATTGACGTGGCCACGAGCCCAGGTCCCAAAGCAATCTTGGGGCATTCATGAGGGACTTCTGTTGCCGGCCGATTCAGATGTCAGGGTCGTCTCGTCTTGGATTAGGCATCCCGAGGACCTGATAACGAGGTCCTCACTTCGATGGAAATCCCAAAATGAGCATTTGAGACCAACATGACTGCGGGGTGGGGAGATGAGTCTAAGCCATGATTCGGTTTCAGATCAGAGAGGGTGTTTATGAATTCCAGGACCGAACAGCAAAGGGACCGCTCCTCCTGGGGCACAGGTTAAAAACGAATTGTGTATTAAAGGACAAATTTCCTACCACGAGTCTAGTTTAAAATC
Organism: Marmota flaviventris; assembly: GCF_047511675.1. Lineage (NCBI taxonomy): Eukaryota > Metazoa > Chordata > Mammalia > Rodentia > Sciuridae > Marmota > Marmota flaviventris. The sequence continues at coordinate 16,394,077 of NC_092519.1, forward strand.
ATAACATCCAAGGAGAAAATGTCCAATGGAAACAGTATTGGGTCCAACGAGGAAAACCGGTGTCAAAGGGATATATCTTAATGCACTTGACTGACTTGTTCCAAAAGGTCTCATTTTTTTTTCTTATCAAGAATAACAGATATTTTATGGAAGGCAGAGGATGCCTAGGTCTGTCCTAAAATTGCAAACCTCTTTGTAAAACTATGAAATTTGGACTGATTCCAATTCACATACCATGTAACTACATATTAAATTTTCATATAGCAAATATCTTAGATCTGCAGAAATTGTGCTGGATACTGTGGATAGTGAGGATTTTCATTTTATTTTTATTTTTTGAAAAAGGGATTAAATCAAAGGTCCCTTTACCACTAAGCTATATCTCCACATTTCTTCTCATGTATTTATTTCTCAATTTTTGAGACAGGGTCTTGCTAATTGGCCCAGGCTGCCCTTGAACTTGGGATCCTCCTGCCTCCATTTCCAGAATTGCTGGGATCACAATTGTGCACCTGGTTTGAAGATATATTTTTTAAACACCTGTGTTCAGGGGATTTCTGATCCTGTTTTAGATGATGTTCATCTTTTCGGGTTTTATTTTTTAATTAGGAATTCTTGGGAAGCCTAGTTCCTGGTATGGATTCAGTGACCCACAACATAAAGAAAAATAACAACTGTTCATAAAGAAGCTGATTGGGATGCATCCAAAAAAAAAATACAAGGAAAATGTTTTCCATTAAGTAAGAGAGAACGAATCCCGGCTGCTCAGGAGGCTGAGGCAGGAGGATGGCAAGTGGGAGGCCAGCCTTGGCCATGGGCGAGTCTCTGTCTCAAAACCAAATATTTTAAAAAGGGCTGTTAGAAACTCAGGAGCACGTTTGAAATAATCGGCTCATATTGTCGCCACATCCCAACCAGCTTCTTCACAGCGGCTGTTTCGGAGGCTGACTGGCCTCAGCGTGGCCACACTGAGAAGCTGACCCGGGTGTCCATCCGACATCTGGTTAACAGTGGTCACAGCTTAAGTGCCAATGTCATGGAGCTGAGCCCTTCCAAGAAACTGAGGCCACACTGAGACCCCGTCTTCAGAACCCAATTCTTTCTACCAAGTCAGCAAGATGTCACACCTGTCACTCAGAGTGACAGGCAGGAGTTTATTAAATGGATGGAGAGGGGCAGAGGGGTCCTCTCAGAGAGAACAGGGACAGCAGGCCCCTCCTGCCCTCCAGTTTTATTGGGGTCCAGGGAAGTTCCCAGAGAGTCCCTCCCAGGTCCCCTCCTAACTTTGACGGACAGCAGGTGACATCCGACTCTCCAGTCCCCACGGCCATGGCCACTCTGGGTCACCCTGGCCCCTGCTGCCTGGTTCTCAGTGGAACCTGTTCTTGCAGATTTTAGGGTTGGAGGAAGGATCCTCATCCCCCTGGGTCCGGGGACCTGGTCTGCATCAGGGTCCCAGAAGTCCCCCCTTCAGGGTCACCTGGCTCCTCTCAGGGACATTACTCCCCACCTGCATGTCCCCTGCAGGTCACAGGAGGTGTGTGAGGAAGGTGGAGGAGCCTGTGCCTGGAGGCGAGGCAGGGCTGCAGGTCCAGGGCTTCTGGGAAGGAGGCTGTGCGGTCAGCACCGGGGGCCATTGATAGAACTGTCCCCTGGACCTCATGTGCCACCACCCATGTCCGTCTGACCTGTGCCTGTAATTTACCTGCTTTTTACAACCAGAGTGTCGAAGCCTGGGGAGCTCAGAGTGACGTTGGTGGCACAGATGGCCGGGTTGGCTCTCCCCAGGTAAATGAGGTTCAAAGAACAGTCCCCATTAAATCTCTCAGTGTCCCCTCCCTGCAGGACCTGAGGACCCTTTGATCTCCCGAGCAGCTCGACACGGCACACGATATGTATTTCCCAGAGTGTTGCCAACAGCCATTACCAAGGCAGACGGAAGGAATTGGGAAGATGAACTTAAAAATCACTTTTTCTCCTACAGAAAATCTCTCTCAGCCCCTTGGGAAGGAGCTGTCCCCACCCCTCGAGGGCTAAGTGCCTGGAGGGGACCAGGATTCAGTTCCCCTTGATGCATGAGCCTTTGGGAACCCAGTTGCTTTTGAGGCCAGTCTCGCTGCTGATAATTGAACTGTGGTCACCAGCCAAATGGGGTCTGAAGGGTCACCTGTGACCTGCAAATTCATCCCCATTGAGATGAGCCGATGGCCACGTACAGGACAAGAGTTTGGAGCAATTGCAAAACCATGCAAAGATGTCCTCCTTGCATCCTTGAAAACTGAAATATCAATTTGCACCAACATCCATCCCCAATCCAGCTTGTCCCCAGATTGCAGAAAAACCATGCCCATTCCAGAGAGAAACAGTTTGCAAAACCTGCAATAAACCAAAAACCTAAGCCACTGTCAGAGCCCGGCCATGACCAGGTCTCACCTGGGGGACACCTGGTTACAAACCCCCATGCACGGTGGCTGCAGGTTCCAGAGTCCAGATGGGGAGCAAATCATTCTTCTCTGCAAACTGCCTCGCAGGACCGAAATAAAAGTGGCTTTTTGAGGGGGATAAACCAAGAGTGGGAGCCTTGGAAGATGCGTTTCTAGAGGTTTTATTTCTCCCTCTTCGTGGGAGGGATTCAAATGTGCCATTTAGGCAGCCAGAGCTGGAGCCGGGAATGGCCGGGCATGTGCAAATAGGGTCATTACCCACAGGCTCCTCCAGTTGGCTCAGTTTGACGACTTTTTGGGCAAAACGATGCCAACTTTGCCTCCGAGCCGGGGAGAAAACCTCTGTGCTCTGATTAGACGAAGGTTCTCAGGTGCACGGTCATCGAGTTCCCATGAAGGGTGACAGAAATGGACACTAACTCAGCCACGGGACTCCACGTCCTCCTAACCCATGCACAAGCATGCCGAGCTTTCTACGGGTTTTACTGAATTTTGGCATATTCCAAAAATTTGACCTCGTTGTAGACTGTATGGTACCTAAGTTTACGCAAGTCCTAATGATATTTTTATTTTAAAAAATCCTGTTTTGCGCTGGACATTTGCAAATATTAATGAGCGTGCATGCAGCAATTTGCAGGGGAAATACACAACATCTCCCAGACTTAGTTCAACCTAAAGTATGAAAATATACGTGCATTTATATAATAATGATTTACTAAGCAGCCAACTTTCTAAACCTTTGTTCTCCCTCCTGAGGGGTGACATTGGAATTTTCTGAAGATTTTCTGCTGAAATTTAATGGCGATATTGTCTTGCCTTTGCAAGAATATAGCTCTGTGTTTTTTTTTTTTTTTTAATTTCTGAATGCCAGGATTCTTAATAAAACATTGGACAATTGGCTTGATACGGATATTATCTCTATTCTTAGGACTTGGAGAATCTACCTTTATGCATAGTGAAATAAGCTACTGAAGGTTTAAATATCACATTTTTTTCTTAAGATTTGATAATATTCATTGCTGAAATTCAGATGAGAGGGTTTTTTTTACTCCTTTAATAAAAATGAATCTTCCTAAGGGATCCTGGTCTCTCAGATCTTTATTTATTATTGCAAACCACTTGGGGAGGATATTAGGGTCTAAAACATTGAAATTAATAGAACCAACTGAAGTTGCTTTTTTAAAAAATTAAACTCAGGGGCACTCAACCCCTGAGCCCCGTCCCCAGCCCTATTTTGCATTTTATTTAGAGACAGGGTCTCACTGAGTTGCTTAGGGCCTCGCTTTGGCTGAGGCTGGCTTTGAACTCACGATCCTCCTGCCTCAGCCTCCGGATCTGCTGAGATAACAGGCGTGGGCTACTGCACCTGGCTACACTTTAAATTTCTTGATGCTGAGATCAGAGATGCACTGACTTTTCTGTTTTTGCAGAGAGCTGTGTAGACCCTACACACCTGCATGCACAGGGTCTTTGTTACCAATATATTTCCCAATCAAATGCATGGTGCATCCCTCGAGGGAAGAAATCAGATCTCTCCATTTTGGGGATCACAGCCAGCTCTTGCTAATCCCAAGACCCTTTTGCCAATCTTCCCCCCATAATCTTCAGATCTTCTAAACCCCGTGGATCTCAAATGCTTTCACTACTGTCCCCTCTTTCTGGGAATTAATACCAAGGTCCTCAGTGTCCACTGATACTCAGCAAATAAAAGCAAAAGATTAATAATAAAGATTGCATAGGTTTTAATTGCAATTCATATCATCTCATGCTTTCTTTCGATTTTTAAATAAATTTAAACAAAACCCGGCTCTGTGACCCCGTAAAAACATTTCTTAATAATTAGGTATTTTTTAAAAAATTTTTTAGATCTTGATGGTTCTTTATTTTATTCATTTATTTATATGAGGTGCTGAGACTCGAACCCAGTGCCTCCCACATGCCAGGCAAATGCTCTACCACTGAGCCCCAGCCCCGTAATTGGGTATTTTAATCTGTACAAACGTATACATTTTTTTTTCCTAGAAATAGGTTTGATTTGTAACTTATTTACACTAGGAACAAATTCTAACCAGATTGATTTTGAAGGGCTTTCTTTAAATATTAAAATAACACTTTAAAAGTTAAAAAAAATCACTGTTTAGTTTTGTTTTTATATACAATGTATCTTTTTTTACATACAATGTCCACTTTCACAAGCCCAGTTGCAAACACTAACTGTTTTCAATAATGAAAAATCTGCAACATTTAGGAGTGATAGAAAAACAGAAGTTCATAGGGAACAGAGTATGACATGATTTTTTAAATCATTCTCATAAAATATTTGCAGTCAAAACAATTCAAAAACTATACAAAAAAAAAAAAAATATATATATATATATATATATATATATATATATATATATATATATATATATATATATATATCTTTGAATTTTACATGAAAAGAAGGATCATGTCCCCAGACTCTCTCCCGGCTCATCTGCTCTGGGACAAGTTTCTTGCAAAGGGAAAATAATGAGTAGAGCTGGGGTCTGCGGTCAGCAGGACCATAAGGGGACAAGACACCACGAATAGCCACAAATATATCCATGGCCTCAGGCTGGATCAGGAAGGGACATCCACCCTCAAAGGCATCTGCAAGTTCACCCTGAAGCATCCACGACTCTCAGATGAGAAATTCACCAGATCCACAAGGTGCAACCTGCCGTAATTATATTAGTTAGTTATTTAAGACCCATCGTCTGTGGAAGGCTCTGCAGATGATGCAACTCAGTGAATTTCTGTCTCCCAGAGAATTGAGCCAAAGGGTCCTTCTTTCCCTTCCAGTTGCAAAACACTGAATCGTGGCTTAAAATGGCATTCAAGATGGGGGACCTTAGAGGATGTCTGCTGAGGTAGGTGACACTTTTGCATTCCACAAAATAGGGGAGAATGTCCATCACCTCCAATAAATTCCACCCAAACAAAATAAGATAATTTTTTTTTTTTAAATAAAAGCTATTCATCCAGATGGGCTTGTTGGAAACTGGTGTAAAATCAGCTACTGGGAGGCTCAGACAAGGATATTGTAAGATCATCCCAGCATGTGACAAGACCCTGTGTGATAATAAAACATAAAAAAAAAGTGCTTCTGGCTCAGTGGTAGATCACCCTTGGGTTCAATCTCTAGCACAGCAACAAAAATATATACCTCTCTATATATTATTTTGTGGGGATTTGTTCCTGATGGTTATCATAGAAAAAAAAAGAGAGAGAGGCACAGGCTGGACATGGTAGTGCACGCCTGTCATTCAAAGTGTAGCTCTGGAGGCTGAGGCAGGAGGATCACGAGTTCAAAGCCAGCCTCAGCCAAAGTGAGGCCCTAAGCAGCTCAGGGAGACTCTGTCTCTAAGTAAAATGCAAAATAGGGCTGGGGACGGGGCTCAGGGTTCAAGTGTCCCTGAGGTCAATCCCTGGTACCCAAAAAAAAAAAAAACAGAAAAGAAAACCAACCAGGTATCGGGGAATTTAAACCACCAATGTATTGTCTCAATAGTTTTGGAGGCTGAGGTTTCATTCCTTCGAAGGCTAAGATAATAAAGCCCAGGACTTTCCCCCAGGTTGCAGCCTGTGTCTGAAACTCTGATTTCTCCTCTTTAAAAAAAAAAAAAAAAACTCGCTCAAACTATCTTTTCCTTTTGAACAATGTTCCAATCAAAATCTGGAAATCTTAACGCCCCATTTTGGGGGCCTATTCCTAAAAATAGCGAATGTGAGCAAATGTTAATTCATCCCAATTGTAGGTATTGGGAAGATACATTATTTTCTGGAAAAAAAATAATAAATGGTTATCTTGAAGCTATTAAAATACAAATGTCTACCAAGGAGACTTTTTTTTGAATAGAGGAAGATTGAAATTTGAAGAAAAAAAAATTGACAGCCTATTATGTAAATTTCTTTCCAGGGGTTTTAAAGGAAGAAAGAAATATTCATTTTTCAGTATTCTTGATGATAGATTTGGTTATTGGCAAAGCAGCCTTCGGTTCCGAAAAAGAGGTATCGTTCGGAGTGGAGAGTTTTGATAAATTTAAAGGAATCAAGGTGAAATTGGTCAGAATCACCCTTTAGTGCTTAAAAATCAGTAGTCATTAAATCCACATGTCGAATTAATTGTATTTAAGATGCAAAGCCTTTTGGAGACGGCTTAGTGTGCATCCATCATGATGCAATGTGCAGAATAAGCTACGGAATAACAATGCAAAATGCACCTATCGGCCTCCCTTATAGTGTCTGTTGTTAAATGCACATTTTTTTATTTATTGGTGCTGGGGATGGAACCCAGGACCTCATGCATGCTAACCATGAACTAGAGAAATAAACCACAGCATTCGTAAATAAACCCAGCTCCAAGATTTTGCAATTCTTGGTGCCCTCTCATTTTTAAAGTACATTTTATAAAGTAGAATTTTAAATTAAATTTTTTTTAATTTTATTATTATTATTATTATTATTATTATTATTATTATTATTATTATTTTGAACCCAGGGGTGCTTAACCACTGAGCCACATCCCCAGCCCTTTTTATATTTTATTTCAACCCAGAGTCTTGCTAAGTGGCTTAGAGCCTCTCTAACTTGCTGAGGCTGGCCTCCAACTTGTGGTCCTCCTCTCTCAGCCTCCCGAGTCACTGAGATCACACGGAGCCCAGCTAACCTTTGCTCCTTGGGAACTTTCCTTACACAAAACACTCAAAAGGCCTCAGAAGAGACCTGGGGGATTCTGGAATACACACGGATGTCTTGCGACTTTCCGTGAATCCTTCTTTGCTTACGGGTTCAGGCAGAGGTGGAGGCTCTGTGGAGAAATCTCTGCGGCAGATTGCACAGGACACATTTTAGACACTTGGAATGCCATCTCCACAGATATCATAAGCAGGTGTGGCGCTGGAGATGTTAATTAATCCAACAGTTTCCCACCGTGTGCGTGAATCCAAACACCATATGGCACTGCAAAAAAAAAATCAGAACTTGAGAGATAATATTGGCGTGGTGTGATTTCACGATTATTGCATCGTTTTTAAAAACATGCACGATTCAATAAAATATGTAACGATGCAATATTTTAATGAACATATTAACTTCTGTGCAATGCCTCGCCCTCAGAAGTAGCTTTGTGTTGTTAGAAGAGCAAAGAGAAGGTCCCGATCCACATCACCAGCTGCACTTGGCTCCTTCCTGAATCCCTTTCTGGCCATAACCAGGGCCCAGCATTGCTAGGAAGCACCCCTGGTCTCTGCAGAAGCAGCCTCTTCTTGAGGAGCTTTCCCTGTGCAACTAGTTTGCTCCACCTGTGGTCTCTGAGCCCCTCCACCTCGACATCTCTGTGCCACATTGCAACGTCTCTGCCCCAGTCAACCCTGAGAACCTCTTGGGGACTCCAAAGACCTCCTTGCTGACCTCCAAGGACACATCGGCCGCTCAGTGTGACTTGGGACCAAAAGTTGAGCACCCTGCAGCAGAAGACAGGGAACTGTGGGGTTACAACGGTGTCCGGCTCCCTCCAGGGCTCCAGGGAGGCTCCTCCTGCCTCTCCGGCTCCTGGGCTCCAGGTGGCCCTGGGCTGGTGGCCCCTCACTGCAGTCTCTGCCTCCGTCTCCACGGGGCTCCAGAGGATGGAAGTTTGAGGTCAAGGTCAAATGGGCTTATTCAGGGCTTCTCTCCTTGGGCAGCCGGTGTAGAGACACTGAGGATGTCGGTCTCTTCCTCTTCTCTTAAGAACATGAAGACTCCACCCTCAGGACCTCATGTGGCTCAACTTGACGATGAAGTTTCTCCAAAGGTCCCTGAGGATGCCACAGACCTTCCCCCTGAGATAGGCTCCCTTGGGCATCTCACCACCGTTTGATTGACAACCTCTTGGGCAACGTGATGAGTGACTTCATTTTCGGGCTAAGCACGTTTCCATCTCGAATGCTCCCAATGAGGGATAAAGGGAGCCTCGGCTGGAGGCTGAGGCTGGAGGCTGAGGCTGGAGGCCAAGCTGTGCCCAGATGGAGGTCAAAGCTTCCCCAAGTCTTATGGGGGCTCCATCCATCACCCAGATGCTGTGTTCCTCCAGGATGATGTCCACTTGGACCAAGTTCAAGGGGAGAAGGAAGAGACCGAGAATGCCCCCCTCAATACTGTGCTGTCGAGGTCCCCTTCTACTGAATGAGTCATGGTGGGTGGATATGAGCGTCCCCCAAGACCTCATGTGGGAGACCATGCAGGAAGGTTTACAGGTGAAATGATTGGATTTTCAGAGCCTTAACCTGATAAGTGGATTAATCCACTTGGATGGACTCACTGGGTGGTGACTGCAGCAGGTGGGGTGTGGCTGGAGGAGGGGGTCCCTGGGCTGTGCCTTTGGGGTCTCTGTCCTGTCCCTGGTGAGCAGAGCTCTCTCTGCTCCCTGGTGCCCTGTCCTGAGCTGCTCTCCTCCTCCAGGCCCTGCCACCATCTTGTTCTGCCTCCCCTTGGCCAGAGCCATGGAGTTGGCCAACCAGGATTTCCAAGTTTTATTTCCATGACCTGTTTTCTGTTTTCCTCTCTCGTTTCTACACATTTAAAACATGAGACCCTTGACCTTCTGGGTCCGGCTGACTTCGCTGAACATTAACCATTCAACTTCCGTCCATTTTACTGCAAATAACACAACTTTATTTTTTTTAATCACTGAACGAAACTCCATCATGTGTAGATGCCACATTTTCTTATGAATCCATACATTAGCCAAATCACATTATTATATTGTGTGCATGGACAAATATGTAACGACAAATCCCAGCATTGCATGCAACAATTATGCACCAGTAAACATATAGCAAAACACAAGTCTCCAACCAATAGGATATGCCTCATGTAATGAAATGTTATCCCGAAGGAAAGATCTAAAACTATCTTGTTAATAAAAAAAAAAAATGGGGCCAAAAAAAATAAAGTTCTGTGTGCGAGGGCCCATGACGCACACCTGAGATCCTAGCAGCTCAGGAGGCTGAGGTGGGAGGACCACAAGTGTGAGGCCAGTCTCAGAAGAGGCCAGTCTCAGCAACTCAGTGAGACCCTGTCTCAAAATAGAAATTTTAAATAGGGCTGGGGATATCACTCAGTGGTAAAGTGCCGCTGAGTTCAACCCCCAGTACTCAAATTAAAAAAAAGAGTCATACCACAAAAACAGAAAAACAACAAAATATACATATTTATATATAGAAAACCAGTATATACATTTATATGTATAGAACCAATATATTCATATATATTTATATATAAGGCCAATATTTTCATATATTTAAATGTTATATTTACATTAAACAAATATATGTACATATGCAAACATTATATTTCTATAAAAAAATCTATGTATATATTTATATAAATAAAACCAATATGCATGTATATTTAAACAGTATTTTATTATATATATATATATATATATATATATATATATATATATATATATATATATAAACTTATGCATATATTTATGGGAATATTAATTCTCCCAGGTCTGACCTTTATTCTCATCATGCCCTCAACTGATTGATTACTCAGAAGTTAAATAATAACTTATAAGAATTCCACTGGGAGACTTTGCATTTGCAATAAATAGCAGAAATTCAGGTGATAGCACAATCTATTTAGCACGTAAATCTACCTACTTTTATTTGTATGCTTATATTTATTTACATACTTATATTTAAATGTGTATTTTCATACATATAAATACTTGTATATTCGTATGTAAATGTGCCTATAAATTTCTCTGTATTCCTGTAGATCATCCTTATATACTCAGGTCTATATGGAAATAATTAGATATTCTTTCTTGTAACACATTATGTGTAAATATATATAAATTATCCAGTTATCTAGGTCTGTAAACGCACATACACATAATGATTTTTTATTATGTGAGGCTCTGATGTCCCACAGTCTGCAGGGCACAGTGGCACACACCTGTCATCTCAGTGGCTCCGGAGGCTGAGGCAGGAGGATGGCGAGTTCAAAGCCAGCCTCAGCCAAAGGGAGGCCCTAAGCAACTCAGGGAGACCCTGTCTCTAAATAAAATGCAAAATAGGGCTGGGGACAGGGCTCAGGGGTTGAGTGTCCCTGAGTTCAATCCCTGGTACCAAAAAAAAAAAAAAAAAAAAAAAAAAAAAATCCAATTTTCCAAGTAGGATAATTCACATTTTGACCCTTATCTCTTCTCAGTACCCACCGATTACATTTAGAAAAGGAGATTTTCAAGAAAAACTTCCTTCTAAAGGAAAATAAACAGATGCAATCTCAGATTGCATCACCAGGAATTACCAGTCATTCGGATAAAAAGAAAAATTGGTGAAAGAAATGTCTCAGGAGATCCAGTCCCTGGACACAGCGGCTGAGTGGCCGTGGAGATTCAAGGGCTAGAGACCCATTTCCGTCTCTGTGAGTCCAATTAAGATGTTTAAATGAATAACATTTGCATAATATTGCACCCGGCTCTTTCCTACAGTCAGGACTTTTTTTTTTTTCCCCAACCCACAGTAATGCCCCAAAGACTTAATTTCACGCTGGAAACAGAGAAATTCCAAAAAGCATGATTATGAAAATTCAAATGCAAAGAAAAGACAAGAAGACACATTTTCCCATAGTTTAGTGGGGAAAAGAAAATATCCAGAAACGCATCTAATAGCAGCATCTCAAAGACGGAAGGTGACTCGGGTCGGGGTAGAGATGCTCATTACCCAAAACGAAATATCAAAAAAAAAAAAAATCCTAAAGTTCACTTTTAGAAGTTGGGATCGTTTTTTGGAGTTTTTAGAGTAAGAGCATTTTAATGAATTTCCCAGGGTGTTTGAATAATATACGTCTTTCAATTGGAGACCGCGTGTGGGGAATTAATAAATCATACAGTCACGTGGGCAATGCCCGTAGCCCAGAGGACCTGCAAGTAATTGGGCAGCAGAGGGTCCCCCTGGGGTCGGAGAATGCTGGAGCAGTGCGCAGCCTGGCTCTCTGGACAGGGCGGATGCACGCCGAGCTCGGCAGGGCTGGACAGGTGCCTTCGTGCTACCCTAACATACCCCATAGAGCAGTTGTGAGGACCCAATCAAATTGCCTACCCGGATTTGACTGATACCGACTGTATACAAGTATCTAATCCTGGCTCTCAACCCCACTGATAGGCACACAGCTGGTGTGAGATGGTCACAAGGTAAAGAAAACAGAAATTAACCCTCTGAACCCAGTTGCAAGTTGCAAGCTGAGCACAAAAAGAAATTGTAGAATAAATAAATGTATAACAGCCCTTCTAACAGCTCAGGAAGACTCTCGCTCAGTACAACCTCCCCACACTTAAAAATCCCCAAAATAAACTCTTAAAATACAATTTAGCCACAGATGTATTTTGGTGGTGGGGGGGGGGGGGGGGAAACCCTAAGTTTTTGCTCAAACCGAATCACTGAGACTCATTAACATTTTTGCAGATCTCTTTGATGCTGGGTTGATGGTCGATATATTAATTCTCTGCCCTTCTGCACCTGATCGGTTGGTGCCCATCACTTTGATGGACATGTGGGGAGATCTGACCTCACCCGGGCAGGTCACTAGACAAGTTTCAAGGACAGTGACCAGGACCTGCGGTTTCCCACTATAATGGAGCCCACTGAGCTGCACCCCAGCCCCGAGAGATTCTTGAAGCCCTTTTAGAGGAGGCTGAGATGACCATCCGTGAACTGATCCCACTCTGTTGCACTGAAATCAAGAATTAATCGCATGCATCGCCCGTTGCATTGTGGCAAGGTGCATTCTACCATATGGAAAAATAAAAAGTCCCACGAAAATAATCAGCTGAGCTCAGACGACCGGAGACACATTCCCCAAGATTTTTTCACCAACGAGTTTCTTAGATATGATTTTCTTTTTCTGCTACTGTTAAGACATCAAAGAGTGAAACAAGAAGCTGCCGGACTCGGATGTCACTCCCTTGATTCATGCTCCAACCTTCTTGGTGATCAAGGAAGATTTATGGGACCTTGGAATAGGACAGGATGCTGTTGGGATCCTCGTCTCCATGAGACGACGTGGTTCATTCACCCAACACCTTTTTTTTTTTTTTTTTTTTTTTTTTTTTTTTTTTTTTTTTTTTATGTAGGGCAATGTTTTTGCAGGGACCCTGTCTTCTTGGCTTAGCGAGTGGGGTAAATAAGAGACCTGAGAGGATTTGGAGTTTGCTGATAGGCAACAGGAACTTATTATTAAAGATGGTGTCTCCTGCCTGGTGCGGTGACATACACCTGTCATCCCAGCAGCTTGAGAGGCTGAGGCAGGAGGATCGCAAGTTCAAGGCCGGCCTCCACCAAAGTGAGGCTGTAAGCAACTCAATGAGACCCTGTCTCTAAATAAAATCCAAAATAAGGCTGAGGATGGGGCTTGGTGGGCAAGAGCCCTGAGAAACCAATATAATTCTCTCATTCACTATGTCCCCTGGGCTAAGGGAGGGGCCACTGCCTTCTCGGTCATGGATTGCTTTTCCTGGACAGAAGGAACCTGCGCTCGACATCTCGGCCATGGATTGTGCTCCCTGTACTGAGCTGATCCCATCTCGGTCATCCACTGGTTTCCCTGAACTGAGGTGGATCAGGGCCAACCGTCTCGGTCATCCATTGCTTTCCCTGGACTGATCAATATGTTTGAATTCCAAGCGTTGATGCTGCTATATTTTGGTCACAAGTGCTCATTCATCTTTGTTGTTTTATCAGTGTCTTGCAAAAAAAAAACTCAAAAATGCATTTGCTGTAGTAATAAATGCATTTGAAAAAGGCACCCCAAACATCCTTTTAGCCTCATTGAAATACCTACTTGCAAATTCCAAATCCCCCCAATAGTTTCCGCTCCAATTAGCCATAAAGAGGGGAAATCCATTATCCAGGTTAAACAGTAAGAAAAAAAAAATGTTACTGTCAATCATGAAGATTGGGAAGATTTGAAATGAATTGGACGCAGTTCCCCAAGGATAGAGGTAGTTGGGTATAATGAGCAGGAAACACTATTATTTTACATTGGGTCTTAACATCTAAAATATAAAGGTGATTTCAATACAGTTATGCAAACTAGGAACAAGGACCAAAAGTGATTTAAAAAGTCAGACACAATCCATTTGTTGCAATGCAGACTTAGATGCGTGCCTACCTTTTGGGTCCTTGGGCTGGGCTTGGTCACTCCCAATTCCCAAGAAAAGCATCACCATCTCCATAAGCAGTGGATGATCAAAACGGCTATTTGAAATCTGGTTTTGGAACTATGTGTAAAATTTGAAGGTTGAAAGTGTTGGAAATTCCAAGGGGTGGAAGCTATCCAGAGACTCAACAGGATTTTAAAATTCTTCCTTGGGGTCCTGTGGAACCTGCTTTGGTCTGTTAATCTACCACTGTCACCAAAAGATCTAAAAATAATAATTAGAAGAGGAGGAGAAGTTGATCTGGGGCTCCCGGTGTCCGAGGTCGAGTCCATGGTTGGCCGACTCCATGGCTCTGGCCCAAGGGGAGCAGAACAAAATGGCGGCAGGGCCTGGAGGAGGAGAGCAGCTCAGGACAGGGCACCAGGGAGCAGAGAGAGCTCTGCTCACCAGGGACAGGATAGAGACCCCAAAGGGACAGCCCAGGGACCCCCTCCTCCAGCCACACCCCACCTACTGCAGTCACCACCCAGTGAGTCCATTCAAGTGGATTAATTCACTGAGTAGGTTACACCTCTCACAACCCAATCATTTCCCCTCTGATGGTTCTTGTAGTGTCTCACACATGAGCTTTTAGAAGAAGAGAAGTTTACTTGGGGCTCATGGTTTCTGAGGATCAGTCCATGGCTGGCCGACTCCGTGGCTCTGGCCCAAGGGGAGCAGAACAAAATGGCGGCAGGGCCTGGAGGAGGAGAGCAGCTCAGGACAGGGCACCAGGGAGCAGAGAGAGCTCTGCTCACCAGGGACAGGAGAGAGACCCCAAAGGCACAGCCCAGGGACCCCCCCTCCTCCAGCCACACCCCACCTGCTGCAGTCAGCACCCAGTGAGTCCATCCAAGTGGATTAATCCACTTATTAGTCTACACCTCTCATAACCCAATCCTTCCACCTCTAAATCTTACTGCACAGAAGCTATTAGGAGACCTCATATCTCAACCATGACACTATTCAATATGACAACTTGTCCCCACCCATCTTTACAGTATCCAGAAATCTTGTGTTTTCCTACCATTGGGACAAAATCACTTGACACAAAACCTAATCCATGATAAAGGATGGACTGTCTTGTATGATTTATTGGACTTGGTACTGAAACCAAGATCAGGACAGTTGCTCCATCATGAGGTTCAAATCGCATATGCCAAGAACTCTCCGTGTATGATAGTGCCTGAGAGGGAGATTGAAGAAAATGAATGGAATCCGATAGACCCTGAAATGTCCAGAATCCTACTCCATTAAAAACCTAGTTCTCTCTTCTGTCCCAGTTCCTCCTTTGATCATTTTTGATGGTTTGATGCCTCTCACAAGCCTGCTCTGATCACAGCCTCCTGTGTACTTGCAAAGACGCCCTTTAGTCTCTGCGATGACCCAAATCAAAGATCAAAGAGATCATACATTATAAGAGCAGAGTGGGAGGTGTTTGGTGCAGATCCAGCCACCGTGGGGAACACGCTCACCCCCCAGGCATGGAGTGGGACTCACTCCTAAAACCATGAAAGGAGACAGCTAATGAGCCGGCTTCAGAAAGTTCCAGGAAAATGTTCAAACATTCACCAAGTCTGCTCCGAGGAACCCTTGTTATGTAACACCAGCTCCAAGGAGGATCTCGGGGTCACAGGGGACGGATTTTTGCAGAAAACATTCTAACACAACTGCAGCAAATCTCTACGCAGTAGGATCCATGGGTATAGAGAGTCCTTAGGATAAGTGGATCGGTGGCCGTAGGGTTGGATCAATATCCATTAGGACAAGGTCTCCGCCATTAATGAAATCAAGGACCCTTCCACAAGTCCTTCAGATTTACTCATTTAAATTCAGGGTCTTGGGAGAGCTCTTACTGAATGCTCCAAGGTCATGGAGATTCACAAACAACGTGTTATGGTTTGGTTGTGAGGTGACCCCCAAAAGCACACGTGGTGAGACAATGCAAGAAGGTTTGGGGGAGAAATAACTGGACCATAGCCTTAACCTAATCAGTGGATTAATCCCTGATGGGACTAACTGAGTGGTAACTGGAGCCAGGTGGGATGTGGCTGGAGGAAGTGGGTCATTGGATTAATCCACTTATGTGGATTAACTGGATGGAAACACTCAACAGGTATAGTGTAGCTGGAGGAGGTGGGCAGTGGGGATGTGTCTTTTATTTTGTTCCTGGAGAGTGGAATCTCTCTCTGCTTCTTGGTCACCATGTGAGCTGCTTCCCTCCACCACCCTCTTCCGCCATGATGTCCTGCCTCACCTTGAATCCCCAAGGAATGGAGCCTGCTGTCTACGAACTGAGACCTCTGAAACCGTGAGCCCCCAAATAAACTTTTCCTCCTCTATAATAGTTCTGCTGGGTCCTTCTAGTCAGAGCAGGGACTAAAATATGCTAAATATACTAAAACTATGCTAACACTAACGCATTGCACTGATGCCACAATTCAAAAATTATGATTGTAAATTATGACACTGATATCCCCTTTGAAAGTCAGGTAGTGACAAACAGGCTTCACTTAACCAATCTTGTGTCACTTTCCTGAAACTTCTCCTAGGTCCTTGTGTGTACTTCCTTGGAAAATGAGGATTGGACAAAGAACTGTGCTAAGTCATCTCATCAGTAACCACCCTGACCTTGATTTCTCATCACTCTTGACATATGAGTAGCTTCTTCATCTTCTACGACCCCCACCCAGCTCCCTGATTACCCTCAGAATTCCCCTCACTCAGAATTCCCCTCACTCCATCCACCAACCCCAACCTCACCCTCTGTCCATAAGTCCCCTTGCTGCTTTAGAAGCTGAGCACAGATTTTCTCCTCCGCTGAAAACCCATTTCTGCCACCTATCTTGGTCCTCACTGGTCCTGAACAAACTCCTGGTTACTACGCACTAGCAAATGTCATTGGGTAAATTTTTAACTTTTTAACTTAGACATGGAAAGACTCATTCTGGCACATGGTTCCAAAGGATTCTGTCCATAGTTGGCCAACTTCAAGGCAGAAACAAAATGGCAGAAGGGCATGGTATAGGAGCTCTGCTTATAGTAGACAACAAGAAAGTGAGGGTGTGTGTGTGCGTGTGTGTGTGTGTGTGTGTGTGTGTGTGTGTGTTTTACCATTGCCATTTTAGATATTTTAAACATCCTGTCCAACTAAAGGGTACGTTCAAGACCACAGACCACTTTTATTAGCACAGATACAACATTCACCCTTTCAAATAACCAACAGCCAGAAATCTTATGTTAGCATGAGGATCCGAGTCCGGAAGAGTTGGAGTACCAGTCTTGAACTAACCGAGCTGGGGAGACACATGAGGACTCTGGTTGGACCTCTTTTGGGGAAATTAGAGTAGAGTTGTAAATGGAGAGACTCCTGGATTTGTGGTGGGGTGATGTCCTGATAAATCCATCACAAGTCTACCATAAGCATATCTCCTCCACCATGCTCTTCCGCCATTTTGTTTCTGCCTTGGACCAGCCAACAACCCTCCTCTCTCTCTCTCTCTCTCTCTCTCTCTCTCTCTCTCTCTCTCTCACACACACACACACACACACACACACACACACACACACACACACTCACTTACTTTCCTGCTGTATACTATAAGCAGAGCTCCTCCACCATGCCCTTCCGCCATTTTGTTTCTGCCTTGGAGTCGGCCAACCATGGACAGAATCATCTGGAACCATGTGCCAGAATGAGTTGTTCTTGGCCTCACTGATGAAAAATCTGACTAGCACTCCAGCTGAGCAACCCAATATCTGTGATATTGAGTTTCTATTAGTGATGTTGAGTTTCCCAACCCATGAGCAGGACATGCTATTTGCCTACCTTGGGCTTTTAACTGTTTGCAAGTATCAACTTCATTTTTTAAAAATAAATTTATCATAAATATCTGAGATGAGACACAGCACAAATTCATTTCTAAATGACTGTTTTAATGGGATAAATAATTCTATTTACCTTTTTCCTCCTTTTCTGCATGTTTTATTTAAACTGACTCTCCAGCTCTGAAGGACTCCTTCCTCATCATAGAATCTGTGAAGTCTTTCTTGCATCCATTTCCCTTTACAACCCCACAAGTATTAGGAATTCTTCATTATTCTGGGTTTTTCTTGGAATTACCGTGGAAATAAAGGTCACCTGTTCCTCTCACATCTGAAATTTAAGCTAATGAGAGCAGAGGGACACATTGGCCGTATGTGACAGACACCAAGCAAGGACAAGACATATGTCTTTGTCTAGCATCCACCTTGATCCCTAGAGGAATTCTGGAGTGTGGATGATTCTTGGTAGATGATTCCCAGGTTCAGGAAGCAAGACTAGAATTTCTTTTTTTTCCATTGGGTGGTCGATGGCGTTGGTTAAGCCTTATCTAATGTAGTAGCTAATTTAAACTTCTGACTCAGGATGACAATGCACTGTGATTTGGAATTTAATTTGCATAAGAAAGGTAGTGCATTCTATGCTCAAAGGTCTGGATTGGTCTCCTCCTCCTCCTCTTCCTTCTCCTCCTCCTTCTGTTCCTCCTCCTCCTCCTCCTCCTCTTCCTTCTCCTCCTCCTTCTGTTCCTCCTCCTCCTCCTCCTCCTGCTCCTCCTCCTCCTCCTCCTCCTTCTCCTCTTCCTCTATCTCCTCTTCCTCCTCCTCCTCCTTTTCCTCTCTTTTCCCTCCTCCTCCTCCTCCTTCTGTTCTTCCTCCTCCTCCTCCTGTTCCTTCTTCTCCTCCTTCTCCTCCTCCTCCTCCATCTCCTGTTCCTCCTCCTCCTTCTCCTCCTCCTCCTCCCCCATCTCCTCTCCCTCCTCCTCCTTCTCCTCCTCCTCCTTCTTCTCCTCTTTTCCCTCCTCCTCCTCCTCCTTCTCCTCCTCTTTTCTCTCCTCCTCCTCCTCTTTCTGTTCTTCCTCCTCCTCCTGTTCCTCCTCCTCCTCCATCTCCTCCTTCTGTTCTTCCTTCTTCTCCTCCTCTTTTCCCTCCACCTCCCCTCCTCCTCCCCTCCTCCTCCTTCGGTTCTTCCTCCTCCTCCTCTTGCTCCTCCTCCTCCTCCCCTCCTCCTCCTCTTGCTCCTCCTCCTCCCCCTCCTCCTCCTCCTCCCCCTCCTCCTCCTCCTCCTCCATCTCCTCCTCCTCTTCCATCTCCTCCTCCTCCTCCATATCCTCCTCCTTCTCCTCCTCCTCCCCCTCCTTCTCCTCCTCCTCTTGCTCCTCCTCTTCCTCCTCCTCCTCCATATCCTCCTCCTCCCCCTCCTCCTCCTCCTCCTCCTCTTTCTCTTCCTCCTCCTCCTTCTTCTCCTCCTTCTTCTCCTCCTTCTCCTCCTCCTCCTCTTTCTTCTTCTTTCAGTTCAGGTAAATATGGTACTGGAAAAACAGATGTTAATTGGGATATGGACTCCAAAGCCACCAAGATTCGTCTTTGGAGCATAAAGGGCAGTACTTCTTCTTTTACTTCCAAGGGAGCAGATCAGCGTTTGTCTGGGGAAGACAGGTGTCCATGTGGATTAAAGCATCTGATACAGACTTTTATTTACTCTGTTTCTTGTGCGTTTCTGGAACACAGTTGTATTCAGCCTTAAATATTCTATAGTAAATGTAGAAACAGCTTTTTATTGAAACACACAGTAATAAACATTGAATTCCCGTGGGTGTATCCCATTTTCTGATCTTTGAAGAAATCCTTCATTGATGCAGCAAAGTGTGCGTCATGAGTCCTGATGGGTTTGCTGTCTTCGATTATCAAATTTTTTTTGTATTTAAGAATCCCAGGGACTCACACTTTAATGTCATTCCAACTCAAACTTTTAATGTCATTCCCAGGAACAACGACAGAGGACATTCTCAAATGTCCAGAGAAGAGGATAATTCAGAGATGTCCAATGGATTCATGTTCACGTGGTGTTTGATTTCTATTTTTAAAAAAAACTAGATTATATCAACCTACATCTCAGAGGCATGAAGCTGTCCCAGAACCTTCTCCTGAAATGCACATTTAGAAAAGTCCACAAGCTTCCAGGTTGCTGAATCGCGGTTTTCATGCATTCTGGGACCCATCATCAAGGTCATTCTGAAAATACACAACCTCGAGGCTCATGATTGCATCCTGACCTAATGCTCTTGGGAATTCATGCAGAAGGGAACAGGGATATTTTGCATTGAGGAATAAGCGTTGCTGTTTTTCAATTTTGTTCATCAATACAGACTTCTGTTTTAATCAACACCTGAAGCGTACTTGGGTATGCGGTGGATATTTTGGTGCACCTTGTGAAATGCATGTCAGGGGCGTCTCTGTTCAAGACAAATAGGAGACTCCAGTGCCCATTTATCCAAGTGGCTGTGGCTCTCAGAAGTAAGTCTCCCTAAGAAAATAATAGCTGGGCGCGGTGGTGCACACCTGTCATCCCAGCGGCTTGGGAGGCTGAGGCAGGAGGATCGCAGGTTCAAAGCCAGCCTCAGCCAAAGCGAGGCCCTAAGCAACTCAGGGAGACCCTGTCTCTAAATAAAATGCAAAATAGGGCTGGGGACGGGGCTCAGGGGTTGAGGGTCCCTGGGTTCAACCCTAAGAAGGAAAGGTGAGCTACTGTAAGAAAGTTCAATTGAATACATGGGCGGGCTTCTCGGTGGCCATTTGGGATACTGAAGACATCGTAGGTGAAAAGGTGAGACACAGGAAGTCACCTTGCAACCTGGAATACCCCAGGGGACGTCTGCACCCTGCTAGCCCCCAGCAGCATCTGCCCAGCACTTGATTTCTTTGACACAAGTCTTGACACAAGAAAGGGACTCAGGGAAAATTTTTTTGCCCCAAAGAAGCCTTTCAAACACTATTGTCAATCAATTTAGGATTAAGATGTAGCTTTAGCAGCCGCAGGTGGAAAGGGAGGAGGGAACCAAATGCATTCAAGGGGAATTAGTCATGAAGATTGAGTTGCCGGGAATGTAGAACTCAGTGAACAAAATCACTTTTTTGCAATGAAGTCACTTCTTCAACGGATGCTGGCAGGTAGCGAGAAGCTGGGTAAGGCCCCCGGGTAGGAGGTAGCTGGGTGAGCAGAATGGACTTCTTGAAAGAGTGTGGATTCCGCCCTTAAGGGGTCATCCCCATAGAAAACCCAGGTGGATGGTGGCTGTATGGATGGAAAGACCCAGAATCCCACGGTGGGTTCATTTTGGCATTTCTAGATGTCACCTTTATATGGGCATCCAAGAGGGCTGACCACAGTGTCCACAGCCCAGCCAGAGAGAAGAGGAACAGGAGCAATTGCTCAGATCTGGAAAAGCAGGGCACGAGAGGACATGGAAGGTTCGTACCCACGCCGCACCAAGTCAGAGGACCCTCGCTCTGTGCATCTGGGTGTCTATGAAAAGGGACAAGTTTCTTGGGATGGGAAGCAAAGTATGTGAAAGCCTGTCTTCACCGTAGGAGGACACAGGGAAGGAAATCTATTATGTGTCTACGTATTTCAGTGTCAGATGCATCCATCCAGCTGTCTATCCATCTATCTATCCATCCATCCATCGTCTGTCTATACCCTATCTATCCACCTATCAATCACCTATCTATCCATCAATCATCTGTCATGTATCATCTATTAATCTTATCAATTTAGCTAATAGCTAGCTAGCTATGACCTATCTATCATATATATATATATATATATATATATATATATATATATATATATATATATATATATCCACCCAGCCAGCCAGCCGGCCATACTTCCTTCCATCCATCCAACCATCCATCAATACATCCATCCATCCACCCATCCATCCATCCATCCATGCATCTGTCTATCTATTTCTCCATCCATCCGTCCATGCATCCACCCATCCACCCATCCATCCTTCCATCCATCAACCCATCCATCCATCCACCCATCCATCTACCCACCCATCCATCCATCCTTCCATCCATCCATCCTTCCATCCATCCTTCCATCCTTCCATCCATCCATCCATCCATCCATCCATCCTTCTGTCCTTGAATCCATCCACCCGTCCACCCACCCATCCATCCATCCATCCATCCATCCATTTCATCTATCTATCATCTAACATGTTGATCTATCTTAATATCAATTATATACCTAAATCATCTATCTCATCTGTGTATCTACCTTCTGTCTCATGCATATATCTATCATCTATCAATTGATCAATCATCTTTCTCATCCTTTTACCTAACATGTATCTAAATATTTGTAATCTATCAAAATTATCTATCCCATGCATGTATCTGTCAATCATCTATCTGTAAATCTCATACTCGTATCTATTTTCCTATTTATCTATCCATTGTGTACCATCTATCTAAATATCAATTGCCTATTTAAATGATCTACCTCATCCATGGATTTGTCAATCACCAATCTCATCAATCTATTCGTCCTATCTTACCCATGTATCTGTTCTTCCTATCTATCTATCTATAATCTATTATCTATCTATCTATTATCTATCTATCTTCCTCATCCGTGTATCTATCCACCTATTTATCTCATCCATGAATCTACCATCTCTTTCTAAATCATCTTACACACATATCTTTCTACCACCTGCCCATGCATCTGTCTACCACCTATTATTTATCTGTCCATCCATCTGCCCATCTGCTCTATCATCTCTATATCCATCTATCATCTATCTCTGTCCTGTTGGCTCCTCAGGAGAACACTGACCAATACAGATTCTGTCCCTTGTGGCTCAACACACCCTCACTGCAAGAGACTTGCTATCTCGCTGGGAGATTGCACGTCCATAACACAGGTAGCAGTATTCACCTGCAGGGGAATAATCCATTGAAACCCATATGTGCCCTTTTTATATATCGAAAGAAGGGGAAAATAGAGGTGGAAAATTACCACTCTCTGAATGATGGTTTAACACCCTCACTTCCACTGACTTCCACTGTGTTTAAAGAATTTTTTTTTTCTGGAACCACATTATATAGGTATACAGTAAGCACTCCATATATGCAGGTTCCACATCCACAGATTGAAACAAGTATAAGATCCAAGTATTGTGTTACAACAGAACAATTGTAATAGAATTCCAAGTAAATTATAACTTTCTCAAGTGGCTTCCATCTACCAAGTGAAAATAGAGAGAGGACAGAGGGAAGCAGTAGAAATACACCTCCCGAATGTTCACCCCAGTCTTTCTCAGTCAATGCAATTATAAGCAATTTGTAGTGCATGGAACATCATATTTCCCTTTCAAAATGCTCTGGTAGTAACCCAAGTCCTTTTAAAATATGCAATTTTAATGCTAAAGATTGATAAATACATAAATATAAATAATTTTGATAGAAAAAGAAAAGAAATATGAACTCCTAAATCTGTATCTGACCCTCATTAACTTCTCCAAATCCCAAGACAGTGAATGAGTTCAACTCTTTTCACTTCACTAAAAAGGGAAGACAGAAACAATGTTTTTCTTAAGGCCAGTGGAAGACGGTGAATAAACCGAAATGATATATTTGCCTCCGCCACATTTTTAGCAGAAAACATTGGCCCGACCCCCATAAATTTTACAGACTGGAGGAAAGAATAATAGAATTTGAGAGCCTTCATAAATCAATATAATGGGAGACTCAAGAATAAGAAACAGCTCTTCAAGGGAAGGCTTGCTCCTTGGACATAGAACACATTGATTAAAGAAAAGTTTGAGACTCGGCGAGATGACTTCATTCCTCAAGGTGACTCCTCACGACAGAAGTTGGTTACGGGTAAAACACACAACTGCAGGGCCAGTTCACCTCGCGGGGCTCATTTCAACAAATGCATTAAGATTAATATCACGACCAAGACGTGGAAGGTATTTATTAGGGATTGGTATTGGAGAGAGATTTTGAAAATGCAAAATAATCCCGGATCTTTTTTTCATTGAAGGGATTTATTGTGTGTGTGGTTGAAAAATCTCCTCAAGGGATCCTCTCAAAGGTCATGTGGATATGAGCTTCCCCAAATGGTCAACGTTGCTCACATGGTCTGTACTTTGGTGGAGAGCTGGAATGTCCCCCATTGACCCATATGTTGAAGGCTGGGTCCCCAATGCACCAATGTTCACAAGTGGAACTTTGGGGAAATGATTGGATCATGAAGGGCTGGCTTCATGGGTGGATTAATCCACTTTGGAGCTCACTATTGAATGGACTATTGGCGGGTGGTAGAAACTATAGGAAGGGGGAGCAAGGAGGCCACTTGGGATGTGCCCTGGAAGGATATGTCTTGTCCTCCGGCAATTCATTGCTTTTTGTCTACTTTCCATATGCCACGAGGTAAACAGCTCCGCAATACCATGAATGATCCGCCATGATCCTCTACCTCACCAGAGGTGCACAGCAACAAAACCCTCCAACCCTGGACCAAATCCTCCAAAGCCTTTCCTCTTTTAGGTGATTTTCAGAAGCATTTTGTCACATCAACAAGAAGTTGACCTACACAATGTCCTTCTCTTCTCCTTGCTAGGAGGACCCCCAATTTTGCCCACAGACTTGTGCTTCTAGGAAATGGAAGTCTTTCATATCTCCTTGGGAAAGAGTGCGAAAAAGGTGGGTTGGGGTTCATCTAAGCCAATGAATAAATGCAGTGATGCAAAACTCACTGACAAGAAGCATTGCATTCCAAAACAAAAATAAGCGTGATTTATCACAATTCCAATTTTGCTGATTATATCCAAATCTTATTGGTTTGGGGATGCACTCTTTCCCCCCCTAAAAAAAATTTAAAAACAGCCTTTCCAATAGAAAATCAAGAATTTGAATTATTAATAGAAAACCCAGCACACAGGACCCCCTCTATCTTGATGAATGCTGCAGAGAGGTGGGTGCTGCAGGCTGGAGAACTGGATCCTAATGGAGCAATTATCTGCTAATGTGGACAGAGTGTTCCTAAGCAGCGTGCCTAAGTTTCTAAGAAAGACCCTGTTCTGTGAATTGAGGACCCCAGGTTAACAGAGAGATGTAGTAATGGGGCGAGCGGTTGGCACCCACTCCCATCCATTTTCCCCACTGCACTGTTTCCTGAGTAAAATAGGAGCAAAGATGCTGAATCTGCAGGACCTCAGATTGCAAGATCCCTCCTTCAGCATCCCCTGCACCAAGCACCCACCTCCACGGGTGGGAGGAGCCTGTTAACCACCATGGATCAAAGGGAAGGAGATGTTTGCAGAAGAACGAAGAAATTCACAATTGCAATACTTAGGTGAGACAGAGGATGTAAGTCAGAGACATGCACATCTGAAAGCTCTTAGTTAATCTATTAAAGGAAATATATATACACATACCTACAAAAATGGGGTTGGGTGGGTCCATATATATAAATATATAGATCTCAATGTGAGGTGTCCCCCAAGAGCTGTGTCATTAGAGGAATATTCAGAGGTGAGATGATTGCATTATGGGAGCTGTGACCTCATCAGTCCATCCTAATTGAATGGACCAACTGGGTGATCCCCATGGGCAGGTGGAGCATGGCTGGACAACATGGGTCACTCAGGGCATTTCCTGAAAGGGTGACTCTTCCCTATGGCCCCTCTCTCTCTATCTCTCTCTTGCTTCCTGGCTGGCATGAATGGACCAGCCTCTTCCATGATGCCCTTCCGCCATGATGCCCTTCTGCCATTTTGTTCTGCCTCCCCTTGGGCACAGAGTCATGGAGTCGGCCAACCATGGGCTGAGATCTCTGAATCCATGAGGCAAAATAACCTCTTCCTCCTCTCGGTCGTTGGGTATTTCTTTGCAACGATGACGAGGTGACTAACACAATGTATTACCCACATGCATAGGTATAGACTGTTGCCCTTGGTATCCATAGAGGACTCATATTAACGCACCCCATTGGTACCAAAGCCCACGAATGCTCACAGTCCTTATTAAACCATGTGATGTGCCTCATAATGTTGTCCCTAAATGAGAAACAATTCTTCTGACACCTTCTCTTGGACACTTAACTTCCCTAATCGGGTTCTTCCTGGAATTGTCAAGGATGCTGAATCTGGAAATTCAGAGGGTCCACCAAAAGGCATTGGATAGCACAAGTCATGGTGGCCAAAATCCTCATTGCACAGTGCTCAATGTTAAATTGCCTTAACACAAATATAGATCCAAGTCCTAAACATGGTTACTTGTGAATGGGACCCTATTTGGTAGTAGAGGTCCTTGCAAATATAACTGGTTCATTGAAGAACAGGTCCTGCTAATAGTGTGAGTGCCTCGTCCAGTATGACTGGTTTCCCAGGAGACACACCTCACCACAGAAGGAGGTCCTCATGAACAGATGGAGACACAAATGGGATGAAACTTCCACAATTCAACAAAAAACAAGAGTTGCTATCATGCACTAAACACAAGGAAAGATGTGCATGCTTCCTCAGATCTTCTAGAAGAAACCAATCCTGCCAAGATCTTAATTTTAGACTTCTGGACCCTAGAAGTGCAAGACAACATCTTAATCTTACACTTCTGGACCCTAGAAATGCAAGAAAATAATATTTTTGTTGTTTTCATAGAACAATGGCTGCGGTAATTTATTATAAGAGTCTTGGCAAATAAATACAAAAAATTATGGTCAACCCTGTGGCCATAACCAACTATATTAGTTCCCGTTTGTCCACGATTTCAATCTCTATGTTATTAGCTATGGTCCACTGAGGTCCAAAAATATGAAATGTGAATGTGAAGAAATGAACAATTTCTACAGTTCAAATCTCCAGGACATGAATGATCCCTAGGTGCAATGTTTCCGCATGGTATACACTACACCTCCATTATCACCTAGTTGCTCTCTTGGTTACCAAATCAAATATCAGGGAAATGCAATGCTTGTGTTCAACCCATCCTTCCTTTGTTTAATAATGGCCACAGAGAACAAGAGTAGGGAAGCTGGAATTTTAACATGCTAAAGAGTAGCCTTAACATAATTCCCTTTAGTGAAAAGGTATAAGTACAGGAACACATTTGGGAGAGAGAGAGAGCGAAAGAAAAGTTATTTTTATGACTTTCATTGCAGTGTATCATTTTAACCATTGTTATTTTATTATTAGTTATGGTTATAAATCTCTCACTGTGCTTAATGTATAAATTAAACATCATTATAGTGCGTGTCTGATGGAAAATAACTGTATATACAGGTATTTGGGGTAGTTTTTGTTATTGTGACATAAAGACTTGTCAAAAATAATTAGAGAGTGAAAGTCTATTTGGGTTCATGGTTTCCGAGGGTCAGTCAATGGCTGGCCGACTCCATGGCTCTGGCCCAAGGGGAGCAGAACAAAATGGCGGCAGGGCCTGGAGGAGGAGAGCAGCTCAGGACAGGGCACCAGGGAGCAGAGAGAGCTCTGCTCACCAGGGACAGGACAGAGACCCCAAAGGCACAGCCCAGGGACCCCCTCCTCCAGCCACACAACACCTGCCTGAAGTCACCACCCAGTGAGTTCATCCAAGTGGATTAATCCACTATTAGGTGGAATACATAGGTGAGATGATCAATACAAGATAGAGAATAGATGATAGATTTATACATAGGTGGAGAGGTGAATCCATAGGTATTGATTAGAGATAGAAAGTGGATATGTGTATAGGTACATAATACCTGCATACACAGATATGGAGGCAGGTGGTAGAGTAGATGGGAGAATGGGTGGGCGGATGGATGGGTGGGTGGGTGGATGGACAGATGGGTGGATGCATGGATGGATGGGTGGATGGGTGGATGGATGGATAGAGACAGATTATAGGTAGGTGATAGGTAGATACATACATACATACATACATATTATAAATAGATGAATAGATGGACTAATGGATGGACAAATAAAGATGATGTGAATTGATAATCAAAATATCACACTGAATCTGACATCGGTACAATTATTACATATCAATTTGAAATAAAAACTAACTAATAGATTGTGCTATATGCATATTGATACAACCATGACTTGTTTCTGATTTCTATAACTCACAGTGTCCCTTACCTCTAGCACACATTTGCACAGACTGTGCATCTCTTTCTCATGCGCAATCTCACCCACATCTTCATCACAGTGAACAGGCTCATCAATGCCAAGGGTCACAGAAGCAAGGTTGATTGGCATAAGATGCACGGAAGGGACAGTTGGTACAATTTCTTTCTTTTTTTAATTTTTTTGGTACCAGGGATTGAACTCAGGGGCCCTTGACCCATGAGCCCCATCCCTAGCCCTATTTTGCATTTTATTTAGAGACAGGGTCTCCCTGAGTTGCTTACGGCCTCACTTTGGCTGAGGCTGGCTTTTAACTCTCAATCCTCCTGCCTCAGTCTCCCCAGCCGCTGGGATGATAGGCATGGGCCACTGCACCCAGCTATATGAATGTTTTTTAAAAAAGCAATTCTTCCAAAAAGGTCTTTCCTTTCTACTTAACCATCTGTTTATAACCTTATTCTGTGGGTTTGGTATTATGTTGCTATTTTCTGTATGATTCATTTTGCATATTTTTTGAGCATAAACACTAGAAGTTATTCCAGTGAGAAGAAACGAGACAGCCCTCCCACAGCGCGAGTTGGGACCTAATAAATTTGCCCTCTATTATCACCTTTAATGCGCCCTCTGTTTATTGGAAATGAATTTTTACATGCAAATATATTCCTGGGCATTCACCGATGATCTCCAAGTACTTTGCTTTCAAGGGCCCCGCAGCTGCTGGGAAGACCTCGTGGCTCATTCTGTGATATATTTCATTTTAAATGATTTTTTCATTTCGCAACACATTGCATTTTAAATGCTTTTTTCCCCTCTGCCATAAACAAGTTTTGGAGGAACTGTATTTTAAATCTAAATCTCTTCCAAGGGATCTCCACAGTGACTCTGAACTTGGCGGTGATTTTATTGATGGCACATGGAATTTTAAAGATTCCTTGCAGATGGGGCTTTTGCGTATGCATTTCAGATAAAACTTGCAAATTCTCTGGTTCAAAACCACCAAGTTCCTACGGACGTTCTGTCTGAGTGAAGTCGCAGCCTCTGAGCTCCGTGAGCACTTGGAAGTCATTTCAGAGACAATATCTTTTCACAGTGGATGCCACCGAGATTTCAATATGTGCTTATATATTTTTTTATATTTTATATTTTTGTATTTTTTATATCTTTTATATTTTTGTGCATTTTTTAAATTCTCACACAACACTTCCTTATGCATTTTTCTTTACATTGTGTATCAGGCTGATAGCACGACACTTTTTTTTTTATTCTTGAAGGATCCGTGCAACACGAGTATTTACTTCATTATTTATTTGGAAACGCAGGGTGCACAGCTTCAGCTTGTGATCCACGTATTTCTGCATGATTTTAATTCAGCTTAGCAATCTTTGCCTTTGAAGATGTTGAATGCACACACACCCACTCACACATGCACACACAATTAGAGCAGAAGGAGGTAATTCTAGCATCCTACAGAGAAGGAGGAGGGTCTCAGGGCAGAGTAATGCACGGCTCTAACACCACCTATTGGGAAGGCTGAGGCAGGAGGATAGCGAGTTGGAGGCCAGCCTCAGCAACTTGGTGAGAAAACCAATACCCACGAACTGGTCTTCCCCCATGACCCCTCTGCTACCCTGCCACTAAGCTCAAATCTCTTTTTTTTTCCTTTGCATTTGCCTTTGGGGCTTTATGTGCATATTTACATTGCTCTTGATCTGGTTTTGCAAACTTTTCCTGGGTGACAGGAAGGGTTCTCAGCCCAGTGGCTGGTTTTACACAGCAAGCCTGGCCTCTGTCCGTGGTGCTGAACCTCCACGCAGCCAAGTACCAGGTCCATCTGCCTATCAAGTGATGCGAAATTCAAAAAGCCCAGAGAACGAGAATTGCTCTCTGAGGGCCATTTCTATGCTGTGGAAATGCTTCATCTTACTTAGCCCTTGTAATTATTATTATTATTATTATTATTATTATTATTATTATTAACCATTATTTTGGTATTACTATTGGTGCTTTGCATTCTAACAGTTTTGCATTATAACCTGCTCCGTGGTTGCACACAATGCAATACTGGAGTCTTCCCTACGATCGCTCCTAAGTACCCTGGAGTCTGCAGACTGCAAAATCAGGGCTGTCCATCATCTCTGCCTCCTTTGCAGTCTGCAAACACCCGCAACAGGACGCCCGTCTTCTCTGCCTGCTCTGCACACAGCACAGGAATCGATCATGAATACACACTTTTTTATGACCAGGACCCAAATCAACTCCTGCAGCTCTAAAAAAAAATATTGCACAGGACACGAAATCACATTAGGAAACCCCGTGTCCTCTAGACCTTTCAAATCCTGTGTGTCCTTTCTGCAAAATGCATCACCCACGATGATACAGTGTAACCCAATCATCTACTGTCTCTGCATTTTTTTTTTTAATGGGAGCAAATCTCCCTAAGAAGTTAATGTCAGGAGCTGAGATTTTTATCTTCTTGGTTTCTGCAAAGCAACTCGACGCCCGCCTGGCAGACAAAGTGGGCACTTCACCGTAGAGTGGGGTTTCTATTAGATTAGGCGCTATTATGTGATTACGTGGCCCTCTATTGCCTGCAATTCCATTAGGCTCCATTATCTTTTGAAGCTGCCTGTTCATCACAGCTCTCTCCTAACCTCGTACCTACACTTAGGGCTTCAGATGCACCTTCTTAATCGCCTCCCATCTCCACCCATCTCTTTCCCAGAAAGCCTTCTAGAACCTCCGGGGCTTTTTAATTTGCAAAGCCCTCGGCGACACGTTTGTGGCTGAATTTTATTCTAATGTCTCCAAGGTCAGAGATGAATCCAGTTTGGGGGCAATGCACCGGGATGCAGAACCCCAAGTCTCTTCCCGGGGCTTCTTACACAGCTGGGTTTAGCTTCTCTGTAAGCTTCCAAAGCTGCGGGGACATAAGACACAGGGGACGTCCAGGCATCGCAAGCCACCTGTCAATCTCCTTGTTGAGAAGAGCTAAAGGAGTCTCCAATACAATTCTCTCCTTCTAGCCGCAAAACGACCTGCAGGATTTGCACTCAACACCCAAAAGAGCTCAAAAAGTCTTGCAAATATGATAAAATCCGTGCAATGTCTTAATATCCCAATTTGCACAGATTCAGCTCTTGCATAACAGGCAGCCGGACTCCCAGCAACCGGGGGACACCCGTGTCCTGCAGGAATCAGCTCATGTCGGAATAAGAAGTTGTGCTGTTTCTCGGTTGGATAAGGGACCCCCCTGCACGTCCCTATGGGCAAGGGACAGAGGGTTGTCCTGCCCAACGGGGTCTCAACGGAAGATGTGTTTGCAAGTGGAATATTCAATTTCAAGGCAAAACCTCCCCCAAAAGAATGTTGGTTTTGGGTGAATTTCAGTTATTTATTCTCCTAATCAGAAAGGAAATCACTGACCCCATAGGTTGATAGAGAAAAGTGAATTGAAACCAGATTCCACTCTAGAAGGTTTGGATATGAAGTGTGTCCCCAAAACTGGTGTGTGACCATGCAGGAAAGTTCAGAGGTGAAAAAATTGGGTTAGGAGAGGTGTAGACTAATAGTGGATTAATCCACTTGAATGTCTCATGGGTGGTGACTGCAGCAGGTGGGGTGTGGCTGCAGGAGGGGGGTCCCTGGGCTGTGCCTTTGGGGTCTCTGTCCTGTCCCTGGTGAGCAGAGCTCTCTCTGCTCCCTGGTGCCCTGTCCTGAGCTGCTCTCCTCCTCCAGGCCCTGCCGCCATCTTGTTCTGCTCCCCTTGGGCCAGAGCCATGGGGTCGGTCCACCTGAGGTCCACACTGCAAACACGTTCCACCTGGAGCTCACTGTTATGGGGAAATTCCTCCCCCAACCTGCACTTGTGGGCAATGCGCTCTCTCTGCTCCCTGTTGCAAAAATCCCAACAGTAGGGGCTCTCGGTTCTCAGGCACGTCTTGCAACAGCTGTCACTCAAGCTGGGCCCTCAATCAGCCAAGTTGAAGGACAGGCCGGCTTTCATCGGATTTGAAGTCCAAGGGGACAGAAAGTCTCCCGTCCAGCTGATCTACATTTTCCAGTCGCCCTTGGCTAGGGATTCGGGAGGAAACTAGAGGTAGGTTTTTGTCCCGAGGCTTGAGGACACATACAGAAGTGTGATTGCAAATCCGTGCATGGAAACTACCAGCTGAAAAAGAGAATGAATATCTATAACATTGAATATCTGGAAAGGCACCCAGAGACCCAGAGCCCCCCAAAAAGAATCAAAGCCAATAAAATGTTTAAAACTATTTCCAGAATGCAGAAGTGTCTCCGCCAGATACAAAAGTCTCCCGTTAATCAGATTGTCCTAAAAAAAAGGGACAGAATCGTGCTGGAGACATGGAGAAACAGATCCTGATGTGCCTAAATAGCAAGAGCGGAAATTGGGTAGAAGGAAGCAAAATGTGCATCTCACTTTGTTTATAATGAAAAAAAAAATACTCTTCGATCTCCGACTTTGGGATCAGGGTTGAATTGACTTTACCCCTAAGGGAGACGGCCACACGGTCACTCAAACCCTGCACGGTGTCACGATTTCCAAAGTGGTTGTTTGACGTGGGACCTGACTTTGGAGTGACGAGGACCCTGTGAATGATTAAAGCCAGACTTTGCAGAGGAGATTGATTTTCAACAGGGACAATGTCACGGGGTGTGTCTGCAGTGTCCCCGGAGGCTCCCAGGTGGAAGGCTTGGTCCCCAACGCAGCAATGTCCAGAGGTGTCCACTTGGGGAAGTGATTCGATCACGAGGATCTGAAGTCCTCCGTGGATTAACCCATTGGTGGGTTGATGGTTTGGTGGCACCACTGGTTGGAAGTTATGCTCCGGTGCTCCTTGCTGGTGGCTGGGGACATGGCCTTGGAGACTCTACCTTGTCCCTGTCTTCTCCCTTTGGTTCTGCCTCCCCACTGCCATGAGCTGATCTGCTTTCCTCCACCAAGCCCATCTGCCATGATGCTCTGCGTCACCTCAGACCCTTAGCAAAGGATCCAGTCCACCATGGACAGATACCACTAAAACCTGAGCCCAGATAAATCTTTCCTCCTCTAAACTGTTTTTCTCAGGTGTCTTGGTTAAGGTGACAGAAAGCTGACACACCGTACTTGTCTTTCAGTGCCTGACTTATTTGACTTTACATAACGTCCTCTAACACCATCCATCTTGTCACCTGGGATAGATCATCATTCTTCTTCGGGGCTGAATAGTACTCCATGGTACACATCCAACACGTTTTCCATAGGCATTCACTCATCGATGGACACTTTGGTTGTTTCCCTATCTTGACCGCTGGGAGTGGCCCCACAAAAGGCATGTGGCTGCAGATAAAAATAAATAAATACTGCGAAAGAAAAAAAAAAGAAGGACTAGTGGATGATACGGCCAGGCTATTTTTCAAGGTTAAAGGAACCTGTATTTGGCAATCTGTTTGATGTCAGAAATTCCATGCTGTATTGTATTCCACTCATTTGTGCTGCTATGACACAACACCTGAGGCTGGCAACTTTATATATACCTACCAGACTGCAAGAGAGATCACTGTTCTGATTTTTTTCCCATATACCTGATAAAAATATGCACTTATTTGAAAAGCACGGTCTTAAACCAAGTATGAAGTAGACTGAATTTGAAATGTATTTTCTAATCCGTCCAAATACGGTAGAGGGTCACATTTCTATTCCGCATTGGAGAAGCTAATTCAATAAATGTGCCTGTGCAGACCGATCATAGACTGCTTCACAAGGCGGCTCTGGAAATTTGTGCAAAACAGATCGGACGTGTCATTGAGAATATGAGTCTAAGAATATGCCCCAACTCCCATCATCTTTCTCTTTCAGTCTGAATTCTTTATTTCAACATTACCTTCCACCTGCCCTCCTGGGCCACCTCCTCTTGGCATAAGTGATGACATGATCGTATCTTTATTCCCCTATAATGTGCATCTTCTTTCTCATCTAATATTCCTCACTTTCAAACTTAACTAAATTTAGTTTTTACATAACATTAAGCTCCACAGCTATCACTTTTAGCATGGCAGAGCCAGTCACTCAAAATCTAAATAAGAGTGAACTCAGCTTTTAAGAGATCTTAATGTACTTCGGGCATCATGGTGCACACGTCTGTCATCCCGGCGGCTCAGGAGGCTGAGACAGGAGGATCAGAAGTTGGAGGCCCATCTCAATAACTTAGTGAGGCCCTAAGCAATTTAGTAATGAGACCCGGTCTGAAAATTTAAAAAATAAAATAAAAAAGGCTGAGGATGTGGCTCAGTGGTTAAGCACCCTTGGATTCAATCCTGAGAGAGAGGTTAATATAGAAAAAAAATTAACCTTTATTATCCCCAGGAGATGAAGACCTTATATTAGATTAAACCTCTTTTTCCTCCATCACAATAAATTTAGGGGAACAATTACCATTAACATAAAATTTCAGAATGAGAATTGAGATAGGAAGTAACATCCTCAACTCGCAAAGATAAAAATAAAATTACATCGCCATGTATGATTTTTTTTTCTCTAAGATCGATGACAATAAAAAATATCTAAAAATCCACAGGGAAAGTCTAAATGCCATGATTTTATCTGAGTGCGTGTGCTCTTCAGAACGCCTGACGTCTGTAAAATCTGATCATCGAGGCTGAGGAAGAATCCCTGTAGTTATAGGGGCATAAATTATCCTTTTGTGTTGGAGAAATCCACGTTAATGTACCAGCGCTCACTACTTAATGGCTTAAGATTTATGCTGGGCTCTGGTATCATTTGCATTTTTAAAATTCCTCCCAGATCGAGGTATTTCACTTTCCCATCCAGTCAGCTCATACGGGAAAGTTTAAATTTTAAGGTTAAACTCTGTTGTTTAAATAAAAATCTCAGAATAGCCCAGAAAGGAATAATACCCACATACGATTAGGAAGTGCTTCTTATATTTGCAAGTGAACTCTCTTCTTGGCTGTATCCATGCAGCGTGGAAAACACACACTGAGATGCTTGTTTGGTCATCCCAGAGGCTCAGGAGGCTGAGGCAGGAGGATCCCCAGTTGGAGGTCAGCCTCAGCAACTTAGCAAGGCCCTGAGCAACTCAGCAAGATCCTGTCTCTAAACAAAAAAATAAAAATAAAAATGGCTGAGGATGTGGCTCAGTGGTAGAGCACCCCTGGGTTCAATCCCAAGTAGAAAAATAAAGAGACATCAAGATGGGTCACCCTCAAGCCTCCAAAATCTGCCAATTACAGACGGCTTTGAAAATCACGCATGGTTTTGCAAACTTGAGTGCAGTATTAATAACTTTCGCAGGAAATTGCAAATTTAATGGTCATTTAATGAATCCTAAGCCTTTTGGGATTAGATAAGGGAAGGCTGTCTTACAGTCCCCTGGCCTGGCAGGAGGTCCTGACAGACGTGCGTCTCCTTGTTTGATTGACATCTCTCCCATCCCTTTAGCAAATACACGTGAATGACACTGAGCCTGCACTTCCCCGCCAGGCCACAGGGGGTGTGCTGTTCTCATCCCCGTGAGACTGTGGCTGCCCCTCTGGCCCTCCAAATGGGCTCCATGCTTGCCATTGGGATGGATCCATGATCCAAGGTAGAAAAACTGAAAGCCTCATTGATCATTTTTCACCCAGAGCTCTTCCTGGTGAATTTTCAGAATTTTGCACATTTGATTGTAAGAGAGAAACACTACCCCAAGGTGATTCTTCAAGAAATTTATGAAAACTTGGCCGACAGAGGCTCTCATGCTACTTCAGAGAGAAAGCACAATGAGATTCTAGAAAAGACTGGAAAGATTTGAGGAATTGTTGTTGCTGTTTGTTTGTGGTACAAGAAATTGAACCCAGGGACTCTCAACCACTCGGCCACATCCTCAGCCCATATAATATTTAATTAAGAAACAGGGTCTCACTAAGGTGGCTCATGGCCTCACTAAATTACCAGGCTGGCTTTGAACTTGCAATCCTCCTGCCTTAGCCTCCCAAGCTGCTGGGATTACAAATGTGCACCATGACGCCTGGCTCAGATTTTGGCTTTGGTTTTACTTATCACGTAGCTTGCCAAATACCAAGCAGGGCCATTGATTTTAATGATAGTCATTTAAAGTAAAAATACAAAAAACCATTTGATTCCCCTTGGAAGAGAAATCGAACGTGGGACACATTCATTGGGAAAAGTTCATCTCAAGCTCCATCACAACAAATCCCACACTTTAAAGCCCGATCCATGCTAAGTGAAATCACAGATTTAGCTCTAAGTTCCCTGATTTTCATGCGTCACATATTTCGTCCTCAAATTCACCATATTAATGATATTTGAAGTGACAGATGGGGGAGGATATTATGTCTTCAGGACTCTACCCTCCTGGATTCATGGATTCGTGGCTCATTTCTGTAAGAGATTCATTATAAAACCCAGTCAGAACCAGTCTCTTGGATATACCCTTCTCCCCCTGCACAGAGCCCTGTTATTTGGATCTACACTGTTCTCTCAGAAGCTCAAGTGATGAAAGTTTGGTCTCCGAGGTGGGACTTTGGGGCAATGATTGGATCATGAGGGCTCTGACCTCATCTGTGGATTAATCCACTTGGTGGATTAATCCATTGGTAGCTGAATGGACTACTTGGATATTGGACCTCGTTGGAGCAAGTAGGGCATCATGTGGAAGGATTTATCTTCTTCCCAGATCCTTTTCCTCTCTGTCTCTTTTTTCTGCTTGTGGCTACCATGAATGGCGCACCCTCCTTCCACCATTCCCTTCCGCCATGATGCTTTTGCCTTGAATCCAGCCAACCATCGACAGAATCCTCTGAGACTATGAACCAAAGTAAACCTTTCTCCCTCTAAGTGGTTTTTGTCAGGTAATTGGTCACAGCAATGAAAATCTGGTTCATATGCATTAATATCTATTAATATCAGTCCCCATCTATTAGAAGTACCCTGAATCGGTATTTCCAAGCTTCCAGAACCATGGGATGAATGAATCACCCCGTCCATGGTCTTCAGTTATAACAACAAAAAAAATTGACCATGAGAAGCTCATACCAACAGGAAATTAGCCACGGAAAATCATCCTGTATTTATAACAGAAGCAATTATACTACTTAACCTTAGAACTTGGAACTTCTCACTTCAAAGTGCATTGGAAGATTAACCAATCAGGGATTCTTGTTGAATCACATTGAGAAACATTTTGTGAACACTTCTCCTCCAAACACTTGAGACATGGCCCTGAACAAAGCAGAGAAAGCTCATCTTTCAAGACACTCACTTTAGAGTGGGGGGAGAAATAAAATCAGTGAATGCAGATAACCGCTTGGTGATAACTAGATCAGAAACCCCAGTATTGGGAGCAGAGAATGATAAAGGGAGATTGCGGGTTTGTGGTGATTCAGGAAAAAATGTTACATTTTTAAATTTTTTTAAATTTGTTCTTTTTAGTTATATATGACCGTAAATATATTTTGGAATTTTGTACATTCGTGGAGTCTAGTTTCCCATTCTTGAGGTTGTACAGGATGTGGAGTTTCACTGGTTGAGTGTTCATATATGAACACAGGAAAATGATGCCTGATTCATTCTACTAACATTCCCATTCCTGTCCCTCCTTCATTCCCCCCACTCCCTCCTGTCTAATGAGTAAACCCCCCATTGTGAGTCAGCATCCATATATCACAGAAAACATCTGGCCTTTGGATTTTTTGGCTTATTTTACTTACCATGATAGTCTCCAGTTCCATCTATTTACTGGCAAATGCCATCATTTTATTCTTCTTTAAGGCTGAGTAATATTCCACTGTGTATATATACCACATTTTCTTTATCCATTCATCTGTTGAAGGGCACCTAGGCTGGCTCCATAGTTCAGCTATTGTGAATTGAGCTGCTATAAACATGGATGTGGCTGTGTCCCTGTCGTGTGCTGATTTTAAATCCTTTGGGTATAGACCAAGGAGTGGGATAGCTGGGTCAAATGGTGGTTCCCTTCCAAGTTTTCTGAGGAATCTCCATCCTGCTTTCCAGAGTGGTTGCCCCAATTTGCAGTCCCACCAGCAACGTAGGAGTGAGCCTGGTCCCCACATCCTCACCAACATTTATTGTTGCTTATATTCCTGAAGACTGCTATCTGACTGAGGTGAGATGGAATCTCAGTGAGGTTTTAATTTGCTTTTCTCTAATTCCTAGTGATGGTGAACATTTTGAAAACACTGCATCTTGAGTGAAGCAAGAATCCAAACCATGCAGACAGCTGAGGGTCAAACTGTCAAGAGGAAGCAAAAAGGAAAACACCAATGTCCCAACTTCACGGGGAAAATGGCAGAACCCATGGGAGACTAGATAGGGTTGTACTGATGCCCTCAATCGCCCCGTTAGATGGACTGATTGACAGCTGTACAGATACGTATGGGATGGGTCAGTCGATACATATGGATGGAGAGATGAGGTGGATGGATTCACTAGATCCATAGATACACACCTTCATGGAACTGGTAGATAAATATGGCAGGATTCATGAAACCGACGGAGTCACGAGGTCGATGATGGATAGACCTATTGATGGAGGTCATGAGGTCTACGAGAGGAGGTTTATGGCCTCAATGGTGGAGGCTGAGAAGGTCTCAGAACTGGGAAAGACAATGCCGTGACTCTCAGTCCCAGTCCAAGCCCTGGGAACCCAGAAGACGGCCAAGACCAGTCTTGGATTCAGAAGGCCAGGGAATCCAGCGTCCCAATGTCCAAGGACAAAAGAGCACAACTATCCCGTCCAAGGACAAAAGAACCCAAGTATGGGATCCTTTGATGGAACGGTCCCACTCACACGGATGACGGACGGTCTTCCTTCCTCAGCAATGGATTCAGATGATATCGTCTCCCACACACACCCCAAAATCACTTGACCAGTTATGTGGGTGTCCCTCAACTGAACTCAGGTTCTCCAGTTCTCCAGCTCCCAGTCATCCATTGAACTCTCAGTGGATTAATCCACTTGCTGGATTAATCCAGTTGTTGGAGTAATCCACTGATAAGTCCTAATCTCTGCCTAAAAGCCCCTCCTCTGAATCTTCCTGCCTTGGGGACCACGTCTCCAACACATGAGCTTGGGAACCTTCCAGATTTGAGCCATAAAAGTACAGAATTTTTAAATTATTATTATTATGGAGAAAACTGGGTAAGAACTTGGTAAAAACTTTTAAGACATGGATACAGGTGCCTCCTGGTTTCCTAGTCAGAAAATATCACCCTTCTTCTTCACAGGTCTCCCTCTCCCACTATTTCCAAGTGCTTCTTGAGATTTAAGATTTTAGGAATTGGGAGCTCAGGTTTAAAGGTCTACATTTGCTGTTTGAAACCATTTTCCGGGACCAGACTGCAAGGAAGGGGATTTCATTCATCGTTCGTGATCTATTCAGTGCAAGCCGTGATGTTTTAACTGAGATATTATGATTTCACTAGGACTGGGGGACTGAAGAAACAGAATTCTGGTCGTCTACATAAAAAAATAATAAAATAATAATAACAATAATAATAATAATAATAATAATAATAATAATAATAATAATCTTTTCACTATTTTATTCAAGATTTATGTACTAAAGCTATTCTAATATTTCCTGGATGAAGGTCTTAACTCAGTAATCCATTTTTATTATTATTTTTTTTAGTCCGATTGGCAGGAGACAAAATTAATTGCAGCAGTCTTGGTTTAACACTATGTGGCATGCTGAGCTACGCAAGTCACCCGCGGGGACTGGTGTTGAAGATTGCATGGTCCGCCATGTTGCTTCTTCAAGGTCATGGGACCCAGCCAATAGCTTGGTTCACTTTGGGTGTCAGAAAGACACCATGGATACGTGGGCCCAGTCAGGGTGACCCATCTTGATTGGAGGACCACAGAGGGGGGTGTGAGTGACAGGTGTCAAGACTCTAAATTCCAATAGCTGGTCAATAAAACAGGCTCCATGATGTGCCGTCAAAACTATGGTTCTTCTTCTCAACCCCTGCAAGCATAAGGGGATTCCATGCTTTGGACTTTCCTTATAAGTGGGATTCTGTCTCTCTTTCTCAATAATTAAGCATAAGCAGCCCAGTAAATGCAGAATTATCCATCTGGGTGCCCTAAGAACACGGTTGATGACTCTTCTTCGTCTCTAGTGGGTATTTCTGTGCGTTTGTCTTTCGGTGTTGTATAGTATTCCACTGATCTTCTTGCCGACTTTTGGTGCCAATGCCGTGCTGTTTTATTAATGTAGCTCTGTCGTATACTTTAACATCTGGAATCACAATCCTTCCCGCTTCCCTTCTCTTGCTAACGATTGCTTTGGCTCTTCTGGGCGTCTTATTTTTCTAAATGAATTTCATGACTGCTTTTTCTATTTCTACGAAGAACATCACTCTCATTTTCACAGGAATTGTGTTGAATCTGTATCATACTTTTGGTTAGATAGATTCCCAGATATTTTATTTTTTTGGAGGCTATGGTGAAAGGGGTTGTTTTCCTGATTTCTCGCTCAGAGGATTCATGATGGGTGCCTCGGAATGGAATTGATTTCTAACTCTTAATTTCATATCCTGCCCTGTAAGCAGGAGGGGCTGCCATGCATTGGAGTTTGCTTATTTGGTCACATATCTGTGTCCCAATAATTCAGCATGAGCATCCTGGGAAATGCAGAATCACCCACTTTTCTTCTCGACCCACATATCGTAAGAACACCCCCCACCTGACCTGCAAAAGATGGATCTGCATGGAGAACAGCCAAGACCACAGCAGAGTTGGAAATCACCTCCTGCCAACTTAGGATGCTAGACTAATGACCCTCTTTTTATGACGGTCGTATAACCTCCTCTCCTCCTGCATAATAAAATACCAATCTGTCGGTGCGGCTTTTGCATTTTATCTCCCAAGGGACAGAAATTTCTTGAATGCAGAGACAGGAAG
Source organism: Marmota flaviventris (assembly GCF_047511675.1). Lineage (NCBI taxonomy): Eukaryota > Metazoa > Chordata > Mammalia > Rodentia > Sciuridae > Marmota > Marmota flaviventris. The sequence continues at coordinate 16,434,644 of NC_092519.1, forward strand.
AGGGGAAGGGAACCAGATTAGAAAACCAGGAGGAACAAGCCAGAGAGACCTTGCAACCTCAGCTAAAGGAACGGGGATGTCCGAGGCTCTCCCTCGAAGGCAGCCAGTTCCCCACCGAGGTGTGAGTGACAGGAATCAAGACTCCAGATTCCAATGGTATTTACGGCTTTTTAACAGGTGCAGAATTTCCAATGCAAACCTCAAGAAGGAGACTCACCTCCCATAGATATTTATATTTGTTCTTTTTTTCTTTCAACATCTGCCAATGTTTAACCTCAACTGTTCCAGAAAACACCAAACCACTTAGAAGCATCATGGGGTACAAATGGATAAAAAAAATAATAATATATAGATTTTTTAACTGACTTCTCCAGAAAACAGCTTAACATTTCCTTTAACACGAACAGTTTTCACTCTTGTTCACACATCAGTTTCTTCTATGATCAATAAGGATACTCACCAGGGCTGGTGTTTCTTGTTTATTATTCATTTTACTATTTATTGGAAGAGACTGCGGCAGCTTTTCCTGCACAAAGAAACTTATCTCCTTTAAACTTATCTCCTTTAAACTTATCTCCTTTAAACTGTGCATCTCATCTGGCCCAGAGCACGATTTTCCTTTTTTCTTATTCTTTGGATAATGAATGAACGGAAGACAACGAAACTCTTGAAATCAATGTTTTGGTAATATTGACATGGACTAATGTGTATATTTAAATCCTGGATGTCGGAATCCATGTTTTGGTAATGTGAAAATGGACTCAATCAGTTTTTTCTTCTGAGTTGTTAAAGCACCGTGGTGCACGCCTGTCATCCCAGTGGCTCGGGAGGCTGAGGCAGGAGGATCATGAGGTCAAAGTCAGCCTCAGCCAAAGTGAGGCCGTAAGCAACTCAGGGAGACCCTGTCTCTAAATAAAACACAAAATACGGCTGGGGATGGGGCTCAGTGGTCGAGGGCCCCTGAGTTCAATCCCTGGCACCAAAAAAATAAAATAAAATAAAATCAATCAATCAATAAATATCTTTCTGAAGTTTTTAATTTATGAATTTTAATCAATATCATAGATTGATTTTTTTTCTGCATTTTTATCTGGATCAGGGAGGTGGCATTTGCACCACTGTCAGCCGAGCTGGAAGCTCCTGTTGGAGCTGAATTCACTTGTTTATTTGGGGGACAGTCACTGCTGAGGTCCTCTGTCTGGTCCTCTGTCCTCAAAGTCTGCATGACTCCATTCCTATGTCAGGTGCATGCTGGGGACCGAGAGCTGTACTCTGGATGGGGACGGAAGGGGACCCTGTTTCCCTGAGATTAGGAGAGGGACAGTGATATTAGGGAGGATCAGGGAGAGAGGAAGAGAAAGAAAAGTGTCCCTTTAAAAATACGTGGACAGGGCTTACCTTGGCCATGAGCGTGGTTGCTGATTTATCCTATTTAATTCCTTAATTTCCTGATGGAATGATTTAAAATTACTGGATGTGATGCATGACTCTGCCTACTCTACTCTCCCCGTACGGGCCACCAAAATGTCGCAGTCTGGCTGGGCACAATTCAGGAGCCACTTGTCAAGCAGAAACGAACTTTATTTTTAGAACACACGACATACCATGGGAGCTCTCCAGGAATTCCCTCAGAGCCCAACTGCCACCTCCAGCCTTCCTGCGAGCACCTCAACCAGCACTCTTCCCGCCCTTGAGGCCGATTGGCTGGGTCGCGTGGGCGGAGCCAAAAGAGTCCCCCAATGAGCAGCTCTGTGGTCTGAAAGGGCAGGGAAACAGCCCAATGAGCATCACCACAGAGGAGCCAATCAGCTGGCAGCTGGAAGTTTGCTGGGGCCACTGTGAGCAAATCAGCTGGAAGTTTGCTGGGGCCGCATGCCATCCTGTCCCCCTCTTTTGGGTTTTCCTGGACACTGACCTCTGTGGGCGCTCTTAGGGGTTAATCAGACTAATTGGGATCATGCAGAAAACCTTCAGTACCCAGGATGGTTTCCTTAGTGACCGGCTAATGTGATCCGGACAGCAGCCCTGTGACCCTGGACGTCTCCCAGTCATCAAGGAGCCCACTGCAAGGGAGATGGATTGATTAATAAATTTCAGTAATTAAATGAAGGGAGAATTGACAGGGTCTGCAGGCAGGTGGCAGGGGTCTTCATTAGAGTCATGGTCAGTAAGTCTCCATGGGATCCGAGGACAAGGGACCGACCTTGAATCATCGGTGGGGGCCAACAACAAAAATGTCCCTACCGTTTGCAAAAGGTGAGTCTTTCTCTCCATGATGCACGGCGTCCAGATGTCGATTTTCTTTTAAAACAAACCCTTTATGCATTTTTTTTTTTGCAATGGTAGGAATCGAACTCCTGGCTTTGTGCACACCTGGGGAGTGTCCCACCCTGAGCTCTGCCCCCTTGAAACATCTCAATTTTCTCAAATGCAATCAAAATTTAAAAGCAACAGCTCAATGAAGACTCCAGACAAGGAATTTCCCAGGCACCATCTAGAAGGGAGGAGGAGGAGCAATCAAGAGTTTGATGCAAAAGCAGCATCTCAGACCCTGCCCCAAAGACACAGGGTCAGAATGTGCATGGCGCTGACAGGATCACCCACTGGGACACAAATAACTCAGTTCTGCAAGCTCAGATGTCGAAATATACCCTGGTGGAGCCAGACATTCCACACTCCCATCTATTCCGTTTCTCATCAAGGGACGGTGACGATCGACACTAATTGAAGCCCCACATCAAACAGGGCTGAGTAATATTCCATTGTGTGATCTCCGCACAGTCACTTTGACGCTCCGACTGCTTTCTGCTCCCGGCGAGTCTGTGGGAGGTCCCTCAAGTTCATCAGGGAGCTTGTTAGAAATGCAGAATCAAAGTCCCCATCCCGAGGAAGGAGAGGTATAATCTGCCCTGAGCAGAGTCCTGGGGGATGGGGACACGCAGGACACATCAAGGAGTTCCCGCTGCTCCACGGAATCCAGCTTCTATGGAACAGTCTCTGAGGACAGAAGAACCAATTAATTAAGCCACCATTGCACTTGGATTTCTATCTTTACAGAAAAGGATGTGTCTCCCTTAGTTCTTTTTTGATTTATCCTAATTAGTGACACATGACAGTAGACTGCACTTGAACACGTCCTACATAGATGGAGTGTCACTTCTCCTTCTGGTTGCACATGAGGTAGAATCACCCTGGTCCTGTGGTCATATGTGCACACAGGGTGCTAATGTCCCATTCATTCTACTGTCCTTCCTGTCCCATACCCCTCCCTCCCCTCAGTCCCCTCTGTCTAATCCAAACTACCTCGATTCTTCCCTAGGTGCCTCCCCCATATGTGAATTAGCATCCACATATCAGAGAGAACAGTCAGCCTTTGGTTTTTTAGGATCGGCTTATTTCATTTAGTATGCTAGTCCCCAGCTCCATCCATTTACCTGAAAATGCCATGATTTCATTCTTCTTTATGACTGAGTAATATTCCATTGTGTATATATACCCCGGTTTCTTTATCCATTCACCTGTTCAAGGGCACCTAGGTTGGTTCCATAGCTTAGCTATTGTGAGTTGAGCTGCTATAAACTTTGATGTGTGTGTTGGGGTGTATTCTCCCCTTACCAAGATATTTGACTTGGGACTGTTTAGGTCACTCACAAGCTGAGGGCAGAACGAATAGTAAACTTTTCATAATTTTTTCCATAATTGGTGATGAAATCATCATCATTATCACCAGCCTCATCACCATCATCACTAATATTAATCACCATCATCTCCTTCATGCACAATCACCATCAGCAGCAACACCATCATCACCAGCATCACCATCACCACCACCATCTCCATCACCATCACCATCATCATCATCACCTCCACCATCACCATCACCATCACCATCATTACCATCAACACCTTCATCATCACCATCTCCATCACCACCATCACCATCACCAACATCACCAGCACCATCATCATCAACATCATCACTATCATCACCTCCATCATCCCCATCACCATCACCACCATCACCATTACCATCACCATCACTATCACCTCCATCACTATCATCGTCAACATCACCATCATCAAAATCACCATCACCATCATCACCATCATCACCACCATCACCATTACCATCACCATCACTATCACCTCCATCACTATCATCATCACCATCACCATCACCATCATCACCATCTCTATCACTATCACCACCATCACCATCATCACCATCACTATCAGCATCACCATCATCACCATCTCCATCACCATCATCACCATTACCATCACCATCACTATCACCTCCATCACTATCATCATCACCATCACCATCATCACCATCACCATCATCACCATCATCACCATCATCACCATCAACACCTCCATCATCACCATCTCCATCACCACCATCACCACCACCATCACCATCACCACCATCTCTATCATCATCACCATCATCATCATCATCACCTCCACCATCACCATCACCACTAACATCTTCATCACCACCACCATCCTCACCATCACCACCATCACCTCCATCACCATCACCTCCACCACAGGTGAGGGTCATGTGTATGCAGAAAGGACATGAGAACGTGTAGGTCAGCTGGGTGACGTGACTCAGTACCTAGGAGAACATGAGTCCCTGGCTCAAGCTGAAGGTCCTCTATTTTAACTCTCCTTCCTCAATAAACATTTATCAAATTCATCCCACGTTCAGACCCTAGGAGACAGCGGCGGGTCCAGCCATGTGACCTCGTAGCCCCTTGTCCTAAAGCATCTACAATCCGTTTCCCATTTTACGCCTTGTTCTCTGAGCCAAGAACACTTGAGTTTCTCGGTCGCTCCCAAACTTGCAGAAGTAGATTGTGGAGATGATTTTGTGGGTCTGCCGGCTCATATGTCAGGAGTGTCCTGTTGCCAACCTGCTCTGGTCTCTCTGCCAACAAATGGCTCTTCCCACTGAGTAATTAGATCAGGACCCGCAGGCTGGGCAAGAGAGGCCAATGGAGTCCTGCAGCGGGAAGGTACATGCTATTTTTACCAACCGCAGGTTTTCTAGAAGAAATGACCTAGGGGAGAGTCTGCTGTAGAAGAGATCCATCAATCCTGTGAAGGAGAATTACAACTTTCACGTGGCCTCCCAGGGGACTCTTTAAGGAGGGCTAGCTTTGCCGTAGGGCATGTCACCTGAGGACCAATGGCTTCATTCTGCCACCAGCCAGATTTTAACACCATCTGAGTCAGAGAGAGGAAGAGAGGTAGAAATTCTATAACCAGCAATATATTTTTAAAAATTGGCAAAATGGGAATATCTCAGGTCCTCACATTATTATTCTGAATTTTGTGTTTTCTCCAAAAAAAAAAAAATGTGCAGGAAGGAGAGTGTTGAATATTCTCGCTCCCTCGTCCTGATATCCTGCTACCTTTGCACAATCAGAAACACATAAGTGAGAAGAGCAAACAGGGATCTCCTAGAAGGATAGTGTGTAAGCACGTCTCACCGTTGCAAGAAGAAAATCAGCAGGAGGCAATGAATGGAAAACATCCACCAAGATGGCGGAATGGCACCCAAGGGTCTGCACGGCTGTATTACTCTGACAGTTGGGGTCTCGAATGCTTCCCCAGAGGCCCATAGGGGAGCACCATTGGAAGGTGGTGGGGACCTTAAGATGCAGACTAGAAATAGAAAAACACTGAACCCAAAAAATCATCTATATCAACAATGCTTGCAGCTGAACCCCGGGAAACCCATGGCTTGGAAAACCAAAGAAACTAAGCATTGGCCCCATTAACAGCTTTCTGACCTCACAGCATTTTCTACCTGGAAGGAGGGATGGGAAATACCATGGCACCCTCTCTTCTGTCTTCAATGTGCCATCAAATCGCCATACCACCTGGTACAGGTAGATGAGACCAGCTCTCCTGTCTTCAAGAAAAAATTAAGAAACAAAAATCCTGATCTTGTCATTGAAGGTAGAGCTCCCTTCCCCTCCACCATCCACCCAGCCACCCCACCCATGCCCAGATGCCCTGGGGTGGAAGGAAACACCACGTCCCCATCACATTGTCAGACTGGGTCACCATCTTGCAATTTGATATGCAAGTCAGCTCCGATCCCAGTGTTTTATGGCCCATATGCACTGGGTTCCGCCACGGGGACCCTGATTGAATGCTGGAAGAATCGTGGCAGAGATGCAGAAAAACAGCTCAGCCGTAAATCAGAAGTCAGGACCATCTGCCGGGTCCAGGAAGGAAACGCTCGGTGAACAAAATGGTGCCCTCCATGAATGGACACAGGTGTCCTTCCAAATGCATTGACATCATTTAACCCTTATCCTCTTGATCATGGGCAAAAGAGACCCTGAAGGTCAGGAGAAATAAGGAAAGTGTAGAGCTCAGATCCCACCATCACATCATTAGCCAACATCTGGGAATATTTTCCCACCGATTTTTGATTTTCAATGGCGTCTTAGGAGATTGATCATGTTCATCAGATCAACAGAGTAGACTACGGCTCCACGATTGTCTTTAAGTCTCTTTCCCAGGATTCTACAACCCTCATAGATTTGAGTCCTTGCTATTGACCCACGGGGAGACGCAGGGGGTCCACATCACTCCTTTGGGAAAGATGGCGGAGCTTTAGATTGGCGGGATGGAGACCAACTCTCAGAGCTGGGATCTTCAATGTCCCCCGCCAGCCTGGGTGTGGAAGGCTTGGTCCCCAGTGCCAAGTTTGCTCCATCTTCCAAATCAATCCTTTTGTGTGTAGATGCGTCATTTATAGTTCGTGGAAGATTAATTCATCAGTCCCCTGAGACATCGCCATTGAACCATTGAGGAAGTGACAGAGAGTTTGGAAACCATCAGGACCACCCCCAAAAGGTGGTTCCTCTGGGAACAGGAGCCCATCCTAAGCCCATTTTGCGGGAGCCAGAGGACCCCACTGTGAGGATTTGGACCAACTCTTTCCTGAGCGTGTGGTTTGGACCTGGAGTCACCCTCAAAGGCTCATTTGTTGACGACACGGTCCCCAATGCAGCTCTAGAGTAGTGACAGGATCATGAGATCTGATAGCACCAGTGGATTGATCCACTTAAACATTTCATGGACCAATCCCTTGACAGCCAACTGGACGGCGGAGAGGTGGGTCCTACCTGGAGGAGAGCGGTCACTGGGGGTGTGTGGCAGAGGGTTCATCTCCTCCTCCTCGTTGTCTTCCTCCTCCTCCATCTCCTCCTCCTGCTGCTCTTCTTCCTCCTCCTCCTCCTACACCTTCTCCTCCTCCTCCTCTTCCATGTCCTCCTTCTCATTCTCTACCATGTCCTCCTCCTTCTCCTCATCCTACACCTCCTCCTCCTCCATCTTCTCCTGCTCCTCTTCCATCTCCTTCTCCTCCTCCTCTGTCTCCTCCTCTTCCATCTCCTCCTCATAAAACTTTTCCATCTCCTCCTTCTCATTCCCCTGCATGTCCTCCTCCTCCTCCTCCTCCTCCATCTCCTCATCCTTCTCTTCCTCCTCTTCCTACAATTTCTCCTCCTCATTCCCTTCCTCCTGTCTCATCCTTCTCCTCCTCTTCTTCCATATCCTCCTCCTCCTCCATCTCCTCCTCCTCCCCCTCCTCCTCCTTCTCCTCCTCCTCCTCATCTTCCTCCTCCATCTCCTCCTCCTCCACTTCCTTCTCCTCCTCCTCCTCTTCCTCCTCCATCTCCTCCTCCTCCACTTCCTTCTCCTCCTCCTCCTCTTCCTCCTCCATCTCCTCCTCCTTCTCCTCCCCTCCTCCTCCATCTCCTCCTCCTCCTCCTTTTCCTCTTCCTTCTCCTCCTCCTCCTTCTCCTCCTCCTCCTCCTCCTTCTCCTTCTCCTCCTCCTCCTCCATCTCCTTCTCCTCCCCCTCCATCTCCTCCTCCTCCTTCTCCTCCTCCTCCTCCATCTCCATCTCCTCCTCCTCCTCCTCCTCCTCCATCTCCTTCTCCTCCTCCTCCTCCTCCTCCTCCTCCTCCATCTCCTTCTTTCTTTTCTCTCTCTCTCTCTCTCTCTCTCTCTCTCATTACAGGCCACCAGAACCTGAGCAGCCTCCCTCCCACCGTGCCCTGTCACCACACATTTTCCTCTCTGGAGCCAGCTGACCATGGCCTGAGCCTCAGAAACCAACCACTAACATAAATCTCTCCTCCTCTAAGTGGTTTCTTGTCAGCTCTGTTGTTCATAGTGACGAAAACCCAACTCTGTACTTGGAGCAAGAAACAAATCCCCGTCACCTCCCCTTGCTGCTGGGCACTCCACAAGTAGCTCTCATGGCCATGGGGAGCCTGGCTTTGGGTCCCCCATGGTGCCTGTGTACAATTCCAAAGGACCTACTTTAAGTAAATAGCGGGTTTCTCCGTCCTGCAGAGACGGCCTTTACAGTGTGATCACCTCATTCTGTTCCCACTGATTCCAAATCTACCCTGGGAAGGACGTCTGAACCCAGGACCTCGACCCCTGAGCCCCATCCCCAGCCCTATTTTGCATTTTATTTAGAGACAGGGTCACACTGAGTTGCTTAGGGCCTCGCTTTGGCTGAGGCTGGCTTTGAACTTACCATCCTCCTGCCTCAGCCTCCCGAGCTCTGGGATGACAGGTGTGTGCCTTCGTGCCAAGCAGAGATTTTTCCATCCAAAGAGACAACACCGGTGACATCCCAGCTGATGGATGTGACGTCCCCGCCACTGCCTGAATTGCCTCTGCAGATCGCACTCCCTCAATATGACAAAATAATAAGATTTGCCCTCAAGTATCACCCCGTCGTGCTCAGGAGCTGAGAAATAAATCTGGAAACTTAATTCACACAGGGAGCCCTGGGTGCTCTGGGCACAGATGGAAATGACCCTGGGATCTGTCACAATGCAAGACACGTCACTTAGAAAATAAAATCCACCCACAGGAGGGAAGATGCATTTGAGGCAAAATAAAGAGAGCCACATTGTAAGCGCTCCAGCACGTTGATGCAGGAGGGCCATCTGCCCAGGTCTGCACCAATCCATTGGTGTGATAAAAAGTGACAGTGTCCCTTTCTCATCTCCACCCAGCCCTTATCTGACACATTCAAAAGAGGATTTGTCCAGGATTCTGTGTAAACAGAGAAACGCACCATCTCCCAGCACATCCGAGGGAAGGGCGTGGGCTCTGATGGACATGTCCCAGAGCCCCGCGGACGAGCACCTCATGACCCGCTGAGCAAAACAGAGAGCCGTTGCTGTTTTTCTGTTAATTTACTTTTAATGTCATTCAGGTTTCCCTGAGTGGATTTATTCCCAGATTTCTTTCTTTCTTTTTCTTTTTTTTTTTTTCTGGTACCAGGGATTGACCTCAGGGACACTGGACCCCTGAGCCCCGTCCCCAGCCCTATTTTGCATTTTATTTAGAGACAGGGTCTCCCTGAGCTGCTTAGGGCCTCACTTTGGCTGAGGCTGGCTTTGAGCTCAGGATCCTCCTGCCTCAGCCTCCCGAGCTGCTGGGATGACAGATGTGAGCCACCACACCTGGCCCTAAACATCATCTTTTGAGCAGGTGACCTAACATTTCTAAGTGACAATCAAAGCCATCACAAATCTTGCAAACCCAGCCCCTTTGCTGAGGCAGGTCAGCGTGGACCCTCAGAGGGGACCCTGTGACCTCTTAGCCGCACTCCAACAATCGTGTTTATGATGCACAACTGAATTTCAGCCGAGAAGCACAGGGTGGGCGCGTCGCAGGTAAAACGCAGGAGTCCCTGGGGCAGAAGCAGCACTTAACATCCAGGATGGGGAGAAAAAAAATAAAATGTCAATGCACTACGCTTAGAAAACCTGCTTCGATGACATTTCTAGATGTCTGGAGGTCAACTGGACACCACGCCGTCACTGATTTCCATGCAAAGATTCTCCCCTGAAACTGGGGGTAGGAATAGTCTGTGATAATTTGTTGCGAATATTATTTCTTTTTCTTTCCTTTATTTTTTTATTTTATTTTTATTTTTATATTTTGGTGCTGAGGCTTGAACCCAGAAACACCTGACCACTGAGACACATCCCCAGCTTTTTTTATTTATTTTTCATTAACAAACATGGTCTCACTAGTTTCCTTAGGGCCCTGCTAAGTGCCTGAGGCTGGCCTCCAACTTGCGATCCTCCTCCCTCAGCCTCCAGAGGGACTGGGATGATAGGCACACGTCACCGCACCAGGCCAGGCCCACCAACTCTCGAGCCCCGACGCCTGGCTTTCTTTTCGAAGTCTGTCATATCCTTGGCAACCCCTGCGTCTGTCTTTCCAGCAGAGACGTCTGGAGCGTGGGGGGCACATGTGAGATGCAGACTGTGTTCATTATACCTTCTGTCCCCTGAGTGTCCTCTGGATGCCCTGAAGACACAGCCTTTAACCCACAGGGACCCAGCGCCATTGTGAGGGTGGGACCCACCAAGAAGATCATTTCAGCTCTGCAGAATCTAAAGACAGGAGAATGAATGGGACATCATGACCCTGTGTGTGTATATGACCACAGGACCCTTGTGATGCTACATCACGTCCAACCGGAAGGAGGAGAAGTGACACTCCACTTACGTCCAATATGTCCAAGTGCCTGCTACTGCCATGTAGAACTAATCAGAACAAATTAAAAAATCAGTAATGAAGAAAACATTTAAATACAAAATCAGATAAATGAATATAGTGTGGTGAGTAGAAATCCAAATCACTTATGCCTTTGAGACTCAAGAAAAAAAAAAATATATATATATATATACATTCGACCTTTGGTGATTTGGGATTGGCTTATTTCACTCAGCTTGATAGTCTTCAACTGTATCCTGCAAATGCCATCATTGCATTCTTCTTCGTGACTGAGTAATATTCCATTGTGTATACACCACATTTTATTTATCCATTCATCTACTGAAGGGAACCTAGGTCGGTTCCATAGTTCAGCTATTGTGAGTTGAGATGCTATCAACATTGATGTGGCTGTGTAATTATACCATGAGGATTTTAAGTCCTTTAGGTATAGATGGAGGAGTGGACTGGCTGGGTCAAATGGTGGTTCCCTTCCTAGTTTCTTGAGGAATTTTCTTCAAGGGGAAATGACAGTGATGATAATTTGGGTTTTGCCTAAGGGCTCTGCAGGACAACCCTGGACACTTTGTCTAGCAACCTGTCCTCACCAGGTTGTCCGTGCCGATGATGGACATTGCTCTACCGTAGGATCTCCTGGGACCCGTGGGTCCACTCCGCAGTATGGCTCTCTTTGGAAGACTTGCCCACTGGCCGTGATTGCAGGTAACCATCACTCCAGGGGCTCCTCATACTGAGCCATGATAGCATTTACTGAACTTGGGACATCTGACCTTCCTCTTGATCCATATCCGCATCCCACAGTATCTGCTTGGTCCTCTGGTGCCTACCACCAAAACCCAATCACTTCCAAATAGCCACGACATTCTCAGACACCCCGCATAGGAAACATGTTTTTTTTTTTAACCCATCTAAAGTCATTGCATCATTTACTTTGGTGTCCGATAAAGTTATTAAGCGATCGTCCTGTTAGTGTGAACGCAGAGAAGACCTCGACACATTTATTAACAAACATAAGTTCATTAAAGCCATCGGTGGCTACATAATTTATGGAGTGATTAATTCTGACTTAAACAATTATTTACTCGAGATTCAATTTCGCTCAGAAAACCCGGGGTAATGTTTCTCCGGCGCGGCCATAATAAAGTTCTTATGTAATGACTAATTAGTTTCAGGGATGACAAATGTTTTAATTAAAACCAGCGGAACCCGGGGAACATTTATCACTATTTTTCTCCTTTTCCCATTATTCTCTTGAGATAGACTTTGAGTTCACCCGAAGGACGGAAACCCATATGTCAATGGCAAGATTTTTTGTTTTTTCCGGGTGATTCTGCCAATGGGGACGGATATAACTGGGAGGCACCACCTCTTCTTGTTTCCAATACTCTACAAAATATATCTGAGCACATAAAAAAATCAGTGAGCTGCTCACTCGGTTCCAGAGATGCATAATGAGTCTAAGTCACTGGAATCAAACAAAACCCCAGGGGATTTTTTTTATGTTGCATATGGAACCAAAACAGATCCCCAAGAGGTGATTTGGACCATCTCTGTCCATTCCATCGAAGGTCTCCCTCGATTCAGTCCAGATTTGGAGGGCTCCATCCTGTCTTGCATGATCTGCAACCTTTTGGCCGCCATCTTTGTCTCTGGTGAGGAATGGATGGTCCATGGAGGTCCCCACTTGTTGGGATCTATTGGAACCTAATGTCCACCCCAATTGTGAGATAGAAGAAGTTGAACCCCTGATGGTGGTTTGGGGAGGACACCTCAGCTGGAGGATGTCCAGTGGGGTCTTCCACAAAGGCCAACACACTCTGGACTTCCATTCTCCATCTGTGTGCAGCAAATCTTTAGTGGACATCTAGTCCACTGGTTTTCCAGGTGCATCGTGCAATATCCCTGGCTCAGAAAGCCCCACATGCAAAGGTCAGAGGCTGATGTGTGTTTCTACTGTGGTCAGAATGTGTCAGTCCCGACTCTCAGGATCCATGTTAAAGTCTGAGGTAAGCAAGAACAAGATGGCGGAAGGGAGTGGATGAGAATCACAGATAAAGGGACTTGGGACAAGGTATATCCCCCAAGGACATGCTCCCAGTGCCTCACTTTCTCCATCCATGTCCCACCTGCCCACCATTCCCACCAGCCACCGTCGTCCATCCAGGTGTGGATGGATTAATCCACTGATGGATTAAACCCAGATTTTAAACCTAACAAGGCCCCTTAAAAATGGACCCCAGGGGACTCCCAGCTACACGCTGGTAGCATCCAATGGATACAAGCCAATGAGGCTGGAGAACACCCTACAATGAACCATTTCAAAAAAAAAATTCACTGTGGTCAAAACATGGTGACATCAGGACATGGGACTCCTCAAGAATTTGAAGAATAAGGAATGCTGAAAAGATGGTTTAATCCATGCAACGTCGTTGGCCAAGATGGCAGAGAAGAAGAACATGGAACCAGGGAATGACAGGTGGAGCGTTGAGAAGATGAATGGTTCTCCTGAATCTGTAGGAAGGCACCCACCAGCCCACCTGTCCATCTTGGCTAAGTGAGATCCATGCACTTGGAACATCTCAAGGTGCAAGATCATCAGATTGGGGTGGTGCCAAGCCGCCATGTTTGTGCTCATTTTTTTAACGGCCCTCAAAAAACTCACAACAGTTTATGATGCGGTTCCTTCATCCACGGATGTAGACGGCACCTCTCCGTTCCTCATTGATGGGTGTTCTCCCCTCATCTCTGGTTCCCAGACACATGTGTGAAAATGATGAGTCTTATTCTGGACAGAACTTCCAAAGCCAGTGGGAAGCCACTTGTTTTCTCATTTCCTTCTATTTCAAAACCCAACAATATTTGAGAAGTGAGTTCCCCCATTCACCCTGGAAACTGAGTCAAAGGAAAGCTAAACTATTAATCAAAAACTCACCACCAAGGAATGATGAATGTGTGAGGAGATGAAGATGCTCTATATCTCCATTCGATTTTCACACAATACGTGGAAGTATTATACGCCTGTTAAAAATGAAATTAGAAAAGAATTCACACAGGAACTTCCACAATAAAACCTATGAAACAAAACTCAGACAATTTATGTAATGTCTTCAAAAACATTGCTAATAATTTATACATCTAAGTGTTTTCAAGATGAATTTTTACCTAAGATCTTCATGTTTTGTTTTGTTTTAAATCCTGAGATTCTTGAAATTCTTCCCTTGGTTGATTTTGTTTTTTGTTTGTTTTTTTTTTCATTTTGAATTTTTTGACCCAATTTGAAATTAAACATCAGAGGCACTAGTTTTTCCAATCTTTTTAATTTCACTGTGGATCTTCACACCTTTCACCCATCAGAGTGAACCAACAGAAAGAGGGGTAGGAAGCATCTATCGAAATTGCAATATTCACAGGGAAGACACGAGCATTTGGGGGAATTGTTTGGGGTTTTCTTCTCCATTATATTCTTCTTGTTGTTTTATTTTTGTTTATAATACATTGGCCACAAACCCACTTCCAAACATATCTCTGAGCATTAAATTTATCAAATACTAGGAAATCTGCTCTACACAGCAAATTTGAATGATTTGACTTGATTTCCTGTAAGTTTTTCAAAAAAAAAATATCTCCTGGTGCATACATCATTTTTTAAATCTATTTTAGTGGCTACCTTGCAAAGGCACATTTTCTTTTTCATAAGTGCAACCATTGACTGCGGTATGCAGACAGCCTATTACTTAATTAACACCAGTTAATTAGTCACTTTGCACCTCCAGATCTTCACATGGTCTTTGCATTATTTATGTAATGGTATTTTACCTGAGAGCATCTCAATGGCATATGGTGGCCACATCTGATTTAAAAAAAAAAAAAGTAGTTTATTCTCTAGGTATTTGCATTTATGTTAATGGGCAAGACATTAGTGACCACAGAAAAGCAACCTTAGATTATTTGTTGAGGTTGAAATATGCAATATCACTTCCACCAAGTTTCCTACGTACATCTGTGAATACACCACCGTGAACCTCACCGTCATCTACATCCACAAGAAATTAAAAGAAATAACCGTGTGCAATGGCAGAAATAGAAAGTAAGAAATTTGATCTTTTTCATATATGAGTAACACTTTTATTACTAAGCTCTTGGATGCTTTTCTAATATTTGCAAGAAAAAGTGACATATTAGTTTATCAGGAAGTGGTGGAATCCAGACAGCATGAGTTTGAGTCTCATATTGATCCCAGGTGGTCTCGTTAGGAACGAATTCAGGATGTGAGTCTTGGGACATCTCTACCTCCCAAGAAAAATAAATCTTTAGATCAATCATAAAATGCTGGACAAAGATGCAAAATCCATGGTTTGCATTTAGGTCACTCATTATATTCCAGGTTGGATGTCTCTTCAGTCTCTGACGCCTGTGTGTCCCAAGGACGCTGAGTTACAATAGTCCGATTCACATACCTTGAAATCACCAAAGCAGGGACGTAGAGTTTAAAAACGGAAAACAAGTATATAAAAAAGGTTAAAAAAATCAAAAAGAGACAAACTCACATTATAACAAGTCACTGGTGCAAGAACTAAATCACCCTTGGAAGGAAGGCATTAAACCTTATCACTAAAGTCCGCATACCTGAAATACCATTACATCATGGGCCAAACTCCAACCTGAGTTTTGGAGGAGACAAATGACATCCAAACCATGCATGGAACATTCCAGAAACCCCAAACTATGAGGACTCGAGTGGCCAACTCTAGGTATTCAACGTCACATGTCACTGGTTTTTAGTCTATTTTGCCTAATTGCTTTTTATCCTTGTTCTTCTACATCATTGAATCTGCTCTTTGCAATTCCAAGATTTCACAAAGCACTTTTTACCATAGGTGGAGCTGTTCCTACACTCAAAGAAGTTTCAGGGGTATTTTTACATTCATTTTGAACTTGTTTTAGGAGTGTTTTTGCATTCAAGTATAAGAAAATAAAGAATGATCTTCTCTTTCACTACCTGATCGTTACTGGGATTTACATGATTTTGAATGAGTTCATTTCAAGCTCAGATTTGATAAATGATGAATTTCAATTATCCCTTGAATCAGAAAATCCTAAATATGTAAATGGAAAAATAAGTGAAAAATATAAAGATGAAAAAGGAATGAGTAAACATATTCAAAATGCTCAATTACGAAACTAGATTGGAAAGTGCAGAGTACAAACAATTAAACATAATTTTTGCCTAAATTTAAATTAAGGGAAGAGAGACAGGTAATATTAGGTGAATGCTTCAACAAAATATAATCATTTTTCTGCCATTATCCTGGAATTGTTAACCACAAAATTTAGTGTAAAAGAAAATATATAATTTAAATTAATAAATACAGGCGGGAGCATGCCTGAAAAATTACTATTTTTTAAAGTCATTCTGATTGTGAGCCTATAAATTGAAGGCAGAAAATGAAAACGCTACTCAGAAATATCACATCAGCCAGCAAGAATCATGTTGGGCATCAACCGGCAAAAATAAGTCGCTCTTGTTTATAACAATAATGTTAGAAAATATTACTCAAAAAAAGTAACTTCACATTAGCATCACACAAAGATGGGAATTACTCCAAAAAGATAACTTTCAGTCATGAATATTTTTAGTGACCTCTGTGTGGTTTAAAACAAGATGGTAGATAGATTTGGTTATTAACCAACATTAATGGATATAATATGTGATAAGCTTTTGAATATTTCAAACTATTGTTTAATTGTATGACTGACCTCTCTATCAAGGCTTCTTTCTTTCTCTATGACATTCTCTACCACCATCCTTAATATAGAACCTAAAACTGAGATGCTATGGAGTTAGTTTTCCTTCTTTGTACAGATGTTTCCTTCTGTGGTCTTCTGATATGTTTCTTTCCACTTGTTTGCCTTGTAATCCACCAAACTCGATTCCTTTCCCAAGGAATTTCTTACTGCTGTGACAGTGGAGGCCTATTCTAGTGTCTCCAGCATGTCATCTTACTAACATGGAATGCTTCTGCCCATGGATACCTGCGACGTCCTTCACTCCCATTATTATCATCATCTTCTCCATCTTGATTTTTTAAAAATATTTTTTAGTTGTCCATGGATCTTTATTTTATTTATTTGCAGGAGGTGCTGAGAATCGAACCCAGTGCCTCGCACATGCTAGGCAAGCACTCTACCACTGAGCCACAACCCCAGTGTCGCCATCTTGATTTTTATATCATTTTTAGGTTCCATCATCTTCTCATGTATTCTTTTCTTTCTCATTGGCTGTTTGGTTGAACCATTCAAATTCACTTTTTCCAAAAGGACAGTTTACATTCATATCTTTTCTCTGTTTTTTTTTTTTCCTTCTGCAAGTGTAACTCTTTCCAAAAAGAGATTCCTTATCTCTCTACAAGTTTTTTCTCCCATTAGGTTGGGTGTCTATTCTTTGTATTAATGTGTCACAGGCAGACGGACTTCTCCACATGCTGTATCTAAGTGAATCTTCACATCAACATAGAAGTGTTATCCTACCCTCATTTGCCATGTGGAGAAATTATTTTGGCAATGCTTTTTATCATTCATCCAAAACATACAGCTCAAACTCTAGAACTGATGGTCAAACACAATTCTTTCTAAGTCCCGGGACATTATGACTCACATCTTTGCTTCTTCTTGTCCTTAGCAACGAACAAAGAAAAGTCTCATCCTCTCCTTCTGAGTTCAAATCTTAGATGTCCTCAAATGTGCCTCTTTGGGGACACCATCAAGATCCATTTAATGTGCATTAACAAAGCCACCACCATGACAAACATCTATCCCATGTCACAGTGCTTCATTGGAAGTCCATAGTTATCAGCTCTGCTAAATAGAAGATCTACAAGGTCTTTCTCATCTTTTTTTTATAGTGTCTTAGCATGTGTTGCTATAACAAATATGCCACAGACTGTGCAGCTTAAACAAAAAAAAAAAAAAACATTTATTTCTCACAGTTCTGGAGGCTGAAGAGTCCAAGATCCAATTGCTGGTGGATGTTGTCTGTGGTAAGGACTCTATTCCTGGTTTGCAGACAGCCACCTTCTGGTTGTATCTACACATGTTGGAGAGAAGAAAGAACCAGCAAGCTCTGTCATTTTTTTTTAGATGGCACTAATCTCAAAACGAGGGCTTTGCTTTTTGACCCATCACCTCCCCAAGTCTCTCCTCCTATTGAAAATCCCATTGGGTGCCATGATGTCAACATACAAACATGCACAGATGCACATTCAGTCCTTTCTGAGCTCCTAGAGGAGAATAACTATTTTTCTTGCCATTTCCAAGACAAGATTTTTTTCCCATTTATTTTAAATTCTGATTCCCCACAACTCTTGGAAAAATCACTATTTTTCCCCCAAAGTTATCCACTGGAATTTTTCTGTTCTTGTTCATCAAGTTCACCCACATTTCCCAGAGGAAATTCGAGCCCTAATTAAGCTTTCAAGACTGCACCATCCTATAAAAACTACATAATTAAAAGATCCTCAGGACGAGGAGATGCCAGAATGCAATTTTACGCATACACACCTGTCCATATCCCAGCGCCAACATAAGATGTTTATGTTCTGCAGGGAACAGGTCTTATCTGGGGGACAGGGGAGGAAAAACAAGAGAAGCTATCAGAATAATGACCATCAGTAATTGCTTCCTTAAAAAAAATAAATCTCTTTTATCAATTAATCACATTTATCACCTGGTAAAGTTTAGGATGCTGACTGCATGCAGCCCTGAAGCAGAGAAACACTGAATCAGCAATCTCTTCTCTGCTTTGTCCTTAAGATTCTTTCCCCACCTCTGCAAAATCTGCCAAATTCTCAGGCAAAGCAGCAACCCACCTTGAACACACAGCACCACGTCTTTACCTTTTCACAATTTTGCTCTCAACAATGTTAGGCTGAAACCCTTCCAGTAGGACAGCACTGGACAGTAGGAATTTTTCAACTACCTCATCACCTTATGGAAGGAACCAGAGGAGATAGGTGGCCCATTGTTGACCAAAGGGTCATTTTCAAGTCTTTGGCTGTCTTTGGAAAAAATGTTTCCACTCTGGTTTTCTTTCTTAGATATTTTCATTACTAGGAAGAAGATAGATGAGAGAGTTAGATTTTGTATTTTGCATCGACTCCTGTGTTTTATTTCTGCTGCTTCCTGTCTTCCCTGAGTGAAGAAGCTTTCCTCCACCAAGCCTGTCCGCCATTTTGTTCTGCCTTCGCTGAGACCCAGAGCCATGGGGCCATCCAAGATTGGACTCAGACCTCTGAAATCATGAGCCAAAACAAACTTTTGCTCCTGTCAGTTTCTCTTGGTGGGGAGATTGGTCATAATGATGCCACAGTGATGCATATTTGAAACAGGAATGGAGAATATCTGGAATTTTCCATTTCAGAATGTCAGTCCACCATTGACCACTTTCTGAAAAGTGAAATGGCAGATAAAATTGAATGGACATCTGGACACCCGTACACCTGCAAATGTACTTGAATGTGCCCACCACCTTGGTTGGCTCCAGTCCATGATGATGATCCATCTGGACACATTGGACTCCCGCCCATCATTCCCTGGGAATTGATTATGGGACACCTCCTTCATTCCTGAAGCAGATACCTTGGAAGGAGGAATTGTGGAGGTGCTTGTCACACAATTCAAATTTCAAGAACTGGGCCATGATTCCAGGTGGCCCAGTAAGTGACCTCCAGAACCACATTCTTCAAATAGAGACCGTGAAATAAAAGCTGAGCAAGATATTCTGTTCTCGGAGAATCTTTTTGCAGCCAATTTGAGGTGAGTGAAGGAGAAAGAGAGGAATTGATGGACCATTTTCTCAGGAGGGTTTTATGGGCCTGGAAAGGGAATGTTTTCTGATGACTAAGACATTATGTGCCTGGGGGTTGAGTACAGTCCATTAATTACACTAAAGTCGTCACTTTAAGGAAAAGGGCATTCCTTTTGCACAGAAGACACTAAATCTGATAGGAGAGGTACAAATTGCAAAACAATCAGTTTTTCTGTCAGTGAGAAACCTTTACTGAATGCTCCTGAGCACCATGGAGCTCATAAAAAATATCACACAAAGTGAAGGTCAAGGGGAAAAACTGTTTAGAAAGAGGATATTAAGGTTCCCCATGGAAATTTTAAATCCTTTCAATAGGGAGTCTTTCTATATTCAAGATACCAAATTGAAAATTGGATATTCTTGGAAGAAAAAAAAATTCAATGTCTTGGTAAATGTATTTAGAGATGGCAAGAAATGAAAATAATAATGCTGATGGTTGTAGTTTAGATATGAGGTGTCCCCCAAAAGCTTATCTGTCAAACAAGGTAAGAAGGTTTAAAGGGAAAATGATTGGATTTTGAGAACCTTAACCTACTTGGTGGATTAATCCACTTGAATGGACTCACTGGGTGGTGACTGCAGCAGGTGGGGTGTGGCTGGAGGAGGGGTCCCTGGGCTGTGCCTTTGTGGTCTCTATCCTGTCACTGGTGAGCAGAGCTCTCTCTGCTCCCTGGTGCCCTGTCCTGAGCTGCTCTCCTCCTCCAGGCCCTGCCGCCATTTTGTTCTGCTCCCCTTGGGCCAGAGCCATGGAGTTGGCCAAATTGGACTGAAATTCGAACACCATGATCCTCAAGAAAGTTTTCATCCTTTATGTTATTCTTGTCAAATATATTGGGTCACAGCAACACAAAACAAGCACAAAATTTAAACCATGAACTCTTTATTTCTGTAATTTTCCATTAATATTTTTGTAACAAAACCAACCACTTTTTGAAATCAAAGAAAGTAAAATGACAGAAGACAGTAAACCACAGTTTGCCCCCAATTCACTCTCCAAGGCACCCTTTCAGAAGGAAGTATTCATTCCCATCTAGCACATTCTGAATATTATGCATCCACCACCAATATCTAGTTACAAATATATTTTTTTCCACCCGGTATCCATTAAACAGAGACTCCCTAATTCTTTCCCCCATTTCCTGGCAACCCTAACCTGATCTCTTTTTTTTTAATTGTATAAGTATTTGGAATGTTTCATTAAAGTAGAATAATTATCTGTAACGTTTTCTGGGTGGTGTATTTCACCAACATAATGTTTTCTAGGTCCATCCATGATATAACCAACATTGCTTTTTCATATTTTCTGTGGCTCAGTAATATTCCACTGTGTGTGCATTTTGTGTGTGTGTGTGTGGTGTGTGCATGTGTGTGTGTGTGCACATGAACATCAGAATTTGTTCATCCATGGAAGAATGAGTGAACACTTCGATTGCTTGAAGTTTGTGGCTGTTGTGAATCACCTTGGATGAGGTAAATTCATGACACTCTCATTTCTAAAAGCACCTTGATCAACACATACTTGTAAGCATAATGCATGCCATAACCTGGGTCACAATTGTTCTCAGAAGACCCGTGAGTGAAAGGCTGGGTTCCCCAACATGACACCATTGGGAGTTGGTGGAGACCAGATCATTCGGGGTGTAACTTGGGAATGGATTGTGGGACCCCATCCCTCTCTCTTCTTTCTCCATGACAATAAGATGACGACTTTGGCTCCACCAATCATGGCCCTGCATGATTTTCTGTCTCACCCACGGGCCCAGAGCAAAGGGGGCCATTCAATCATAGACTGGAACCTCCAAATGTCTGAGGTAAACCTTTTCTCTTTATAAACCAAATATCTCATGCATTTTGTGACAGTTCTGGAAACATACCTAACACATTCTATTATCATGTCCTTTTGCTTAATCTCCATTTGAAATACTCACCATCTAATACTCTTTCCTGGGGATTTAAAAAATCTGGTTATTAAACCTTCTCAGGAGTGGGTATTTAAGAGTCTTCAGGGGAAATATCATAACTTTGTTAGACTCTTTGCTTCCCAAACTTTTCTTTTGTTCAAAGACTCACCCTACATCTTCTCCCTGTGGTTCCTATTAACAAAGTGCTGAGTCCAATTTATATTTCTTGCAACCCAATAAATGGGAGCGAGTTAGCCAATGTTGCTATGTCAGTCTTAATTACGTGACATGCCAAGTAACCTTCCAGGAGTGGAGTTGGATTTTCTTTCTCCCTCTTCCTAATGGCGCACGGCCCTTTGAAGCTCTTGAGTGAAAGAGAAAGTCACACAAAAGACTCAGAAGGGCTGGAGTCCATGCCCTGTGGAGGCACAACTTCAGAAAGGTGAGAGAATCAAATAGAAATTTGGAGAAAGAAATTGGAAACTAAGGTCACACTTGTCTTCCCTGGGGAATAGGACACATTCAAAATGGTGGACTCCACATGGCGTGTTGGGATGCATAGAAGGGAAGGAAGAGGGACAAAGGGGGAGGGTTTGAGCCAAGAGAAGACAACCCTGGAATATTCCAGAGACGCACCCTGTAGGGATCAATGGGTGCCTAGCTGTGTCCAGGTTTTGGTGTGTTTTCCTGAGACGGCTCAACCTGGGGCATAGCTTGCGATAGAGAATGAGTGATGGACATGGTCTCTATGGAGGCTGCAGCAGCTTCTGCCTCTACAAAGGCTCCTGAGAGGCAGCCATGCAAGACTACCACCAACCCGCTCACGAATGCACTGCAACGATTCTCTCCACCCTGACTTTTATTTCTTATATTTCAAGTAAACCCTTGTAGGGGTTTAGAAAGTGAGAGTGTGGTGATTTCTGGGCAGGCGAGATGATTGGATTAGGAGAGGTGTAGCCTAATAGTGGATTAATCCACTTGAATGGACTCACTGGGTGGTGACTGCAGCAGGTGGGGTGTGGCTGGAGGAGGGGGTCCCTGGGCTGTGCCTTTGGGGTCTCTGTCCTGTCCCTGGTGAGCAGAGCTCTCTCTGCTCCCTGGTGCCCTGTCCTGAGCTGCTCTCCTCCTCCAGGCCCTGCCGCCATCTTGTTCTGCTCCCCTTGGGCCAGAGCCATGGAGTCGGCCAACCATGGACTGAACCTCTGAAACCCTAAGCCCAAAGAGACTTTTCCTCCTCTACCTACTTGCTCAGACAACGTGTGTGTTTTCTCATTTGTCCTCCTTAGCATTTGGTTTCCCAAGACCCTCCTGTTGCACATGGAACTGAGACACATACCCCTGGACACAGTCATCGATCCATGTTTTAGAGTCAGCTCAAGAAGCATCCATCCGATAAGGACTCACAAAAGGAAAACTCTGCATGCTCACTGCCTTGTATCCAAAGAGGAGAAGTGCAGGACAGATTCTCAAGAAAGCCACAGTGGAGCCTCATTTATTGTTAAGGAACATCCCATCTGTCCATCAAGGTGACATTCCACTTCCTGTTTCTCTTTGGTCTCTACTGATGCAGCATAGAATCCACCATCTCAGAAAGACCAGGCAGGACATTGCAATGAGTGCAAAGGGTAGAGGATAAATAAATATGTAGGTAGACGTGTATAGGTTCAGTAGATATGTAATATGTAATGTATGCATGATTATGTGCACACTTGCCTTCTATAGATAGTGGATGGATGGATGGATTGATAGATAAATTGGATGGATGGATGGATGGATGGATAAATGGATGAATGGATGGATGGATGGATGGATGGATAAATGTATGGATGGTTGGGTATGTGGAAAGATGGATGAATAGACAGATAGATAGATAATCACTTTGCAAAAGATGTCATCCAACTCTGCCAACTAAAAGTGGATGGCTGGTGGGACTGCAAATTGGTGCAACTACTATGGAAAGCAGTATATAGATTCCTCAGAAAATTGGAAATGGATTCACCATTTGACCCAGTTATCCCACTCCCTGGTTTATACCCAAAGGACTTAACATCAGGACACTATAGGGACACAATCACATCATGTTTATAGCAGCTCAGTTGACAATAGCCAAGCTATGGAACCAACCTAGGTGTCATTCAACAGATGAATGGATAAAGAACATGTGGTATATATACTCAATGGAATATTACTCAGCTTTAAAGAAGAGTGAAATTATGACATTTGCCAGTAAATGGTGGGAGTTGGAGAATATCATCCTAACAAAATAAGCCAATCCCACAAAACCAAAGGCCAAATGTTTTCTCTAATATGTGGATGCTAATTCACAATAAGGTGGAAGGCACTAGGGAAGAATCGTGTTACCTTAGATTAGGTAGAGGGGAGTGATGGAAGGGGAGTGGAGGGGATATGGGGATAGGAAAGATGGTAGAATGAGACACATTATTATTGTATGTACATATGTGAGTGTGTGACCAATATGATTTTGCAACATGCACACTCAGAAAAATGAGAAATTAGGGGCTGGGCTTGTGGCTTAGCCCAAGAGCTCTCGCCTATCACGTGCAAGGTGCTGGGTTCGATCCTCAGCACTCCATAGAGATGAAGAAATAAAATAAAGGCATTGTGTCCAACTACAAATAAGAAAAATTTAAAAAATGAGAGATTATATCCCATCTATGTATCATATACCAAAGCGCATAAATTCATTCCAGTGGAATGTAGAACTAATTTGAACAAATTTCAATATTTAAAATAAATTTAGAAATAAATAAAGTGAACATCTTGGCCACCTACAGTCAGATTACTCCCTACTTTCACTTCCCAAGGGACGGATGGACATTGCACAGATCCCAAACCTCCTCCCAATCCTCATGCAATCATAGTTTATGGTCATTTGCTTCAGATGCTCAAAGAAACTAATAGAGACATCTTTCTCCTTTACCAGAAATCGTCTTTCTGGAATATTTCCCATCCGATTGCCCAGAGAGAGTGAAGGAATCGACGCAAGCCCAACATTTGCTGCAGAACGTGCAACCCAGTCCCCCACGTGGCTGCTCTCTGTGGGCTACCTTGGAGCTGGTCTCTGGGCTAACAACCCCATTCTCCATGGTTTTCCTTCTTATTAGGCTTGATCCCTGGCTGCTCCCATCTCTTCCTTCCTCATTAAACAGCCATCGCCATTATGTGCACCAACGGGCATCTCTCCTACGCTGCAAAATGGCGCACCCCCTGGGAAAGACAGCTTGTCGATTCCTTATAAAGCTGAATATAGATTTTTCCATCCAACTTAACAGTGCCCCTCCTCGGTGTTTACCCACGTGAAAGAAAAATCTATGCTCTCCCTATCCTCTGGGCACAAAGGGAGGTAGAGCCATGATTCATAATTGTCTAAAACTGGAAGCCGACCACATTTCCATCCACTGCTGAATGCTTGATAGACCACTCAGCAGTGAAAAAGTATACATATATATATATGGCTGTGCACGAAAAACCATATTTCTGAGACATCACACTTGGTGAAACAAATCAAGCCCCAAATAGTCCAGGAGTGTACAATTCCATTTACATAAAACTCTTAAAAAGGCAACGTTATACTGCTAAGATTCAGATAGGAGGTGATCTCCAAAACCTCATGTGTCAGAAAATGCAAGGTCATTCAGAGTGGAATTAGTGGGTTATGAGAGGTGTAGACTAATAGTGGATTAATCCACTTGAATGGACTCACTGGGTGGTGACTGCAGCAGGTGGATGTGGTTGGAGGACGGGGTCCCTGGGCTGTGCCTTTGGGGTCTCTATCCTGTCCCTGGTGAGCAGAGCTCTCTCTCTGCTCCCTGGTGCCCTGTCCTGAGCTGCTCTCCTCTTCCAGGCCCTTCTGCCATTTTGTTCTTCTCCCCTTGGGCCAGAGCCATGGAGTCAGCCACCATGGACTGGACCTTGGAAACCATGAGCCCAAATAGAATTTTCCTCTTTTAATTTTTCTTGTCAGGTCTTTTGACCACAACAGTGAAAAAGTTGACTAAACCATATACTAATAGGATTTGAAATTAGAGTTACCTGGGACAGGTCATTGGGGACGGGAACTGGTTGTGTTGAGAAGGTGAAATACAAAAAATATCTAATATTCAACATTGTAAGTGTGGTAACACTGAGTTATATGCATTGTCTTTTGTGAAGAACCTTCCTGTCCTTTGGCTTAAAGTTACTCTGATGATCCTGCTGACAATGACATTGTACAAGTGTCCCAGGTCACACATGACTTGGTTTAAAACTTTATGGAAACTCTTTTCCTCCATTTATTTCTTCCTAGACTTTCATTTTTTTTTTTTATTTTGAATTCTAGTCGGCATCGAGTCACTGCGACCAATTGCTATAAAGGGTTCTCAATGCTGACTCTGAATTTCTGTATTTATCGCCTTAGAAATTGGAGCCATTATCTAGAGGGGGAGCCTCCTTTGGGAAATCCATTATTTTTTTAATTTAGGTAAAACCATTTACTCTCCTTTATTTCTATAAGGCTTCCTAAGGATGACTATATCAACAGATTGGAGAATCCACTTGGGAGAGGTACACAAGTATCCTTGTCCAATTTCAAGCCCCACCATAAGAAGATAAGATATTCTTAGGACCCCAGGACAAGTCTTGGCTTGCTGAGAGCCACCCAGAGCCCAAGATCCCATTGGAACACAAAACCAAGATGGCGGCTGATTAAGGGCAGAAATTCCAAAGCAAAGAAGAAATTTGAGTAGGGGAAATGATGGCGTAGTCCCAATTAACACCAAAGAGGCCATGGGTGTTGAAAGAACGATCAAGGCGTGACCTTGGAGAAAATGCCCATTTATTGAGGAACAGCTCTGCATATTTATAGAGCCGGAGGTGGTTTGACAGTTATGACAGTTTAATGGTTGAACGTTTTGACAGTTGGCATGGGGTGCTTTCTGATTGGTGGGTAAGGATCCTGTGAGCCAGCAGGGCTAGTCTGATTGGTGGGTAAGGATCAGGTGAGCCCGCAGGGCTCTGATTGGTGGGTAAGGATCATGTGAGCCAGCAGGGCTCTGATTGGTGGGTAAGGATCAGGTGAGCCAGCAGGGCTCACCATTGGACGGCTCTTCTAGGGGGATGGGGAAGTTAGTCTTTGGAGCCGGGGCCACTCCCAACAGGTGGAGTTCAGGATCTGCTTCAACTTGGACTCCAAGAAGAAATAAATAAGCGATGTTAGTACCCACCAATGGCCTGTGGTCACAGAAGCATGGGGACAGCAATTCAGGCTTCCATGGAAAGATCCGGTTTTTAGTAGGGACCTTAATGACACATGGGCATTTCCATACCATGGCCCAGCCCCCAGAAATATTCAAACATATAAACAGATAAAAATAAGTATGTCCCCAAAGGATTAATGTCAGTGAGAGGAGTCAAAGACGGCTCAATTTGAACCTACTTAATTTCTTGATTGATGGACATCCTTTCTATTCCCTTAAGACTGGGTATGGAGGGGCTTCCCTGGGATTCCAGTGACTCAGGGGGCTGAGGCAGGAGGATCGCAAGTTGGAGGCCAGCCTCAGCAAGTTAGCAAGACCTCTAGCAAGTCAGCAAGACCCTGACTCTAAATAAAAAATAATAATCATAATAAAAAGGATGTGGCTCAGTGGTTAAGCACCCCTGGGTTCAATCACCGGTAATGAAAATAAAAATTGTGCATTAGCACAAATGCAATTTTTGTACATGTGAATATTTACTCTTAATGTCCCTGAACTCAGGACTCACAGATGTTGAGAGGGCTCTGCACAATCATAAATAAGAAAGGAGCCCGTTTTTATATTCCATATTACATGTAGTCTTCAGGCCGTGGCTTTCCCTAAAATTCACCGTAAACTTGGCTTTTATCCGTGTCTTTTTGTCAGAGATTTTTGCTCTTTTTCTTTCAAACAAACCAATCTCAGATGTTGAACCTCAACATCTGGGAATAAAACACAAACACCTCGAGATCATGTGCTTTACCTTCTTTTCCTATTAATGCAGGATATTCGTGCCTAGTCACGGGGTTTGTTGGGACTCCTTTTTTCCTCTCCAATTCCCATATATGAAAGAAAACATTGATATTTGGAGCCAAGACCATAATTCCTTCTTCATGGCTCAGTGATACTCCCTTGTGCACATACACCACATTGTTCTGTATCCGTTTGTCCACAGATGGACACCTGGGCTGGGCTGAAATCAGTGCACCCTAAATATGCCTGAATTTGACTGTTTACAGCAGCACGACTCACAGCAGCCAAGGTACGTTGTAAGTTCTTTAAAACAAATACTTGCATGATCTGTTACCTACATTCCTCTTTGCAATTTGTAGAAAACCATCTGCTGCGTGTTGTGAATCTCCTTTCACCCACAAAGTCCCATGCGTGTCTTTTATTCTATGACTCACAGCAAAGGCAGCTCACCAAGGACAGTCACCAAGGATGTATACGAGGGGCTGAGACTGGGGCTGAGTGGCAGAGACCTCGCTTAGCACATGTGAGCCCTGGGTTTCGTCCTCAGCACCACATGAAAATAAATAAAATAAAGGTATTGTGTCTGTCTATCACTAAACAAATATTTCAAGAAGTAGTGATAAATATAAATCATTTTTTTTCCACTGGGGAAAAAAATGTCCCTTCTTTGCCTTAGAAGCCACTGCTGATGATTGTCTTTTAGTGGAAGTATTTTGCACACCGCACGGTTCACCTAGTGTGCTGAGCGGCTTTCTCGGGTTGGTACCCTGAAAGCGCTTTGCACCGTGGTCACAAACGTAAACCGTTCTTGGTCCCCCAGCCCTGCCTCCTGACCCTTCCCCTGGTGCATGAACTCCAGACCGTTTTCTATCTCGCCCTGATGCACACCTGCCTGACAGCCGCCCAATTTCCAAAGCTGTCCGTCTCTCCCAGGGAGATCCTCTGGCTCCAAAGCAAGTTTTTGAATTGCACAATAGGCCGGACAGGGCAGCTGGGGGGTTGGACTCCGTGGAAACAGACAGGAGCGATTCACTCCACTCAGAGGCTGAACACAAGCTAATCTCTCCTTTGAAATCCGACTCCAGGGCTTTGGAGGAAGGAGAAAGAATTCAGTCTGCAACAAACAAAGGCCCGTTCAGGCTGCTGCACGGGGTGAGGCGGCTTCGGAGGGGCTCTGCAAACCGGCTGGAGAGGGAGGGAGGCTGCAGAGGGAGGGAGGCTGCAGAGGGAGGGAGGCTGGAGAGGGAGGCCAGGCTGGCTGAGCCCATGGGGCTGAATGAGCTTCGTGAGGACCCTGGGGGGTAAAGGGAGACTCAGGTGCCCGATAGTGCAGGGACCCCAGGGACGCCAGGCAGGGACCCAGGTGCACGTGTCCTGGTGAAAGTGACCAGGCAATGACCGTGAGTGGCCTCCAGTTTCTGTGTCTGCAGATGCCGCGGGATGGAGCCTATGAGCCAAGATCTGGGCTCAGGAGGTGGGAGCCCTGCAGACAAGGAACTGCAGGCTGTTGCCAAGAGTCACCTGTCACTCCAGAGGGCGGAGACCAGGGTCCCCAGCTAAGCTCCCTCCAGGGCTCCAGGGGGCTCCTCCTGCCTCTCCAGCTCCTGGGCTCCAGCTGGCCCTGGGCTGGTGGCCCCTCACTGCAGTCTCACTCCAGGGGGACACCACCCCACATCATCGTGGAAATCAGGAACAAATGAAGCCCTCGGTGCCATGTGAAGACATGTCCACAGGCACCTGTCCCCGGGATCTCCTGCCCGTACCCAGGCACAGGCTCCCGAGTGCTGGGCTCCGGGCATTTCCACTCAACGGAGCCTCGGGCTGCCCAGGTCACCTGCAGCTGCCCCCAGCCCTGGCCATGTGGGGTCTCGGGCCCCGGGACAGGGTCGACGCTGAGTGTCCAGCATGCAAAGGGCAGAGGACGGGCTTCCAGGGCTCCAAGACCCCTGAGTGGAGGTGCAGATCCTCGTCAGTCAGTATGAAGAGAGAGAAGGTGATGGACAGCGATGGACACATGTCACAGACAGACAGACGGTGTGGAGAGACGGGAAGGAGAAGATGCAGACGGAGGGTAGAGGACATGGGTGGGGAGCTGATGGCGCAGGTGGGCAGGTGGGTGGACAGGGAGAGAGAGAGACGGGGGGTAGATATAGATAGATGGATGGACAGACAGACAGACAGCTGGGTGGACGGATGATGGACAGAGACTCTGTCCTGCGGGTCTCCTCTGCACTGGGGGCCTCTGGGGCTGAGGGTGCTCTGGGGTGGGCTATGCTGTGCGCTGCAGGAGGTGGAGCAGCCTCTCTGGGCCCCACACACCAGGAGCCAGGAGCAGCCCCACCCAGGGTGAGAGAGCCACCTGGACAGACAGGATGGGTCGATGACAGAGAGATAGATGGACAGACAGAATTGGTAGATGACAGACAGATAGATGACAGATAGATGGACAGGATCGGTAGATGATAGATAGACAAAATGGGTAGATTGCAGATAGATGGATAGATAGACAGATGGATAGATACATAGACAGAATGGATAGATAATAGATGATACATAGAAAGACAGAATGCGTAGATGACAGATAGACAGAATTGGTAGATGATAGATAGACAGACAGGTTGGTAGACAGATGACAGACAGCTAGTTGTTAAATGACAGATGGACAAAAGGGTGGATGGGTGCATAGATGGACAGATAGACCTACCTAGATAGATGACTGACAGACAGACAGATGCATACGTACACTCTAGGTGACGCAGCAGGTAGCTGGTGACACAGCTGGATGATGGAGGTCTATGTCCATTAGATTCCTGCAAAGTCCTCTTTTCTGGTCTGCAATAACCCCCCCCATGGGCACTTGTGTCCAGGACCCTCTGTGCTCCACCCACCAGCAGTGACGCCCGCCATCCAGCCACAAGTTGACACCTGTTAGCAACCTCTGTCTGTCCACCCCACTGTCCCCGTCTCTTCTCTGAGACCCACTTTCCTCCAGTCCACGGGAGCGTGATTGAGGGGTCCGTCCCTGTCTTCCTGTGCCTGGCTCATTCCTCTGGTCGCCACAATGTTCTCATGAGTACAAGGATTTCCTTCCTTTTCATGGCAGAATAATATTCCAACATGCTTCCATAGCTCAAAAACACTGAGTACTTCATCCCTGCCCCTAAGTACCAACTCACTGCTTCGGAGGCCACCACAGTTTTGCAGTCGAGGTCGGATTTGTCCTCTCCCGTTCCACCGGGATGATATCAAGGGTTTAACACAACCGGAAGCAGCCGTACCTAGGTGCATGTGAACAGGAGGTGCACACACGCTTAAGGACTCAGATGCGACGACTTTGGGATCCTGAACACAATCCCAACCCGACAGCCCTTCAGACGGTCATTTCCCGGAGCTCTGGCCAGAAGCACTGTCCTGCGCAGTGATTGACAGGTTGCAACACGGAGTTTCCTCCTTCCGTGGGCCTGGGGGTCCCAAGTCAGACATTGCAAAGGTTGGTTCTCAACCAAGAGGCCAATAAGTCAGCTGCATGAATGGCTTGAGGATCTGTGGGAATCACAGGGACAATAATGAACCTAAACATCAGTGACCACGAGCCCAGCAGGGTGAACGGGAGATTGACGAGCAGGATTTTGCAAAAGTTACCTAAAGCGGGATCACTTTGCAGTTTTCAGAAATTCTGCCAATGTAAAATGACTGTTCTGTTCATTCTATTTTTATTTCACCTTTTATTTATCTACGGCCCTGGGGATTGCACCCAGGGGGTGTTGGACCACGGAGCCACATCCCCAGTCCCCTCTTTATTTTCTAATTTTGAGAAAGGCTCTCCCAGAATTGCTTAGGACCTCCCTCGCTATGTTGCTGAGGCTGGCCTCCAACCTCAGCCTCCAGATTCCCTGGGATCCCAAGTGCACACCCCCCATGCTGGATCTCAGATAGAAAACCTCAGAAAGGAACCTTTTTTTCTGGTCATTTCTGAATGCATCAGTCAAGCTGCCACTGACTGAATATCCGTCTCACTTTGAAATTCAGCCCCGGGTCCTGGGGTCAGCAGGAGAACTGAGGTGGACAGTCTCCTCCGCCTCCCCGTCTCCCTGGGCCGGCATCTGCAGGAGCAAAAAGACCTTGGTGCAAACATGGGCCCGGGTTCCGATCCCCTCAGCGACTCTGGGAGAAGGACACATCAAACTCAGTGGGAAGTCGGGGGCATTCGACCTTGGCCAGCACAAAGCATCGACTGCAGGAAAATTGAGGTGTTTTGCAAGTCAGAAGGTGGCTTGGGGGGTCCCCTGAGTTAATGCTCTTCCTCTGCTGAACCCAGCTGCCCTCAGGACAGATGTGACTTGTTACAATGTAGCCACTTCGGGGCTGTCCCCTTTGTTGCAAGTGAAACATTGTATCCCAAGCCAAAGCTGTGGCTTGACCGGGAAAGAGACAACCAGGACCCATTGCTCAGAAACCACCATGTGACCCAGCTGTCCCACTCCTCAGTCTATACCCAAAGGACTTAAAATCAGCACACGACAGGGACACAGCCACATCCACGTTGATAGCAGCTCAAGTCACAACAGCTAAACTGTGGAGCCAACCTAGATGCCCTTCAGTGGATGAATGGATAAAGAAACTGTGGTATATCTACACAAAGGAATATTACTCAGCCATGAAGAAGAATGAAATGATGGCATTTGGATGGAGTTGGAGACTGTCATGCTAGTGAAATCAGCCAATCCTAAAAAAAACCTAAAGGTTGAATGTTTTCTCTGATATTTGGATGCTAATTCACAATAAGGGGGGGTCTAGGGAGGAATAAAGGTGCTTTGAATTAGGCAGAGAGGATTGAAGGAGGATAGGTTAGAGGGTAGGAAGGACAGGAGAATGAATGGGACATTATGACCCTGTGTGCACATATGACCCCAGGACCAGGGTGATTCTACACCATGTCCAACCAGAAGGAAGAGAAGTGACACTCCATCTATGTAGGATGAGTCCAAGTGCCATCTACTGTCATGTAGAAGTAATCAAAAATCAATAAAAAGAATAAAAATTAGGAAATACTGGATACAGTGAGAATGTCAAGTGTGAATGGGGGTAGAAAGCACGGCTCCTGGAGGCCGAGTTGACCCATGTGTATTGAGGTTGGTCACGTAGACGCCGCAGGACCACCCCCTCCTAAAAGTCCCCCCACAGTAAGGGGTGCAGAGAGCACCAGAATCAACTGATGTATCAATGGCACCCCAACACCCCAGTAAATAGGTAAATGAATCTTGCCATAAAAAAATAAAACGAAGATCTCTTAGTGACGATATTATCACATTAACTATATCCATAATAGGATTAAGGTAATATATAAGCATAATGTAATTATGGCCATCCATGATATATTAACTCTTTTATCATATTAAATACTAGTAAATAATCATCACATGATGCAGTTATATGGAATGACTTTGCAGCCCGCTTAGCCTTGCAAACATCTGTGAAATTCCAAGAATTATCAGACATCGTTCATGTTGTGACGGCTTCATTCCAAAGCTAAGCATTCCAAAGCTCCATTTTTTTAATTATATATCATAATTATTAATTATGCATGATTTTGCATATTTTAAACATACACATATGTGCTTACAAATTATATAAAAACTGAGAGAACCCGTCTTCCAACTCCAATAACAACATTAAAAACCACTTTTAAGTCATTCAGGTCCCAGGTAGCCAACTACACACCCCAAGGTACAAAGCAGGAGCTTGTATTTTGGAGGGGGGATATGGTGGTGGCATAGAGTTACTTGAGCAAAAAACTGAAAATTCGATTTTTACAAGGAAAAAACAGCTGCAGGAGAGCAGCCCAAGTCCCTCTAGTGGAACTGCACAGCCTGTTAATAGAGTTCTCCTTTTACGTGGCTGCGGAGACAGCCCAGCCATTATTTTCTTGAATTCTCAGCTTTTTTAAATTTTTTTTTTTCCTCTGCCTTTTAATGTAAAGGGATGCTCCCTGGGAGACGTGAACAGCCCACAGTCTGTAAGATATACAAAATATTCCGTCTCTCTGTAGCATCTGCATTAAAATTCCTTTTAATTTTATGGGAAGGCTAATGAGAACTCACTCACTGTCTTTACCCAAAGTCAGGTTTTTATGAACTTGTTCTCAATTTCACTCTCCCTGCGGAAAACAGAACTGCGCTATTTGGTTTTGCTCCTTTTAAAAAAAAATCTGCAGAGTCATGCTGCCTACCGGGGGGGGGAAAAAATATATATATATATGGATCCCACAGCAAGACCCCATCGGGACATTCTCTCGTCTCCCAATTTGGGGTCACTTTCCCTGAGACCCCAGGGCTCCATCTGCAAAAGAGCTGATGAGATTTCAAAAAAAAAAAAAAAGGAATGCAAAACTCAGTTTCTTGAAACTGGAGGTTTTTGGTGCAAAAACATCTTTCCATTAAAAAAAAAATACATCTAAAAAATAATATATAACAGGGAACAGGAGCCCCCCCCCCCTTGAAATGCCAGCAACTCTGGAGGCTGAGGCAGGAGGATCTCAAGTTGGAGGCCAGCCTCAGCAATTTGGCAAGGAAGAAAAATAGGAGAGGAAGAGAAGCTCATCCATTCCAGAGGGTGTCCGAGGGTGTCCGAGGCCACTGCCTCAGATGAGGCAGAGATCGTCACAGAGACCTGGGAGCGACCATCCTCGGGGGCAAGGCGCAGGGTTTGATTGACAGCACAGGACCCACTTCCACGAGACGTCCCCAGCCACTCCGTTGTACCAAATCTGGTTCATTTCATTCCACAAATGCAAGAAGGATGGACGCACGGTGCTGATTCTGCAGGTCCAAGCCACTTCCGCTCCCAGGTTCTGCAAACCCCAAGGTGACATGCACCTGGGAGTCGGTAAAGCCGGGACCCCCAGCCCTTTCCCAGGGGTCTCTGCTCTGCCCGGGAAGAACCTGCCCCAGAGAGACAGCCCCGTGCATCACCCTGGACACAGGGACCAGCTCCCGTTCTCCAACCACTTTGCTCAGCCTGAGTTCTGGATGCTGCAAAATCCAGGCACCCACATGTGCACGGAGGAAAGCCACCATCTGTCCCTTGTGGACTCGCTTCTGATACAGAATCAGTATCGTCACGCTGTGTCCCTGGCCAGCGCCTTGCTGGGTGATGACCTGTACCCTGAGACAGATCATATCCAGATTCTCTATTTGGAGGGTCGGGACCTCGCTCTCTGATGTCGCTCAAGTCCTTTGGGGGAGCTTTTTGAGAAGTTTTGGAATAAATGTGGCTCCGGTCCAGGGCAGCCCCCTTCCCTGTCCTGTCTGATTCCAATCCACACAGGCAGGTCCACAGGGTCAGACCCAAGTGTCCAAATGCAGTTGCTGCACCTTCAACCCGGGCATGCGTGGGCCCACCTGGTGCCGAGTCAGATTTGGGGTCCGTGGGAGAGAAATCGGGGACACACAGTGCAGGAGGACTT
The DNA here is from genome assembly GCF_047511675.1 of Marmota flaviventris. Taxonomy (NCBI): domain Eukaryota; kingdom Metazoa; phylum Chordata; class Mammalia; order Rodentia; family Sciuridae; genus Marmota; species Marmota flaviventris. Next base: position 16,469,443 of record NC_092519.1, read on the forward strand.
TGGGGGGGCCCGATGCCCTGGCCAGACGCTGTCCGGGTGCAGAATGGACAGGGCTCCTCTCTCTCTAATCGCCTGTCCGCCCGGAATCCCAATGAGGCGCCAGGAGCCTGCAGGATCGACTGCAGCGATATTAATTCAATGCTTCAAATGTCAGCAAATAGACTTCAAGACCGTCGCCTGCAAGTCTCCGACTCACGGCTGCATTCTTTTTTGGGGGGGATACCAGGGATTGAACTCTGGGGCGCTCAATCCCTGAGCCCCGTCCCCAGAGAAGGTCAGGTCCTGAGCTGCTGCAGTCCCCACCAGCCCCGGGGGACCCAGGCAGACAAGCTCACAGCTTCTCCCTCCACCATCCTGAGGCTGCAGACCACCTGCCTGATCCCAGACGCCCTTTTTCAGGGGTGCGTGGCATTCCCAGGACGGAGCCCACAGCTGATCCCTTGCAGGTACCATATTTCCTTTTATCCTCCTGAAGTTCATTGTGAGGCTTGGAGCAATGTTGCTAATTACCGTGTGGCCTTTGGGGAGACCCCGGCCACTCCCAAGCTCGATGCTTTAGGAGACATTGTGCCAGTTTGTGTCCCAGCAAAAGTCGGAAGAAGACGTTCACGACTCCCCGGAATGTTCCACAATCGCTGTCCCCAAGCCCCGCAGAGGCCCAAAGTCACATCTCATTCAGGAGAGAGCTTGGGACAGCAGGTGGCCGAGGAGAGGTCCTCCCTTGGCACATGGACGGGTGCCTCTAAATCCATCTGAACTAAACCCATCTCTACGTGCAGTTAAGACCCACCTAAGCCCAGAGGTCCTAAAAACGATGGGATCCCCAGAAATTGCTTCTGATGCTCGTTAATTCCACGTCTGGTCTGTTGGCAGCCACATAAGTCGGTAGAAATACTCAGAAGAGCCAGGATTGGCTGCTCATGCCTGTCCTCCCAGAGGCTCTGGAGGCTGAGGCAGGAGGATCGTGAGTTCAAAGCCAGCCTCCGCCAAAGCGAGGCCCTAAGCAACTCAGGGAGACCCTGTCTCTAAATAAAATGCAAAATAGGGCTGGGGAGGGGGCTCAGGGGTCGAGGGACCCTGCCCTCTGGGAAGCTGCTGGATTCCTGCAGAGTGAATCCGTCCCTTTGCACGAAAATTATGACCAAGAGTTTCCATCGCATCCGATTCAAAAGAGCCGCTGGGGAAATGCAGCAATAAAACCACCTGGTTTGGGAGAGTTTATGACAGGAACCTAATGACCCCCGTGATTTTAACGCCCTTGTCTTCAGGCGGCTTGGGAAAACCCACCTACAGGTCCTTAGAGGCCCTGGCCTCCCTTTAGCCACGCCTCCCCTGGGTCCAGTTACCAATCTATTAATCCATTTTGGTGGATTAGTTCACTGATGATGCTGCAGCTCTGCTGATCTGATCAGTTCACCTATTAACTTTCTTGCCTTATCTCCTACTTGAGATTTGGGGGGGCAGCTGACCCCTCGACCATCCCTCAGTGCTCATCAAACAGGCCCGTGAGCTATGCCCACTTCATGTCCACCTCTAACAGATACTTCCAAAACCTGTTCTTGACGGAGCCCTGGATCTATGGCTGACCATCCAGGGCTCCATCATGATAGTGCTACAGAGGACGGAGAGGTAGGGTCAGCCCTTCAGACAGGGCATTTGTTAGGGTTTGGGTAAGAGATGGCCCTCAAAAGATCTGTGGGGACAAAGCAATAAAGTTCAGAGGTGAAATGATTGCATTCTGAGAGGTGTAGACTAGAAGTGGATTAATCCACTTGAATGGACTCATTGGGTGGTGACTGCAGCAGGTGGGGTGTGGCTAGAGGAGGGGGTCCCTGGGCTGTGCCTTTGGGGTCTCTGTCCTGTCCCTGGTGAGCAGAGCTCTCTCTGCTCCCTGGTGCCCTGTCCTGAGCTGCTCTCCTCCTCCAGGCCCTGCCGCCATCTTGTTCTGCCTCCCCTTGGGCCAGAGCCATGGAGTCGGCCACCAGGGACTGGACCTCGGACACCATGAGCCCAAATCGACTTTTCCTCCTCTATCATTGCTCTTGTCGGGTCTTTTGGTTACAGCAGACTACAACATGGTGGGTGCCCAGATCCCCCATGGATACCCAGATCCACAGGGACTCACGTCCCTTATACTGTAATGGCATAATAATTGCAGAGACCCTATTCACAGCCTCTGTATACTTTAAATCATCCACAGAGAACTTGAAATACTTAATGCAACGTGAATATTATGCAAATAGCTGTTAAGCTGTATTTATTCAGGGGGAAAATGCATTTTCAATGCAGATGCGATTTTTTTTACATTTTTGATCCAGGGTTGTTTGAGTTTGCAGGTGCATAACCCACTGAGAGGGAACACTAGCTCCTTGTCTGCTCTGTTTCCTTGCCCTAGAAACACACGTGTGCTGGAAATGCACATTTTATCCAAGGTGTTTTCACTCCTTGTGCAAAAAAACAGCTCTTAATGGAGAGAACAAAACCAACCATCATTCCAAGGTGTTCACATTTACAAACTCCCTTTTTAGAAAAATGCTACGTGTTGAGAATCTTTTTTATTAACCTGGACCATTTCACTAGACTCCTGAGATACTGGGCTATTTTTTTTTATTATTTTTTGAAATGCGCATTTTTATTTAGATACTTTTTTTTTTTTTACGTCCTCTGCGTACACAGACGGTCCTGACTTCCGTGATGATTCATCTCACGAGTCTCTGTTTTATGCCAGGACCTACAACCAGCAAGTTGACTCTACCTCGGTCTACGATTTCTGAATATGAATATTTTCTCAGCATCACAAGAGACTATCAGATGGCATTTGTGAGCCCACATTACTTTGCCCAGTGTATCCATGGTGTATATGCTACCCTCCCGTTACGCATTTAGTAGCCATATCAGCTAACAGATCAACTACCACTGGTACCATGGGGGTACACAAAAATGGGTTGCATGATTAATGATAGTAAAGACGGTGGCCACGTGGGACAGGCTAAGCCTCTGAGACACTGGATTTTCTTGGATCCTGCTCTCTCTGCCTCCCAGAATTCGTTGTGTGAACCAAATTCTGAACTCCTTGGGAGAGGTCGCTGTAAAGGTGAAATGACCATGCAGACTTGAGGGACGAGCCTCATTATTGTCAATTAATAGTGTCAATGGCATCTCCCACGCTGTTGGGACACCAGATGATATCAGATTTTACTAGGCTACTTGGTAATGTAAAGCTGTAAATCCATCCTGTTTTTTAAAAATAAAATGACTGAGAGCAAATCTTAAACAAAAAGTCTACTCTTGAAAGTTGACTGGCTTTCAGGGCAGCCCAGCTGTGTGACCTTGGGTTATTTTATCAGCCTCTCTGGACCTTGTCATCCATTATAATGACTCCTAGGTAGAACTGTGGTTGCAGATAAGGATAAATTGATTAAAAGGGCATTTTATATCTAGAATTGTGCAGGGACTATGCATGTGACTTAGCAAGACAGAGTTATGAGATCACATGAGGGTAACATAAAATAATAACAAAACACACATTCTCGATGCAAAACATATAGATGCTAATACTACAAAATGGTTAAATGATATACTATGCAACCCAAAAAAATATTATGACATGGTAATATAATTCCATTCCCTGGTAGTAAAATGAAAATTTGAAAAATATATTTCTGGTGAATAAAACATAAATATTATGTACTACAAAATGATTAAATAATATAATATATAACCACCTAACGTTGTCATATGGTATTATAATTCCATTCAACAATTTTTTTTTAATCACTCATCTTGGATGTGAGATCAGAAACCGTGAGGAAAAGATGAATAGAGGTTCTAGGGTATTAAATTATCCCAATTATGGTGTGTGCCCGAAGAAATATGTCACAATGAACCCCACTACTACGTGCAATTATAATGCACCAAAAATGAGCTGAGAATATAGGATGAGCTCATAAAATATAGACTAAAATTGTAAAATATGAACTAAAATGTATCAATTGAGCTAATAAAATGAGCTAAAAATATCAATTGAGCTCTTAAAAAAATAAGCTAAAAAAAATAAACTCCTTCTCCCAATGTGATATCCACCTGATAATGTACAATACTATATAATGTAAAAATAAATGTATGCAAAATACAATAAAAAAAATCATGTGGAATAGAAGCTCACAGAACATAGGATGATTCTGTGCAGGAGACGTTATAACAAGTGAGAACTTTAGTAACCGATTATAGAAAATGTGTCAAACACACTGAAATACATATCCATATAGAATGCACATGTATATCAATATAGAATATGTACATTACCGGTTCATAAATATGCACATATGTAAATTATGCTACTTAATGATAATAACTTGCAAGTGCATTAAGACAAATCTATGCAAAGTAGATCCAACCTAAGCAGATTCATCAGTTTCTGCAATGTCCCCGAGAGCCATTTTTTTATTTATTATTATTATTATTATTATTATTATTATTATTATTATTTGGTTTCAGCTCTGGGAATTGATCCACTGGGTGCTTAATCACTGAGCCAATCCCCAGCCTTTTTTTATATATTTTTGGAAAAACAATGTTGCTAAGTTGCTGAGGCTGGCCTCCAACTTCCGATCCTCCTGCCTCAGCCTCCGAGCTACTAGGATGACAGATGTGCATTACCATGTCTGGCCGTGAGTGGCTTTTTTACATCACTTTTGCTAATGATCTCAAGAGAACCGTCAAATATCATCCAACAAACAAGGCACCATGTATAGGTCATGATATCTTGGAAAACACAGAACCGTCAGTGCCTTGCATTTGGATCTATTCTCTCCTTTGCTGTGGAGAAGAGTATACATCTCAGGTTTTGCATATGAGCATGGAGCAAACTGTCCCTTCTGTGACCCGCCACCTTCCTACTCTTTACAAAATCCATTCAGGAAATTCCAATTCTTTCTCCACTTCTCTTAGAGGCCTGATCTCATGGGCACATTGGCAAGGGGCAGTTCCTCAGCAGGTCTGCCCCAGATCCTGCATGACCTCGGTGTTCCCCAGGCCCAGAGGATCTTGCGGTGCTGAAGTTGATTCACGGCCAACAATTTGCTGGTGGATATCTTGGATGCAAACCCACCTCCCAAGCTGGCTGCCTTCTTCTGCAGAGAGGAGCACCCCGCCCATCTTTAAAGCCACCGAACGGAAGGATTCTGCAATGCTCTGAGCTCCTGGGGACCCCAAACCTCCAAGACCGAAAGCTTCCTGACCAGGGAACCCCGGCAATCAGGGACAGCCTTTGAAACCACCTGCAAATATCTCCGTGTCTGCAAGGGGGACCCCGGAAGGTGCATGCACCCGATTCCCTCACATCTGTCAATCAAAGCTCCCCGCTGGTCCTGTGGGCAAAGGCGGGAAAACTGTCTGCACACTGTGTGCCCAGTGCGGTGTCAACGCAGCCCCTACCCCGCCTCCTGAATGTCATTCACGGAAACAAACCTTAGGACAAATTCTGTTGGAGCCTCAGTTTTCAAAATACCAATTAGGAAGGAGGCACCTATGGGATAGGGGGGAAATACCCCCTGGTTCCTCTCCAGACAATGAAAAATGAACATATTGCTCTCCAATGAGGCAGGGGAGATCCACCTCTTTCCTGTTGCACAAACAAATACAAAGGTCCACCTTGCCTGCCCTTGGTGGGCTTGGTGGGCTGAGGCAGGAGGATTGCAAGTTGGAGGCCAGCCTCAGCAACTGAGGGAGACCCTGTCTGGATGCTAAGCTGCTCATAAAAAGGAACAGATATTTTTTTCTCAGTGGACAGAACTAATTTTCTATTTGCAAATTTAAAGAGTTTTATCACCTGTCTAGTCCCCCCAAGCACTGGAGAGTCGGTAGTTTGCACCGCCTCAGAACCCCACATTTCAGTTATTTGGGGGGCAGGGAGTACTACAGGTAGCAACCAGAGGGGTGCTGAACCCCTGAGCCCCATCCACAGCCCCTTTTGTAGTTTTTTATTTAGAGACAGAGTCTCGCTAAGTTACTTGGGTCCTCGCTCCATTCCAGAGGCTGCCCTGCAACTTACGATCCTCCTGCCTCAGCCTCCTGAGCTGCTGGGATGACAGGGGTTGGCTCCTGTGCCCAACATTTCTTTGAATTTATTTGACTCAAAACAACAAACAAAAAAAAAAAAACATAATAATAAACCAAGTGTGGTGGCAGTCACCTGTAATCTCAGCATCTCGTGCAACGGAGGCAGGAGGATGGCAGGTTTGAGGCCAGCCTCAGCAACATACTGAGGCTCTAATGAAATTTCCCTCCTCCAGGCCCTGCCGCCATCTTGTTCTGCTCCCCTTGGGCCAGAGCCATGGAGTCGGCCACCATGGACGGAATCTCGGAAACCATGAGCCCCAAATAGACATTGCCTCCTCTAAGATGTCCATCAAAAAAAAATATTTTAAAAATATATTTTAAAAGTCAAAAGGGGCAGAAATCGTGAGCCTGGTCCAACCTAGAGCTCCAAGAATGGAGTCCCCAGATGGCTCTGTCCTCTTCCCAGGGGACGGTGAGCTCCTGCGTCCTCGGAAAGGGGCTCAGGGAGGAAGGCAGGTTGACATCTGTGCATTTCCAGTTTTCCAAGGTGCGACCGAGGCTCCCTAGTGGCTTCCCAAAGGGGCAGGATGGAAGTGGCCGGAAGGAGAGCCGCAGGAAGGTCAGGGCGTCCTCTGGGCGAAAACAATTTACACAGCAAGCCAGGCATTAAATGACGATTCGACTTTCCCCTGATCACAATTATAACGGGAAGAAGAGTCAGCTCACTGGGGGTGAGTCTCACACACACACACACAGATGCATGCACACACGTGCACATAGAGATAGATTAAATCATTTTAAGTACATGTGTCATCCAGATTTTTTTAATTAGCATTGACACCATTTTTTTTTCTGGTACCAGGGATTGAACTCAGGGGCACTTGACCCCTGAGCCCCGTCCCCAGCCCTATTTTGCATTTTATTTAGAGACAGGGTCTCCCTGAGCTGCTCAGCACCTTGCTCTGGCTGAGGCTGGCCTCCTACTTGTGATCCTCCTGCCTCAGCCTCCCGAGCTGCTGGGATAACTGGTCCATACGCATTACCCCAAAATGGAGAAGCTGTCAACTGGCCTCGTGGTAGAAAAGATGTCACTCGCCCGTGGAGGATCCTTTACCGTTTGCCAAATGCTGTTCCAGGTCCTGGTTTAAACATCTCAGCACCTGCCAGGAGCCTAGGGCTGCTGTGCGTGTGTTCAGCAAATCCTCTCCTCAATGGCTTCCCACCAAGTTCAGCTACAGAATCTCAGTGGCATGAATGAGAGAGCAAAGCCTGTAGGAGACTCTCCCCCACTCTGCTCCCTGTGGCGGCCTCGACGAAGAAACAACTTTGGGGAGACTGAGGACAAGAGCAACTATTTTCTCAGGGACATGAAAGTCAGAGCTGTGAGATCACCTTGGGGGCAGGGCTGTGATGGCTTTAGTGGCTCTGGGAGGTGGCGGGAGCCTTGGCATTGTGTGGCAGGGACACACGTCTCTCCGGATGCTAGTCGACTTACTGTGGCTGTGATAAAATACCTGAGAAATACAACTTAGAGAAGGAAACGGTTATTTTAGCTCCTGGTGTCCGAGATCCAGTCCGTGGTTGGCTGACTCCATGGCTCTGGCCCAAGGGGAGACAGAACAAAATGGCGGCAGGGCCTGGAGGAGGAGAGCAGCTCAGGACAGGGCACCAGGGAGCAGAGAGAGCTCTGCTCACCAGGGACAGGACAGAGACCCCAAAGGCACAGCCCAGGGACCCCCTCCTCCAGCCACACCCCACCTGCTGCAGTCACCACCCAGTGAGTCCATCCAAGTGGATTAATCCACTATTAGTCTACACCTCTCATAACCCAATCATTTCACTTCTGAACATTCTCGCATTGTCTCAAAAAGAGTTTTCCAGAGTCACCTCATGTCTCAACAAACATTCACTAATCTAAGATTTAAATGTCTCTTTCTGGGACAGCGTATAATTTATAAAATCATAAATTCACTCTTGAAAACCCAAACTGTTTAAGAAATCTGAATCAAATATATTTACTTTTGTGTTCTTATTTTTCGTTTATTTATATTTTTTATCTTGTTGTTGGTCTCGTTTACAGTGCTGGGGTTCAAACGTAGGACCTATTGCGTGCTAAGCAAGTTCTCCACCACTAATCCACACCCCCAACTCTATTTGTGTTTCTCCTTTGTAGCTTTCATCCAGAAAGAAAAGTTGAAGATTAAAAACCAAATTTCTGAAGCTATAAAGTCGCTTTATTATAAAATAGCTTCCTCTTATCTATAGTTTCACTTTCTGCACTTTCCATTACTCAGTGTCAATTAAGCTCCAAAATATTAAATGGAAAATTTCATTAAATAAACTATTTAAAATTATAAGTCGTATAAATTTTCAGTTGACATGGAAAAAAAAAAACCCTAAATTGTTCTCCATAACTCCTGAGACAAGAATCAATACTTTGTCCAGTGTATCCTTGGAGTATAAGCTACCCTCCCATTAATCATTTAGTAGCTGTCTTATCTATCTGAACAACTGCTATTGGTACCTCAGTGTATGCATTCAAATAACTCTATATTAGCTAATAATGGTTCCAAATTCAATGCTAGTGATGTTAAAAATTCAGATATTCCTATAGGAATACACAACATGCTTCCATCACAGCAAGAAGTAGTCTAGTACAATAAGTATCTTCAGAGAGAGAAAGAGAGACCTACATTTACATAACGTTTACTGCAGTATATTGGTAAAATAATTCTATTTTATTGTTGTTCCTAATCTCCCAGTGTGTCCAATTTACAAGGAAAACTTTATCATTGTATGAATCACAAGGTATGCATATGGCCCCAGGGATCCACTGGGGATCTTGGAACATACAACCCAATGAATAAGGGGAATTATTGTACTAAATTTTTAATGGTCAAGTCATAGGATATGGATAAAGACAGTGTGCGTGATTGAATTTCTGAGTATTCGCCAAGGTTTGTTGAATTTGTTAAACCTTCTTCCATTAAGTTAAAAAAATAAATATTTTATCCATCTGTGTCTCTCCTGGTTGTAAGTATGAAGTGCAGAATGGAAATGAGCTCGCTCTCTCTATCTCTCTCTCCCCCTCCCTCCCTCCCTTTATTATAAGTCAACTTTTCATAGACTTCTCATCATTTCACGTCACTCTAACAGTGCTAAAAAATTTACCACCTCGACTCAAAAACATTTTATTGGTAGATGCATGAATGAATTAGGGGCCATATCTGCATGATAGAATCATAATTTCCTCTTTTTATGGCTCACCAAAAAAAAAGTCTAAATCTAGTAGAACATGATGCTAAAGCATGACACCCTTCATCATTCATCCCAGCAAAAAAAATAAAATAAAATAAAATATTTCATGAAGCCGAAATAAGATTAGCCAACCCTTCTGCAAATTTATGTTTTTCCACGGACTTCATTGGGTAGCAGGATATTTGCAGTCCTGTTTGGAATGTAATTTACAGAGAAATGGGAAGAGGACGTCAAAATATCACACTCAAAATAAATTGCTCCTAGGGTTCCTCGGCAGACCTCCAGCTGTGTCACAGAGTTTTGTGATAATGGATAATTAATTACCATCCTCCCTGCATATTCATCGACAGTATAGAAGTATCTCCATTACAAATGGCTTATTTGTAAAAAATAATTTTTAAAAAATTTCTGCCGTATCTTGACAGTTGTGGCTATATTGAAAACGGAAGAGAATTTCCTTCATGATTTAATACACCGAAAAGGATGAGGATAAACCTGCAGTCAAGTGAGATAGAATTCAACATGTCACCAAGAAATAGCACAGGACTTTCAAGAACGCAGGGATATAGAAGAGTCCTGTTGTCATTGCGATGCTGTCCAATAATGTCACAAGGTTTCTTCAGCCTTGTGAGGATTCATCTTTTGTGTGAACTTGATGGACTTCGGAGATACTGTGTTAGGCAGTGTTTCAACATGGTGACCAAAATAAATTTAGAGAGGAACTGTTCATTTTGGCTCCAGTTTCAGTGGTCTCAGTCCATGGATGGCTGGTTTCGTTGAAAAACAAAATGGCGGAAGGGAATGGTGGAGAAAAGGTGCTTATGTATTGGGAGCTGGGAATCAGAAAGAGAACAGTCAAGGATCTGGGAACAAGATGAAATCCCAAAGGTCAGACCCCCAGTGGTCTATTTCATCTCAGTCTGTTCAATTACCAATGGATTAATCCATCAGGTAGATTATTCCAATAATGAGGTTGGAGAGCTCATAATCTGATCTTCTCATTTCTGAACACCACTGTGTTTCCTACTACCTGAAATTTTAGGGCAATGTGTCAGGTCCAAACCCTAACAAATACCCCAATAGCTGGTATTTATTTTCTGGATTTGCCTATGGGTATGTTTCCAGAAGTGACGAGGATTTTAATTAATAGGCAGAGCACAGAAGACCCACCCTCACCACTCTGGGTGGGCATCATCCAATCCATTGAGGACCCTGTTAGCTTCTTCTTGAGTGTGGAATAGGAATCCTCTCCTCCCCTCAGGCATGATATCTCCTAATTCTCATGGCTTTGGACTCATCTCAAATTAATAGCTTCCCGGGAACTTTAGCTCACAGATGGAAGATTGGCAGATGTGGGTGATACTTCTCAGGCTCCATAATCATGCGATCAACAGCCATAATACATCTCAATCCCCCCCTCAATATTTCTGCTCTTTCTCTCTCCCTCTCCTTCTCTCTCCTATTGTTTCTGAGAACCATTAAGGACCAACCAATGCTTCTTATTTGCAAATACTGGGTCATTTTATGGGAGGGTTTTGAGCCTCTGTGGATTCTGGCATCAATGGGGAATCTCACAACCAGGGTACTCGATAAGAAGTGTTCTAAAATGGCTCTCCTCCAAGGTCCCTGCCCCCAGATATACACAAAACTTCTTCAAGGACCTCAATCAGACATCCATCTCGGTGCTGCTGGAGAAGGGTTTTGCAGAGGTCAAGTTCTGAAATTAAGGACTTAAACACAAGGATTTTGGGCAAGAGAGCTGTGAGCATTTAAAGGCAGACCGTTTTCTTTGAGTCAAGGCTAAAGAAATCAGGAATTGGAAGTATGGCCGGGATTTCATGGATGTTCTTGATTGGAAGGTGGAACCGCTATGGTTTTGATGTCATTTGTAGGTATATGAGGTGTTCGCAGGGTCCTTGGTATGGAGAAATGGCAGAAATTTCAAGAGGTGAAGCCCAGTGGAAAGTGGTTACTTAGGTAGTTGGTAGAGTTTCCATTAGAATCCAAATTGCTTTCCATTACAAAAAAGCAAGCCAGGCCTCTGGATCCCTCTGACTTCTGCCCCACCCAATCCCATTTAGTCACCTTGTCCCTGTAATGAAAATACCCAGCAAGAGCAACTTACAGGAGGAAAAGTTTATTTCAGCTCCTGGTTTCCGAGGTTCAGTCCGTGGTTGGCCAACTCCATGGCTCTGGCCCAAGGGGAGGCAGAACAAAATGGCGGCAGGGCCTGGAGGAGGAGAGCAGCTCAGGACAGGGCACCAGGGAGCAGAGAGAGCTCTGCTCACCAGGGACAGGACAGAGACCCCAAAGGCACAGCCCAGGGACCCCTTCCTCCAGCCACACCCCACCTGCTGCAGTCACCACCCAGTGAGTCCATTCAAGTGGATTAATCCACTGACTAGGTTATACCTCTCATAATCCAACCAATTTACTTCTGAACTTTCTTGCATTGTCTCATATGTGAGCTCGTTAGGAACACCTCACATCTCAATCACAGCATTTCCCATGTGATGTCTTCCACTCCCACAAGTGCCTGCCATGATGCCATCCGCCATGTTGTGACACAGCCAAGGGACGCTCATCCAAGATGCCAGTCAGATGGAGTCCCACAGTCTTGGTCATTCAGTCTCCAAAACTGTAAGCTACATAAATTCATTTTCCTTGTAAAATGCTCAACAACATCAATGTCGTTTTGATAGCAGAAAATGGACAAATACCAGCTTAAAGGCAGATACAAAGACTAGGTGATAATTTTGATTATATCCTCATGGTACCATAAGCAAAAGTTCCCCAAATGCCATTGTGGAGTTCTGATCCAAGGAACTGTGGGTTCACAATTGGGTGTTGCTTCCCCTTGCTATATTAGTGAAATTTGTCATTCACGATAGGAAACCAAGACACTCTCAAGGTGACAATCACATATATCACCCCATAAATAGTTTGGCAATGATGCTACATTGATTCCAATATTACCCCCTGAGGAGGAAAAGAAAAACAAACATCACCAACTTCTTAGGAAAATAGATCTGCATTTAATGCCCAGATTTATAGAGTCAACATCCATCATGGCACCCAATGGATGAGTTTCCAATTATATGCAGGTGGCTCCTATCAGTTTCAATATGAAAAAAAAAGAAAAATCCCCATTCTTCTAGGAATGCATTCAATTTTAGAGTTTTGCCTTGAATTTCTTCCGATAACCACAGTGGACGTAGCTGAACAAAGTGGAGAAAACTTCATTAGTAGTTATCAAGCGTCGCGAGGTAAAGTTCCCGGGATGCCCACCGGGTTCCCAGGACGGAGGCCGCGTTCCAACAGCTGGCACTTCTATAAATCAAAGCAGCCCCACGAGTGGCGAAGTGGTAATGGAGAAATTGTGTGAACGACGGCTTAACGGGAATATTGAATCCTTAAATGAACTGTACACTCTCGTTTTTAATGGGAGAGAGCAGTCGCCAGGCATAATAAAAATAATTGAAATGAGGGGCTGGAGCCATTAATCTAGAGAGAAGTGTCTCCAAGAACAAGTGGGGCAGAAAAACAGGCGAATGTATATGGCAGCCCCCGATGGATGTCATTTGTGCCTAATGGTCTCGGTGGCCATCAATCAAGGAGAGAATGGTATGGGTAATGGGAGATGCGAGTTTAAGACAAATCCCTCCTTAGCAGGAGAACAAGAAAGAGCCCAGAAAGTGGTGATGGATGGAATCAATGGAGCTCCACACTGGTCCTTCAGAGAAAAAAAAAATGGAATCATCCAATCTGCATAATTCATATAATTAATGAAGTAGCAGAAGTCCAGCTGAATGAGCAAAACTCATTTTTCCCTCCCTCTTAACATAATGTCTGGATCAGTTTTGCAAGAACACCTTTTATGGCTGCACGTTTGATGTCAGTCATTTACCGAGGGGTCTGAGAAGTACCTGCCCGCCCGCCATTTTGAAAAGTGTCACAGGCCACCAGAAAGAGGCCAAGCTCGTTTCCTGTTATGAAAGCCACATCCTGGTGACGGAAGAGCCAACGGGAATCCACCTGTCCATGTTTCAGGGACTGGATTTGACCAATAGAATCCAATGTTGGATCACTGGGCACAGTCGATATTGTTTGGAATATTCCAGACGGGAACTTATGATTCCAAAATTCCAAAATTGCATAAAGGTGACACAAATAAATGGACATTTGAGCTTACTTTTCATTGTTGTAATGAAATAGCTGAGCCTGAGTAACTTTATAAAGAAAAGAGGTCGAATTAGCTCACACTTCTGGAGGGTCAAGTTCATGGGACCCGCATGCACTCTGATGTGACGAGGGTCTTGTGTTGGGCTGAACCACAGTTGAGAGTGCAGACAAGATCAAGAGATGACTTTGCATAAAAAAAGCCAGCGGCAGGTTCAGGGACCAAGCTCAGACCAACGTCACCATTCCCACAGGATAACAATCTCACGTTCCCACAACAACTACCTTCGTGTCTTCTAAGGAGAGTGACCAAATGACTTTCCACAAGGCTCCACATCTTAGAGATTCCACCATCTCTTAACACCACCACACAAGCACCCAACACGTGGACATAAGTAGGGACACCCTCCAATGTCCCAGAGTGTGAACCTTGGGGGACACGCTCCATCCACATCCAAATCGCCCAACACATGGACCTTGGGGACACACTCCATCTACCTCCCACCCATGGCAAGTGTTGAGGGACACTAGCATTTTCTCAACTATGTGATTATTGAGGGCCATTTGTCATCATCTGTGGTCGGAAATGAGCCCAAATATTGGCTTCCGTTTTCAGTGACTATTCCACACACTTCGGCTATTCTGTGGGTCAGTTCTCAGGAAATCCGAGGTCACCAAGGTCATTTTGCAAAATGGAGCTCAGACCCCCAACTTGTACCTGGCCTTGAGAAAGGAAATCTTAAAATGAGCGAAAAGACTCCCCTCATGAGGAAATCATGGGTCTCAAGTTGCCCAGAACCTACAAGGGCAGGTGGAATTTGCCGGAAGAACGGGCCGGGTGTGTTCGGAGCAACTACTTTGTTCTTCCCTTGGGGATTCAGATGCAGATTAGCATCCCTTGATACACACTGCAGAGCTTGGTCTGGGGATTTCTGAAGAAAAGACACATCCCCTCGTGGTCTTGAAAGAACACCTCTCAATGCCTAGACCCTGTGCTAGGTGGTGTCCTTTGATGTCATTACAAATCCATGTTGAGGGTCTTTCATGCAACAGGAGCTCTACAGAGATGAGGAATTTCCATTCTAATACAGAAGAGAGAACACATCCCTAAATAATGCCCTTTTATAGATAGAGGAGATGGAAAAATAGACAATATTGATCTGCATGGAAAATATTCAAAGTGCACGTCTCAGTCTATCTCTGCTGCTATAACAACTGAGCCCAAACTCTCGTTTTCAATCGAAAGGTTTTAGAGGAGAGCTGGGGTCGCTGATAACTTTTGGAGAAGCCAACTCTGGGTTGTCATGGATCTCGGAAGGACTTCCAGCAATTCCTGGAGAATCGGGCGCCTTAGGGAAGTTGAGAAAGTTCAGGAAGACCCTGGAGACATTCGCCCGAAGATCTCTACCCCATTTATCAGAATCCCAAGTTCCCTAGTCAATGCTTTGAGCTCGGATTGAGAAATGACCATTGATGGGTATTTATCCTCTTGGAAGCGTAGACTCTTGGATCCTAAGGTTGGTCCCATTTTCTCTGCCTTCTCTTGGGAAGGAAGAGGAGACTTTGTCACCAAAGAACATCTTGGATTTTCTCAGGTGGCTTCCAATCAACTGTGCTTAGTCTCTTAGCTGCTCCTTATTTTTCCAGAGGACATCATCAGTCCTTATCATTACCCATCCAAAGCCAAGTCATGGCTGCGAGTTCTTCCATGCCTGTCCAATCCCAGATGGGTCACCCATGGTGGTGAGGTCCCATCCCATGGGGCACCACCAGAAGTCACACCACTGAATGTCTTCCTCATCTGGACCATTGGTTCTCACCAATCCTTCCTTCTTCCCCAGCTCCCACAGCTATGGCACCCTCCTTCCCAGCCAGGGGGCACAGGATTTGCTCTCTGGACGCCATTTTGTTTCCTTCCTCAGAGGTCAGCAACGCTTGCTCCTGGGCTCAGACCTCTCCAACTCTTGCAAGTGGGCTTCTCCAAAAGTCAACGCCGCGGTGAATTTGGAGGTGAAATATAGGCTGGGCACCAACAGACGTGAAGGGAAGTACCATTGGACAGAGAGAAAAGTCAGATGGTCAGAAAACATCGGCTAGCTTAGCACTGACCTCAGAGTGTGGATGGCCCATCCAAGCCTCCCAGCTGGCCCCCAAATGGCCAAACCATTATATCCCAGATTTCTGGGTCCTCAGCAAACCAACAGGTGCCAATGTGCTTTCCACCCACCACTGGCCATCAGTATGCCAAGCTCCTTTGGAACAACTGGTTTTCTGTTTTGTCTTCTAGCCTGAAATCCTCCAGTGTTACAGCTCCATTTTTGCAGGAACTGAATCTTATAATTTTGCTGGTGATGGACACCCAACACCCCTGAAGGTACCCAAGTCCAGTTCTTTAAATAAAAAATGAGATTTTATCTGCGTGTGCCCTGTGCTCACCATCCTACGTACACCTCTACATGACTTACGATACTAATACTGCATAAATGCTCTGCAAATAGCCCTCACACTCAATTGATGCAGAATAATTAGGAGAAAAAGCTCTATATATAGGTTCAGGACACACATTAAAAGGCAGCCAAATTTTACGCTGTTTGAATCTCCTGCCACCAAAATCGTGAGCTCAATAAACCTCTGTACAAGATACTGAGCCTCAGGTGTTTTGTTATAGCAACAGAAAACAAAGACAGATCCCAAACTTAAAGGCTAGTTCTCTATCTCATCAATGCAGAAGGACCTGACTTGGTAAAGAACATTAGGGTGCAGGAAGGATCAAGAGCTTCTTCTCATATGGTGCATCAGTGGATTAATCCATTGTGAAGTGAAGGCATCCATTTTTGTGGGGGCTTCAAAGTGCCACCGCATCGAAGAGCTGTCAGAAAAAAAAAATTATTAATGCACTCTGAGATTTTTCATGGCTGCGTAATATTCCTTTGTGCAACTGGGCCTTAAATAGTGTATCCATCACCACTTGCAGGATGTTGGGTTTGTTTCCATCTTTTTTAGCCACTAAGATAAATGCTGCTGTGGATTTTCACACCCATGTGGGTTCTTTGTTTGTTTTTTCTTTGTGTGTTTTTAACTAATGTTTTCATTTGTCTGGGGTGATCAGAAAGGGTGGAATTTGCGGGTCATACGGCCCGCTCCATGTTTAGCATCTGGAGGATCCACCAAACCATGTTCCAAAGCAGCTGCGCCATTTTGTGTCCAAGAACGTGTGTTCCGTGGGCCGTTCCTTTGTCACATCGAGTCACACAGCTGTGGCTTAATGAGGACTTCAAAGTAGGTCACTGTCTTCTCTGGCTGGTGCTCTTTGCTCTGAAACCTGTTTTCGCTCCGAGCTAAAGAGCGGGCCGGGCTGGCTTCCCCGGTGCAGAAAGTAATTAAGCTGCCAGCGGATCCTGTCACGTTAATTGTGAAGCACAGAAAAATCTCAATGGCTTGTGACACACAGATTCAGCGGGGGTGGGGGACGCCAGGGCCCTGGGCCCAAAAGAATGTGACCCCATTTGCTGATTTTGCTGATGTGCAGATACAAAGCCCTTCTCTGCCTGCCCTTGTGCCCGGCCGTCCCTCCTGCAGCAGTGACGGGATGCAGGATGGTCCCTGCGTGGCTGTGTCAGGACAGAGAAGAGCAGTCATGGGAAAAATGTCACCCAGTGGCCAGGGGACTGCTCTCTTCCAACTCCGGGGGGGAGGACTCAAAACCAGGGGTGCCTTGGGAATGGAGGGAGCCGGGGATGAAAAGGGGAGGAAGAGTTTTGAAGGTGAGGGATGAAGGTGTGCAATGTGGTGGAGGAGAACTGGGAGGTTCTGGTACTGTCCCCCGACACGTTGGAATCGTCCCGTCATGTGATAGAACGTGGGCTGTGTTGGGCATGAGGGTTTGGGTCCCAGATGGGTCTCCCTGGAGTCTCTCTCTCTCAGAGAGTTTAAGGAACAGCCGTGGATCATGCCGGGTTAGGTCTCTGCACAGCGCGGCCGGACTCTCCTCCTGTGTCTGACGCAGATCCCCATCGTTGGAATTTGGGGATCTCATACTGAACAATCCATATGGATGGAAGGATATCAATCCTAGGAGCCGACACTGAGAAAGAAAGCACGTTGCTAGAGAGCAGCATGATTCACCCTGACCACATGACACAAGCAGCTCAAAGGTTCATCGATAGGGAAATGTGATGGATACATTGGGGGCCCTTCATATGATGGAATATTACTCAGTCATGAAAAGGGAAAAGGGACGGATATGGTACAATGGATGTGGATGGAACTGGAACACATTATTCTAGTACAAGATATCAGACTCAAAAGGCCATATTTTACACACTTTTATGAATATAAAACATTCAAAATAAGCAAATCTATGATGGGCAGAGAGGAAATGTGAAATGGGCAGAGTCTACAGGGAGTGGACAATCAGAATGACTGATTAAAATGTATGTTATGGTTTAGGCAGAAGGTGTCCCCCAAAGCTCACATGTGACACAATTCAAGAATGTCCAGAGGTGAAATAACTGTGTCACCAGAGGTGTAGACTAATAGTGGATTAATCCACTTGGATGGACTCCCTGGGTGGTGACTGCAGCAGGTGGGGTGTGGCTGGAGGAGGGGGTCCCTGGGCTGTGCCTTTGGGGTCTCTGTCCTGTCCCTGGTGAGCAGGGCTCTCTCTGCTCCCTGGTGCCCTGTCCTGAGCTGCTCTCCTCCTCCAGGCCCTGCCGCCATCTTGTTCTGCTCCCCTTGGGCCAGAGCCATGGAGTCGGCCACCAGGGACTGGACCTCGGACACTGTGAGCCGAAGACAGATACCTGGAAGGGAAAATCAGATGGTTTTCTGAGCTGAGCCTTCACAGAGCTGAGATATCAAAGAGGAATATGCAGGACGGTGACCCTCTGGCCCTGAAGCTCCAGGTGAGAAAATCAGGGAATCCAAGGACCAGGGAGGGGGGTCTCCTTTTCATTGAAACCAAATAAATCCCCTCTGTTAACGATGGACGTGTCTAAACAGCCTTTCCCCCACCGTGAACCCTGCAAATTTTGCTTTCAACTGCTATTTTATTTTTCTTGCAAGGTCCAAAGCCGGATGGGTCACTTGTCAAGAGGTCCCCAAGGGCGCATACAGACTTCACCACCAAGGACAGACACTGCCAGCCACCCATGTCCAGAACCCACTGATGGAGTGAAGCAGTGTCTCTGTGGATCCCCTGATTCCTTCTTCCTTGGTGACTAGCATTCCATCTCCTGCTTCAACCCATCTGACTTCTGTTAGAGACCTCGGATCAGTGCGAGCAACCAGGATTTTATGCACTTACAAAAATTTGTTCCAAAGCCGGGTGCGGTGGCCCACGCCTGTCTTCCCAGCAGCTCCGGAGGCTGAGGCACGAGGATTGCAAGTTGGAGGCCAATCTCAGCAAGTTAGTGAGACCCTAAGCAACTTAGTGAGAACCTGTCTCTAAATAAAATATATAAAAATAATAATAATAAGCCATTAAATAAAGAGCTGGAGACGTGGCTTGGTGGTTTGGTGATGTTGCCAATGCAAAAAAAAAAAAAAGGAGTTTCAAGAATCCCCCACCCATTCTGTGGATGGAAACCCAGAGAACCCAGAAACACACTCAGCCCCGTTCACCACATGGCCTGGCCTTGGTGCAGTTCTCAACACCAGGCTACGTACACCAGAATGCCCCCATCGGGGGCCTGGGGGTCTCCCTGCGCGGTTGCTCGGGTTGCGCATTGAAGACGCTAGTTTCCTTTGCACAACGGGGAGCGCGCCTTCTTGAATCTACTCTGCAAACGAGCTCTGGTGCAGAAAATTCAGAGCCAGACAGATATTGATTGGCAGCTGGTGGCCCTGCTTTGTCTGGTTGCTGGGGATCCCGGCCAAGCGTGCCCCTCTCCCCTATGCGCGCGGACCCTGGCACTTTGACCTCCTCGGTTCCGTGGCCTGGTTTGGGCTCAGCATGAACCCCAGCACGTGGGCCTCACCCATGCAGCTAAGGAAGGGACCTGAGGCCCTTCCCCGCTGAACCTGCCTAATTAGGGCGCAGGCTTGGGCGAGTCCTCGCTCCGGGTGTCCACGCTGCGCACCGCGCAATGCGGAACGCGAGCCAGGAGCCCCCCGCTCTTCTAACTGCCACGGTTTGTTTGCATTTTTATTTATTTTTTTATTTTTTTAAATATTTTATTGGCTCCAAGTTGCAGAAAAGAGCGCCACAGAGCGTCTACCATCCGCGGGGCAAGAGCGCCCTCTACTGTCCCCAAACGTGTGCGTGTGGCTGCGAGGTACCCGCTCCCCCACCCTGGGAGGCCGACAGTGGCTCTGTTGCACGCTCAGTCACACGAAGAGCCCATCCATGGCGACAGGCTACAGAGAGGGTCGGTGAGTCCCACAAGTCCGTCTTGCCGGGGCGCGGGGGCGCACACCTGTAATCCCTGCAGCTCGGGAGGCTGAGGCAGGAGGATCGCAAGTTGGGGGCCAGCCTCCACAACTTAGGGAGGCCCTTAGCAATTTATTTATTTATTTTTATTATTATTTTTTTTTTTTGTACCAAGGATTGAACTCAGGGAAACTCGACCCCTGCGCCCCGTCCCCAGCCCTATTTTACATTTTATTGAGAGACAGGGTCTCCCAGAGTTGCTTAGGGCCTCGCTTTGGCTGAGGCCGGCTTTGAACTCGCGATCCTCCTGCCTCAGCCTCCCGAGCCGCTGGGATGACAAGCGTGCATCACGATGCCCACCTCCAATCGACATTTTTTAGATGCACTTCTTTATTGGATTATCGCAAATAGGAAAGCATGAAATATCAAACTCATGCCTTAAGAGCATCTAACATAGATCACAAATTCCCCTTCCCCTTTGACACGATTTAGCATATTTATTTGAATTCCTCCCAAGTGACAAACTCATTGCTTTCAAGGGGGAAAAAAATAAATAAAAATTCTCCTTGATCTGATATTTAAATGTGTATTGATCTCAAAGGATCCGCGATTCATTTTTAAAGCAGATTATTCAGGATCCATACAAACAGCCCTGGGGGTTTTATGTGATTTTTTGTTGTTGGGTTCTGCCTCCTTAGGACACTTTTTAACTTATTTTTCAAAGATGCATTAAGATATAGAAAAATTCTATGTCCTTAAGGGGGTGACCCGGTGTTTCAATACCCATATACAGTGTGCAATTTCACATGGAGTCGCACATTTCTAGCTTCTACACATTGCTGTATAGTATTCTAACTGTTGAGCCAAAAAAAATCAAGCTCAGGAAATACAATATCTTCTTCTTCTTCTCTTTTTTTTTTTTTTTCTTGGTACTGGAGAAGGAACCTGGGGGCGCTCTACCATTGAGCTCATTCTCGCTCACTTTTATTTTTATTTTTTATTTTGAGACAGGGTCTCACTGAGTGGCTGAAGCTGGCCTCCAACTTTTGATCCTCCTGGCTCAGCCTCCCAAGTTGTTGGAATTAGAGGTGAGCACCACCACAGCCCAGCAAAATCGGACCCTTTGTTTTTTTTTTTTTTTTTTTTTTTTTCAACCCTAAATCACTCCATGGAGATTGTCTGATTCCTTGCCCTGGTTATTTGAATGCATTTTGGAGTCAAGTCCCTTTTGCGATGATTCGAAATGGGAAATAGCAGCTGATGATCCAGGCAGAGCAAAGACCCGACAGGAAGGGCAGGCACGGCTCATCTAGGAAGGAAAAACCCTAATAGTCTTTTTCTTCCCCATAGAGAACCCTCGGGATATCCACCCAAAAGCCACCCAGAGCCATAAGCAAAGTTAGGAGGTGACAGGAGACAGCGGGCATTTTTTAAAAATTTAATTATACCAGTAATAAAAGTCTGGAATTTTCTCTGTCTCCTTTTTTTTAATGCCATTCACAAGTCTATAAAGCAAGAAGTACTTCGGGACAGATTTTGCAAATGCACTGAATTTCTGAGAATCCGTTTCTGAGACAATTTTACGAGAAGGACCAGAGAGAGCAGAGACAAGCCCCATTTATGGCTTGAAAGAGTCACTTCGTGTAAGAGAATGACTGTCCTTTCTTGACCTGCGGCTTGAGGGCACAGCACTCGATGCTCCGGGAGAATTGTTGGTTTTTCTTTCTTTTACTCCACACGTGAGCAGGCTCCGATGATGCACTGAGACGCAGTTTGGATTTGGACCGAGACTATCCAAGCAGCTTAGATAGAGAACAGAACTAGACGCGGTGCTACTTGATTCTAAGATTTAGTCGCAAGTGACCGTATTGACACAGACTAGCCCCAGCAAGTTTAAGGAAAGACGAGGACATTGACCGACAGAAATACAGCCCAGAATTAGAAGCACACGTGTGCCCTCTGTAATTTATTTTTAATTAAAAATGTCTTTTTTTTTTTTTTTTTTGAATTTGTTCTAATTAGTTATCCATGACGGAGACGGCACTTGGACACATTCTAAATAAACAATGTCACTTCTCCTTCTTCTGGTTGTGCATGGTGCAGAATCACCCTGGTCCTGTGGTCATACATGCACAGAGGGTCGTAATGTCCCTTACCTGTCTTCTTCATGGCTGAGTAATATTCCACTGTGTAGATATACCACATTGTCTTTATCCATTCATCTGTTGAAGGGCACCTAGGTTGGCTCCATAGCTTAGCTATTGTGAGTTGAGCTGCTGTAAACATGGATGTCGCTGTGTCCCTGTAGTGTGCTGATTTTAAGTCCCTTGGGTATAAATGGAGGAGTGGGACAGCTGGGTCACATGGTGGTTGTATTCCAAGTTTCCTGAAGAATCTCCATCCTGCTTTCCAGAGTGGTTGCTCCAATTTGCAGTCCCACCAACCATGTAGGAAGGAGCCTGGTCCCCACGTCCTCGCCAACACTTACTGTTGTTTGTCTTCTTGATAACTGCCCCTCTGACTGCAGTGAGATTTTTAACAAAAATATCCAAGGCAATTCCCAGTGGAAAACAACAGAATAACAGAATTTTTTAAATAATAATTTTAAAAAATAACTTTCTACATTTTTCCCCCACACTTAGGCAGAGCTTTGCCTCAAAGTCAATGACAGCCCTAAATATAAAAGCTAAAGCATTCGGAGGGTCCTCAGGAGGTCTCCATAAAGGGAGGTTCCTGTCACTATTGCAGTATTATTATTATTATTATTTGAGGTTGGATCAAAATGAGGCACAGAAACAGGGTAGAGGACAGGCCGGCTGCAGCCTGGGGTGAGTGATATTCCTACATGCACAAAGGAAAACTGGGTTAGATCCATTTTAACTTACTCCCTTTTGTCATCCTTTTCCCCTCTGAAATCTGGACTTTAAATCCAAGTGACAGCCGGACACGGCAGCACACACCTGTAATCCCAGGGACTCGGGAGGCTGAGGAGGAAGGATCGCAAGTTAGAGGCCAGCCTCAGCAACGTAGTGAGGCCCTAAGCAACTTAGACCATGTCTCAAAATAAAACACAAAAAGGGGCTGGGGATGTGGCTCTGTGGGTAAGCACCCCTGGGTTTATCCCTGGTACCACCCCCCAAAAAAAGTTTAAAATGAAAAATTTTAGGACAATGAAATTTTTTAATTTAAAAGAATATCTCCATCTTAATCTTTGTCTCTAGGACCAAGGCTTTCTAAACACTCATGCAACAGAAAGAGTCAACAGGAATGGTCAGAAAACTGTGGGGACACACAGGAAGTTCCAGTCTCAGGAGGGACCCCATAACAGCGCCCGGTAACTGAGCGACTCATAATCAGCCCCATAACCACGCCCACTGTGGCCACGCCCCCGTGACCACGCCCCATCTCAATCAGTTTCCATCGAGGCCACGCCCTGCCATAACCAGCCCCACAGTAACTACACCCACCATAACCACGCCCTGCAGTAACCACGCCCCCTGTTGTAACCACGCCCCCACCATAACCA
This sequence comes from Marmota flaviventris, assembly GCF_047511675.1. Taxonomy (NCBI): domain Eukaryota; kingdom Metazoa; phylum Chordata; class Mammalia; order Rodentia; family Sciuridae; genus Marmota; species Marmota flaviventris. Next base: position 16,492,836 of record NC_092519.1, read on the forward strand.
CCCCTCCAATAGGCCCCTGTAACCACGCCCCATTGTGACCACGCCCCTGTTGTGACCACGCCCAAACACAACCTGCCCCATTGTAATCAGGTTCCACCTATCAGAGCCCTAGCCATAAGCCACACCCTTCAGTAACCACGCCCCCACCATAACCACGTGCCGCAGTGGCCACGCCCCCACTTGAATCCCTAAGCTCTCACTGAGTTGCTTAGGGCCTTGCTATTGCTGAGGCTGGTCCCCAAGACCTTGTCTCAAAATAAAGAATAAAAAGGGCTGGGGGTGGGGCTCAGTGGTTAAGCACCCCTGGTCTCCATCAACCTAAATAAATAAGCAAACCAACAGATAAATAACTCCAAGGGAGAGCAGACCCTAAATCTGTCACTCTTGTTTTATTTATTCTGTAGGTCCCCTTTCCTTCCTCAGAAGCACACGAGTGGTATTTCACCTTGGAGCAGGAAGGCTTCTTAGGACACGAGCAGCAAGAATCTTAATGTTAAAATAAAAAAAATGATCAACTGGACATTTATCAAAATGTCCAACTCGCACTTTTTGAGTAACACCATGAATAAGATAAAATGATAAGGCACGCACATGGAAAGTGGTTGTGATGTCAAATGTTTATTACATATTGAGGATGTACTGAAAATTCAGTTACATGAGCAAGCAACCCAATCACCCCATTGGGGGGGAAGGTACCAGGTTAGGAACTCAGGGGCACTGGACCACTGAGCCTCATCCCCAGCCCTTTTTACATATTTTTAATTAACTTAATAATAATTCAGTTAACTTTATTTATTTATTTATTTATTGGTACCAGGGATCGAACCCAGGGGCCTTCGACCACTGAGCTACATCCCCAACCCTTTTCATTTTTTTTGTTTACAGACAGAGCCTCCCTAAGTTGCCCAAGCTGGCCTCCAACTTCCCCATCCTCCTGCCTCAGACTCCTGGGATCACAGATGTGCACCCACTGTGCCTGGTTCGTGTGGGGTTTTAAGGTGGAAAAACACTAGACGTGCCCCAAATCACTGATTTCTGACTTAAGTCCCTATGTACGTGTATATGTGCACATTCACATGCCAGGTTGGGGCGCCACCTAGTGGGCAGAACGTGCCATTGACGCCGAATAGGTTCTATTGGTTCAATTCCGAGAACCGCCCCCCCCCCAAAAAAATAAATAAATAAAAAGTATCAGTTTTTCTAACAAAGAGGCGACAAGAGGCATTTTAAGACAAATAAAAGAGAAAATTATTTTCCCATAAAACCTGAGCTAAGTTTCAAATTTTCGATGTCGTTCTTTTTGCCGATTCCATTTAGACTTTGCTGAAGGGTGGCGTGTCCTTTGGGGACCATAACACGTGTCTGGGGACCCCACGAAGGTGGTGGCTGCAAGATGTGGTCCAGTCATAAGATGGAAGTGAGCATAGTATCTCAATAAAATGCAGATTTCACAGGTGACGGAGAGGGCTGGCGGGGGAAGGAGCCTGCGCCACTCGACACTCGGTTTGCACGCGTTTGCACGCCCAGGGGTCCTGGCCCGCGCACGAGTGAGCAACCTGGGCACCCGCGGAGGACGCTCGCGAGCTCCCGCACACACGGTCCTGCGCTCGGACCTGGGCAGCCCTTGGCCACGCCGCGGGGACTGGACACCCAGGTGGGCCTCTGGCGCGCACAGCCTTTGAACACCAGCCGGGGGCGGGGACAGTGGGGGCCGAGGGAGTGACGCCTTGCAAGCTGCAGGTCATCAGCTCAAACGGGGACGGTCCAGCTCACATGGGCGACATGGACTTGGCACCCAAAGAAATGCAGGCAGGAAATCCTGTCCCTGAGAGGAGCCAGGTGACCCTGAAGGGGGGACTTCTGGGACCCTGACGCAGACCAGGTCTCGGGACTCATGGGGACAATGATCTTTCCTCCAACCCTAAAATCTGCAAGAACAGGTTCCACTGAGAACCGGGCAGCAGGGGCCAGGGTGACCCAGAGTGGCCATGGCCCTGGGGACTGGAGAGTCGGAGGTCACCCTGCTGTCCCTCAAAGTCAGGAGGGGACCTGGGAGGGGCTCTCTGGGAACTTCCCTGGGACCCCAATAAAAGTGGAGGGCAGGAGGGGCACGCTGTCCCTGTCCTCTCTGAGAGGACCCCTCTGTCCCTTGAGAGTGTCCCCTTCCCCTTTCCACCTCTTCAATACACTCCTCCCTGTCACTTTGAGTGACAGGTCTGACATCTTTCTGATTTGATGGCAAGAATTGGGGTTGGAAGGGGGTCTTCAAGCTGCATCAGTTTCCCAGAAGGTCCCGCTCCGGGACAATTGTCAATGTGCATTGAAGGTGATGGTCAGACCCCAGACTCTTCCTCGTTCTCTCTTTCACTCCCAGCTTCTGAGGCAGCTTGTCCCCAACGCCCTCTCCACGATGACACGTTGTCTTAGACACTAGAGACCCCAACACCACCCGGCCACCCCATATAGACTGAAGCCTCCAGAACTCGCATTCACACTTGAACCTTTTCTCTTTATAAGTGGATCGCCTGGCTTATTTGTTACAGTGATGGAGAACGGGCCAGCACCATCTCCGAACACAGGACTGCTGCCCTTCAGGCCCTAACAATGTCCTTGTCACCAGGACCCTTGGAATTCTTCAAGGGCAAATTCATCTCATAAGAGCCATATTTCAGGAAGACAGTGGTCACCTTGAAAACCTGGTCAGCACACATGTCCCCAGGTCCTGAGCTCCCTCCACAGGCTCCAGGGAGGCTCCTCCTGCCTATCCAGCTCCTGGGCTCCAGGTGGCCCTGGGCTGGTGGCCCCTCACTGCAGTCTCTGCCTGCGTCTCCACGGGGCTCCTCCTCTGGGTCTGTGTCCCCTCCTCTGTCTCTTGTCTCTGTCTCACAGCCATTGCTTGAGGGCCCCCTGACCCAGGAGGAGCCCATCTCAGGACCCTTCACTAACAACCTCTGCAGAGACCCTGTTCCCTCACCAGGTCCCACTCACAGGGAAATAGGACTCAGACAGCCAACATTTGTTGGTTTGTACCAGGGATTGAACCGAAGGGTGCTTAACCCCTGAGCCCCATCCCCAGCTTTTTTAAATATTTTATTTAGAGACAGGGTCTCCCTAAATTGCTGAGGCTGGCCTCCAATCTGTGATCCTCCTGCCTCGGCCTCCGCAGTCTCTAGGATTACAGACCTGCACCACCCACACCTGACCCCCACTGGATTTTTGTACCAAATTTCCTTGACTCTGCCTCAGAAGCCGCTTCTTCTTAAGAACAAAAGCACCTTTTATTTACCAGGGAACCCACGCCACTCCCTGCCTATCATCAGCACATAAAATCTGCCAAATCGATGCACGTTTAACTGAAGCATAAACCCGTCATTTAAAAAAAGAAAAAAAGAAAGAAAAATAACTCTTTTTTGCACATCTCTGCAGAGCGGGTCTGAACCTATCCATGCCCTTTATCGCAAAACCATACAGAAAATAATATTCTTTTTCTTTTTCCCTATTTCATACATCATTTGCTGAAATGCCCTTTCCGACGGAATGGAATAGAGAGCTTTGGGGGGGGGGGGGGGGGGAAAGCTGTAGAAAATAGATGATCTTCTCTCTTTGTGCGAAGAGCTTCTTAACGACCTGGGAGAGTCTCACAAGGCAACCCCCAGGCAGCTGGGCTCAGATTTCATGCGAACACAGAGGCCTTGACCCCGGAGGCTACAAAGAGGTCCTCCCAGGGGGTCGGAGGCTCAGAAAGATCTTTATTAAGACCCTGTGGACGTAAAACGTGCTTTCTTTTCTTTTTTGGGGGGTACCAGGGATTAAACTCGGGGGCCCTCGACCCCTGAGCCCCCTCCCCAGCCCTATTTTGCATTTTATTGAGAGATAGGGTCTCCCTGAGTTGCGTAGGGCCTCGCTTTGGCTGAGGCTGGCTTTGAACTCGCGATCCTCCTGCCTCAGCCTCCAGAGCCTCTGGGAGGACAGCGGTGCGCCACCGTCCATGCGCACGGGCTCCGCGGTGCTTGGCGCCTGCAATGCGGCTCCCTGGCCCTGTCACTCACAGCCCTGCAATGGCCCGTTCCGTGTCATTTAAATAAGAGAGCTGTGCGCCTCTTCCCGGTTGTGGAGATTGCTGGAAAGAGTCCTCCAAGAATTGACTGGTGCTGTTTAAGCTCAAGAATCGGAAGGGACCGGAGAGCCCGCTCTTGCGAGTCCCTCCGCCAGGAACAGATCCGCGGTCAACTCTGCATCAACGCATTCCCTAAAGGAGGCCATTGGCCTCAAGTTACTCCGTTTGGAGTGCTAAGGTGGGCTGAGGCCCCAACTTGTTTCGATAAATCGGCCAGCGACATCCGTCCAGCCATCCGAGAGGCTCAGGAGGCTGAGGCAGGAGGATCACAAAGTGGAGGCCAGCCTCAGCACCTGAGTGAGATCCTCAGCAACTTAGATGGTTTGTTCAGAGCAATTCCGAAAAGATTCCACATAATTAACCCTGATGCAATTCCCCCCGGCCTCCTGCAGTGGGCAGCGTGTCCTCCTGTTGGTTCAAGGACGATGCTTACTGCAAACCTAGAGCCCGGAAGGACACGGCCCAGTTAGACCCTTTATCACGAATATGCATGAATAAGTAGCAAAAAAAAAAAAAAAAAAAAAAATCAATACAATAAATCACACCGTGATGCATCATTATCATGCACAGATTTTAAAAAATGGGGAAAAAGGAAAAAAACGGAACAGACCGCATGTCGGAGATGGGATGAAGGAGATTTGCAAATTCACAAAATCAAAATAATAGAAAAAGCAGACGCTGCTCTTCCCCAGACTGGCCACTAGATGGCGCCGTGCGCACGCGCATCGCCGGTGGCCGAGCTGTGCAGACCCTCGGGTGGAACCAGGGCGTCACCTGCCCATCAAATCCCACCTCCCCCGGGGTCACCAGCTTTAGCATCGCCGGGGTCGCCGTGCACGTCCCAGGATGTCCCCCGGCTGTTTGCAAAATAGCATGCAATTCGCTGGGTCTTAAAAAAAAAAAAAAAAAAAATCCACCGGGATCCAAATTTCAAACCAGATGGTACTTTTTACAAAGGGTCTGGTCCCATTTCTTTTTTCTTTTTTCTTTTTTCTTTTTATTGGTGGAGGGAGGAACCCAGGGGTGCTTCACCCCGAGCCCCAGCCCAGCCCTTTTTCTTTGTGAGTCAGGGTCTCCCTGAGTGGCTTAGGGCCTCACTCAAGGGCTGAGGCTGAGTTTCAATTTGTGATCCTCTAACCTCAGCCTCCAGAGCGCTGGGATTATAGGTGACATCGGGATCCCAGACGCCCTCCCTGTGGGTCCTTGGCAGCGCCACCCTGAGGTTGGTGAAGCCCTGGCTCCGCTGGTGAGGTGTCAGGACGCTGCATAATGACCCCTCCTGGGGCCCTGTCCCTGGAGGAAGAAACAAAGAAACAGGTGTGACCTTCCCTGCGGTTCCCCAGGGCGCATGGCAAGCCACACAATGAGCCACCTGCTAACAAACACGCTGCTCACCACCCCAGGGCGGTCTTTGTGCAGAGAGTTAAACACAGAGCTCCAAGCAAGCAAGGTGGGCCTCCAAGCAGGTGAGGGTGAGGAGGAAGTAGTCCGAGAGGCACATAGTGGGTGTGGTTGATCTCTGTTGTCCTCTGCTTTCTCCATCAGTGTGAACAAAAGACCTGACAAGAACAGTCAGAGGAGGGGACGTCTGGTGAGGCTCAGAGATTCCCACCCGCATCATTTCATTGCTGTGTTTCAGCTCAAACGAACCCTCACACACGTCACAGAGCTGTGACCTAGAAGCGGATTAATCCACTTGAATGGACTCACTGGGTGGTGACTGCAGCAGGTGGGGTGTGGCTGGAGGAGGGGGTCCCTGGGCTGTGCCTTTGGGGTCTCTGTCCTGTCCCTGGTGAGCAGAGCTCTCTCTGCTCCCTGGTGCCCTGTCCTGAGCTGCTCTCCTCCTCCAGGCCCTGCCGCCATCTTGTTCTGCTCCCCTTGGGCCAGAGCCATGGAGTCGGCCACCAGGGACTGGACCTCCGAGAATGTGCACAAAAATTGAAATAAAACTTATTGAAAAAGTAATGTCCATGCTTGATCTTACTGACCCGCACCCCCAGCCCTTTTTAGTTTTTATTCGGAGACAGGGTTTTGCTACGAGGCTGAGGCTGGCCTCCAACTGCTGAGCCTCCTGCCTCAGCCTCCCAAGTGGATGGGATCGTGGGTGTGTACCACTGGGCCTGGCTTCAGTACTTTAATTTTCAGTTGATTACAGCACCTCTAGTTCAATAGCCCTTTTATTTATTTGTTTCTTTCTCTATTATTATTATTTTTTGAGCACTTCCTCGCAGTTATATCCTGAGCTATAAAGGAAATGACATCATTTTTCCTTTAGGAAAAGGCGAAATCACTCCTGGGGAGGATTAAGATTCTCCTGCCACGCCTCTGAGCTTGGGGACCCTGAGGGCAGGTCACCTGTGACAGGGTCCCCACCTTACGCAGGCAGGACCTCGGTGCCAGGAACCTACCTGTGCACACCTGCCCAGGTGAGGTGGCATTTTCTCCCCTGCCCAGGTGTGGTGGCATTTGCTCCCCTGCGCAACTGTGGTGACATTTTCTCCCCTGCACAGCTGTGTCGCATGTCTGAGATGGGATTAAATAAATTTGCAGTTTCACAAAATCAAAAAAAATAGAAAAAGCAGACGCTGCTCTTCCCCAATCTGGCCACTAGATGGCGCCGTGTGCTGGCCTAGTCCCCAGCAGGAGGGAGGCTGGAGGCGGGGAGAAGAGAGGACCCAGGGGCCACCTCAGTCGCTGTAGGAGGCCCTCGGGTGCTTTGCTGAACCCTGCAGCACCCCGAGACTGCGTTCCTCTCTGCACCCCTTTTATGAGCCCCGTCTGCCCGGGTTCCAGCATCCTGCTGCAGGTGCCACCTGTCAGCCCAGCAGCTCGGGAGGCTGAGGCAGGAGGATTGCAGGTTGGAGGCCAGCCTCTGCAATTTATTGAGGCCCTGAGCAGCTCAGGGAGGCCCTGTCTCTAAATAAAATGCAAAATATTTTGCATTTTAAAGCAAATCCGCAAAAAGTCAAGACGTTCCTAAGTACTCTGGATCCAAGAGCTTTCAAGATATATAGCATCTCATTAAACAATGGTCATGCATATAAAAAAAAAAAAAAAGCAGGGGTATTTGGTGCATTGTACAGATAAAAGAGTCAGGGTCAGGGTCAGGGTGAGGGGTTCAGGTGAGGGGTTCGCTGTGGGGTGAGCAAAGATAAATGTCAATCAAACTCCATCTATGGGCACTGACCCCAGAAATGGGGATCCGTAGGCAGGGACATCTGATCCCCGAACGTGCATCCCGTGTGTCCAAGACGTAGCCTGGAGAGGATAGAGGGGCAGATGGAGAGAGGAGAGAGGCTCAGGCCTGCACCAAAATTCTGCAGGTGAAAATGCAGAGCATGGGGCTCTCAGTACACCAGACCCGACAGAGAAAAAAGATGAGCAAATTTGAAGATATATAACATCCAAATAAACCATGCGTAACCGAGGCCAGAGGGGGGAATCGTGTCCTGTGCAATAAGAATAATTCTGTTTTGCATGAAGGAAACAAAGGATGTGGAGACTCCAGTCTCCTCCTACCTGACTGCATTATGGAAAAGATACCCCAAATCATAAGCTGAATAAACCGTTTAAAAAAAAAAAAAAAAAACATTGCTTATCTCGGTTATTTTGTTACAGTACCAGCAAGCTGACTTCTGCAGAATCTCCCCCCCCCCCCCCGAAATATGTCCTTTTGTACATGCAAATGTTCCAGAACCTGAGATGCAAGATACTTCCAATTCGAGCATTTCAGATAGGAGACACGGGACCCAGACACATGTCCACTAAGTGGAGCCCACAGAAGTGGGTCATCTGTACCCTCAGGACCAGGTAGGAAAATGCAGAAAATCTTCTCATTGAGAGAAGGCTAGTGATCCTAAAAATACATTGCAGCCCGGATCGCTGGGCACATGCTTATAGTCCCAGTGACATGGGAGGCTGAAAAAGGAGGATCACAAGTTGGAGGCCAGCCTCGGGAACTTAGCGAGGCCCTAAGCAACTTAAGGAGACCCGGTCCCTAAATAAAATATAGAAAGGGCTGGGGATGGGGCTCAGTGGTTAAGCACCCCCTGGGTTCAATCCCCAATTTAAAAAAAAAATACAGAAAATAAACAGATACAAGAAAGTGAATCACTCTTGGTCAGTATCTGGGGACGTCGGTCACGGGTGGGACGGAGGAATTCTCTGAGGGTTGCCTCACGGGAGAGAGAGAGGTGCCCAGCATTCTGAATACTGTCACTCAGTGTCACCCGGTTCAGCCTTCTCATGTTCCAATTGCAGGACAAACGCTGCGTGTTCCACACCCCCCCTCCTGTCCACAGCTGTCGTGCCAAAGAGGTGGCCCATCCCTATTCCGAGTCCCCTGTTGGTCCAGAATGTCATCGGGAACCCTTTGTAAATTCAACATGCCATGTGGGGGTGGCAGCCCCAATAAAAAGACCCCAAACAGTGGGGAGTGGGGGGGGGGGGAGAGCCAAGATGTGCATCTGCTACATTGGCAAAAAGAAAGGGTGACCGGTGGGCACATGGCGCAGGGTCTGTCAGCCTGAGAAGTCAGAGTTCCCCTCTCTGCAGGGCGCTGGGTGGCCCCCGGGGCAGAGTATTATTCAGGGTCCAGTTGCAGCTGGGGGTCAGCTGTAGGACCCTGCAAAGGGAGTGACTACCCACCCTCCTGCAAGCAGGTGTGCAGGTCGGTGGGTCCCCGTGCGTCCTGGTCATGACTACCTTAATGAGGGCCACCCGGCAAAAAATGCCAGGGGGTGGTGACATGTTTCCTAAGACAAAGAAAAAATATGCGGCAGATGGGACTTCCCAGTGGAGGGGGGTGGGGGGCTTCCCTGGCCCAGCCAAGCTGTCAATCACCCTGAGCGCCGCGTGCCACCTGCAGCGCGCGCTCAAGTCGGCTCCGGGATCGCAGCTGCTGCCTAGCGATTTAAATATTCCCTTTTCCTAACGTCTCCTGTATTTTTTTTTAATGTGTAATTTTAATATTCTTTTTTTTCCCTGAGATTTCCTATGTTTTTTATAATCATGTCACTTTCATATCGCTTTTTTTGGTGAGATTTATTTTTTGAAAACAGGAAATCTTAATATTACTGTTTTTGTAAGCTTTGCTGGGTTTTTGTTGTTTGTTTTTTGGTACTAGGGATTTTACTCAGGGGCACTTGACCCCCTGAGCCCCATCCCCAGCCCTATTTTGTATTTTATTGAGACTCAGAGTCTCACTGAGTTGCTTAGGGCCTCGCTTTGGCTGAGGCGGGCCTCCAACTTCCAATCCTCCTGCCTCAGCCTCCCCAGCCAATGGGATTACCCTTTTCTAAGGCTTCCTCTATTTGTAGAAAACGAGTCAAAACATGTAGAAACGCTTTTTTTCTAAGCCCTCCTTTATTTTTAGAAAATTGCAATCTTAATATCATCATTTTCAGATTCCCTGTACTTCTTTAAAAATGTGTGATATTAATATTACTTATTTTCTTCAGGATGATAAAATTATTTCTGAACATAAAATAGCAAAGGACATTCATCAGGAATGATTGAATGCCCCAAACCAGTTCTCCCTTATTTCATTACAGATATTTAATATAGATGTCTATGTATATCTGTATATTTTATGCTAAATTCTCAGTTTTCAAACACAAAGCAAGCATGTCACCCCAGAGTCTTGGCAGAATTTAGTACAAATCATTTTACTTTCATAAATGACATAAACTCTTGCCGACTCACATCCTAAAATTAGTCATTTTGGGGCTGGGGGAAAGCGGTCTGATTGCTAAAGGGGCAGGAGAGAGTTCTTAAGGGACCAGATGTCCTCCCTGGAGATTCATGGTCAGTTCTACAACCACTTGGTCCCCTTCTGCCCGGTGAAATCACGACAGTGTCCTCCCAAAACCAAGACTCTGAGGATTATGAGAACTGACAGTCCCCGGGAGAGCGTGCTGAAGAGATGAATAATTTATCCGGATCAATATTTTAAACAGGGGAAAAAAATATAAAAACCTTTGTGGCTTTCCTTCTGAGTCATTCCTCTCTAACATCAGGCCTCTCCCTTTGGGGACAGACTCCAGCACATTCAGTAGAAAAAATATCATTTGGTATAAAGTTGCCTTCAATTATTTCTCCAAGTTAAAATTTCTAAGTCAAAAGTTAAGTTTTGTGGGCACGCCGGTCATCCCGACGACTCGGGAGGCCGAGGCACGAGGATCGCAAGTTGGAGGCTGGCCTCAGCAATTTAGTAAGACCCTCAAGAACTTATTGAGACTCTTTCTGAAAATGAAAAACATAAAAGTGGCTTGGGATATGGCTGAGTGATAGACTATCTGGGTAGCATTTGCAGGGCCCTGGATTTTTTTTTTTTTTTTTCTAATACCATAAAAATAAAGGCAGAAAAAAGAAAGAAAAATCACCTCTATTTATCAATATTTTAAATTTCATGATTTCGGTTTTTACCATCCAGTAAGGAAGAATTCAACTCACCACAAGATTAGACAACTTATTGGCAAATCCTGTACCTGACAGACTTGGATTCTAAATAAACAGCGGTTACAACTCAACCATGTGAGGTCTTGCCTCCGCCATGTTCTATGCCACAGGGTGGACTCAGAGGTCAAAAGTGGCTCTGAGGTCATTGGACATCTATGCTAATGGCTCAAGGGCCAGTGGGCTGCTTTTATAAATAAAGTTTTATTGAAACGCAGGTGTGCTCATTCCCGTAAGTACTGCTAAGATACCTTGTCCACACTTAGGAACAACTAGACAAACCCAGTGGGCATCCAAACTGAGACCGATGGGTGTACCCAGGTGTTTAGACGGCTGTGTCTCCCCTGGGCCCACGTCTCCAGGTAGGGCACCTGGGTGTTAGGGTCTGGAAACAAGTCAAGATGGCGCCTGGTATTTTGCCAGGGGGAGTGGTTTGTGAAGTAACGCCAGCGAGCCATTAAGTGTGGAGATTCCTTATTGGTTGACTGCTGTATCTAGTTTATGTTAATTAGATAAGCTGTGTGGAATGTATATATACCCCTCCTGCCCTACAATAAACGGCTCCCACTCCTGCTGCATCAATCTATGCAAGTTGTTCGTCACCCCCCAGTTAGTTTGCTGCAGCCAGACTGCGGCACCTGGGGGTCTTCCCTGTGCCTACTGTGAGGACTTCCACTCCTCCACTGGCCATTGAGTCTCTGACAAGTGCTTTTAGGTGAGTGTGTGGATGGGTGGGTGGATGGATGGGTGGGTGGGGTGGATGGGTGGGTGGTGGGTGGATGGATGGATTGATGGATGGGTGGATGGGTGGATAGATGGATGGAGGGATGGAGGGATGGATGGATGGAGGGATGGAGGGATAGATGGATGGATGGATGGACAGATGGATGGATGGATAGACGGATGGATGGATGGATGGACAGATGGATGGATGGATAGACGGATGGATGGATGGATGGGTAGATGGATGGGTGGATGGGTGGATGGATGGATGGGTGGGTGGGGTGGATGGATGGGTGGATGGGTGGATAGATGGATGGAGGGATGGAGGGATGGATGGATGGATGGATGGATGGACAGATGGATGGATGGATAGACGGATGGATGGATGGATGGACAGATGGATGGATGGATAGACGGATGGATGGATGGATGGGTAGATGGATGGGTGGATGGGTGGATGGATGGATGGGTGGGTGGATGGGTGGATGGGTGGGTGGATGGATGGATGGGTGGATGGATGGGTGGATGGGTAGATGGATGGATGGATGGGTGGGTGGATGGGTGGGTGGATGGATGGGTAGATGGGTAGATGGTGGATGGATGGGAAGGTATATAGATGGATAAATATATGGATGAGGGAGGGATGGATGAATGCATCAATGGATTGATGATGGATGGATAGATAATGGATTGATGGATGGTGGGTGGATGGATAAAGGGTGACTATGCCTTCTGTCCTGATATAGCAAACTTCCCATTCAGTGTGTCTTCATTTCTTTCCACAAGACAAAGCAGTGAGAACTGGTAGATGGTGGGAAATTCAGAATTAGGCCAGCGGCTGAGTTATGGCTTCAGGTGCCTGCGCTCACATGGGACCGTAAATGCAGAGCAAGACTCTGTCCATCAAGATGGGGTCCCACACCAAGTCTGTTTGGTTCTCTTCATCATGTAAATTGGCCCAAACAGTGAGAGTTAGAGGAGATACAAGACCAGTCCTCAGACAGAGGTGCTCTGAACGGTCAGGTATTGACACGTCCTGCTGGGACCTGTGCAGCCGAGTCTCCCTGTTCATGGGGACCAACCTGCCATCAGCTGTGGTCAGTCAGGGCTGACCATGATGGAGGAAGGCTGCTGGTGACCAGGAGGGGTGAGGAGGAGATGGAGGAGGAGATGGAGGAGGAGGAGGAGATGGAGGAGATGGAGGAGGAGGAGGAGATGGAGGAGGAGATGGAGGAGGAGGAGGAGATTGAGGAGGAGGAGGAGGAGGAGGAGGAGATGGAGGAGGAGGAGGAGGAGGAGATGGAGGAGGAGGAGGAGGAAGAAGAGGAAGAGGAGGAGATGGAGGAGGAGGAGGAGGAGGAGGAGATGGAGGAGGAGATGGAGGAGGAGGAGGAGGAGGAGGAGATGGAGGAGGAGGAGGAGGAGGAGGAGATGGAGGAGGAGGAGGAGGAGGAGGAGGAGGAGATGGAGGAGGAGGAGGAGGAGGAGGAGGAGGAGGAGATGGAGGAGGAGGAGGAAGAGGAGGAGGAGATGGAGGAGGGGAGGAGGAGGAGGCACCCCAGGTGATTCAACTACCGAGAAGTGGGAGAGCAATCTCTCCCTAAACAGAAGGGCTCCCACATGGTTCCTCTTTTCGCTTTCTTACAGGAACCGAGAAGCTGGAACTGGGCCGCAGCTTACTTGGAACAGGGCCACCCACCCTCCGGACCGCAGGCCCAGGACCGGTGCCCGGAGGACGCCCTGGATCCGCGCAGCGGTACCTGATCTGCCCGCGGAGGGCTGGTCCCGTGTTTCCGTGACACTGGATGCTCCTCTTTGCACCGAGGGATCGTTTCCTTGGTATCATCTGGTGACACTTGCTACCAAATCCTGTGACACCTGGCCCAGCAGGATGGCCCGGTGTCTGGGGCACACAGAGCCGTTAAAAATGCATGGAATACACTACAGCCCTGTACAGAGCCCGGTGGACGCTCCCTGGTCCGAGAATCCTGCAGGAACCCGTGCGCTCTTCCTCTTAGATTCTGAATTCCACGTCGTCTGCTGGTGACTGTCCCCCTTGATTTCCTGTGCGCTGTTTTCTAGTCCGTTCCCAGCCGCAGTGCAGGAGAGGGACCACTGGGAACCTTCTGAGTCCTGAAGACCACCAGTTCTCAGGTGGTGGGTCACAGTCTGTTTGCCCAAACACTGAAGGGGTCATCCTGTCTTTGACCTTCCAATGCTGAGACCTTAAGTCCAATTCCTTTACTTGATTCTCAGCCTCCTCTCTCTCTCTCTCCCCCCCCCCCTTGCATTTCTCCCACTCCCCATTATTGGAACATTTCTTCTCTCTACCCTTCAGGCTCCAAAATGTCACCACCCATTGACAACACGCGTCATTTCCTGCCCGTTGTGATGGACAGGCAGAAACTTAGACGACCCCATATCTCCTTCCATAAGTTTAGTTTCTTTTTCTTTATTATCAATGTAGCAAGTGGTCCTCCCCATGTTGGCCTGACATCCCAGCGGCTCAGGAGGCTGAGGCAGGAGGATCCTGAGTTCAAAGCCAGCCTCAGCAAAGCGAGGCCCTAAGCAGCTCAGGGAGACCCTGTCTCTAAATAAATTGCAAAATAAGGCTGGGGACGGGGCTCAGGGGCCGAGTTCCCCTGAGTTCAATCCCTGGTACCAAAAATAAAATAAAATAAAATCTGTGATGCATAAAATGACAAATTTGCGGTAGCAACGGGCCCCACAGGCTGTGCCCTGGAAGGTGACTGTCTCCTCCCGCCTGCCGTGAGTGATTGACAGTTCTGCTCCCTGTGGACCCACTTCCCTTGTGGCCTGATTTCCCCTCCTCTTAGCTTCTGGGGACTCCCTGGTCACCCACCTTGCACTTCCAGTGCCCTCTCCGCGGTCCTGAGTACTCTGCCCTCTGGTCTCCAGGGTGGGGCTCTATCCCTACAGCAGCCACCTGATCCCCACGGTGGGGGGGGGGGCTTCCTAGGACCCTGTGGGCTACACCCCCAGGGATCCTGATTCTTCCAAGGCTCAACAACAGCCTGAGAACTGGAACTTGTCACCCGCTCCCTGGGGACGCAGCTGCTCCTGGCCCAGGAGACCGGTGTCTGAGAGCTTCCGTGTGAAATCACAGCGGGGGTTGGGGGGAAGACCCCAGCTCAGCCCTCTGAGGACGGAGACTGCTTGGATGGTCTCCGTGAGGCTGTCATGACCTTGTAACCTCCCTGTCTGGGTGTTCAGGGTGTGGACTGCACAATGCTACCTGGGTGAAGATGTCCATGTGCATTGGCTCCCGGCCACCAGGAGCTGCCCCATTCCTGCCAGGCGAAGTCTCCAACATTATTATTTGCAGACTCAGGGAGACCCTGGTTTCTCCGGCCTCAAGCTGTCTGTCCAATGCAGCCCCTGAAGGTCACCTCTCTGTCTCCTGGTGAGTCCTGTCACCCAGGAGCCTGCAAGATGGTGCCCTTCTAACCCATAGCACAAACTACGCAGATAAAACCTCTGGTCGCCAGGAGCAAACCGGGGTCCAGGGGCTTCATCTGGTGGCCTTCACTCTTCTTTGCACAAGAGAATCCCCCAGGGAGAAGCTCAGGCCTGGATCCCGCCCCAAATCCATGGAACTCCCACCTCCTGGGGTGAGGCTGCCTCCAACCAAGTCCCCGGTGATCTGTGGCACAACAGCTGCAGGGCAGGCTCTATCTATCACCCGTCCATCCAGCTGTCATCTGCCTGTCTGTCTGTCTATCTATGTATCTGTCTATCATCTATCACCTATCCATCCTGTCCATCTATCTCTCTGTCATCGACCCATCCTGTCTGTCCAGGTGGCTCTCACACCCTGGGTGGGGCTGCTCCTGGCTCCTGGTGTGTGGGGCCCAGAGAGGCTGCTCCACCTCCTGCAGCGCACAGCACAGCCCACCCCAGAGCACCCCCAGCCCCAGAGGCCCCCAGGCTCAGGCTGAGCACCCTGTGATTAAAAAACAGGATGTCACACGCAGCAGAGTGAGTGTCATCAGACAGAAAGGAGCCATCTGTGACTCCTCCCTACTCCTTTCTCTGGACCTAGAGATCTACCCTGGGCCTCCGTGTGCAGAGACACAGAATCTCCCTGAGTTGCTCAGGGCCTCGCTTTGGCGGAGGCTGGCTTTGAACTCGCCATCCTCCTGCCTCAGCCTCCTGAGCTGCTGGGAAGACAGGCGTGGGCCACCGTGCCTGGCTGATTGACATTTATAATATATTCAATTTCCTCTTATTAACTCAGAGGACCTGTTTATTTTTGCAGCTGATTTCATATAAAACTTGCCTCAACTCCTCTTGGGTGCAGAAGAAGCTCCAGAGGTGAAGGACACACGTTCTCAGTGCTTTGTCCCTCCATCTGGGAGCATTTTTTCAGGAACTCTTGAGATGAGCTGGGGAGGTGGCCAGCCCGGGGGGCTTCTGTCCCCTTGGAAGGATTCCAGAAAGCGAGGCCATAGCTACTTTGCAACAATGTTGCAAGCAGAGCTAAAAAGCAGGCAGCAAAAAAAAATTGATTAAAAAATCTGTATATTTTAGGAGCTTTTCAAATCCCCAAAAGCACCAACACAGCATCACTTTTCTAGTCACCGACATTGACAAGCAATTTTTTTTGCAAGACGATGACGATTTCCTGCGCCAATAGGACTTCAGTTACACGTGGCCAACTTCTGGTCTAAATATAACGGATGGAAATTTCCACAAATAACAACGCAAGACTTAAAAGCACTCGTCCTTCCTTCCGAGCAGCTAATGCAATCTTGCAGGTTCACCTCCCACAGCGCCCCCTGCAGGAATCATCCCTTTGGTGCAGTGTGTCCGCGCTGTATACGCTACACTCCTGGTGGGTACCCACCAGGAGTGTAGCGTATACAGCGTGGACACACTGCAAAGGGCATCCACGGCTGGCACAGTGGGCACCCTCACCCCCCTTCTCTTGGCTCAGGACTAGGTCTACTCACAGGGAGGACCTTGGCCCCTGGGGACCTGCTTGTTTCCATTTCAACACAGGACCTGCTCTGCGGAGCCCCTGGGTCCCCGCAGTCCCCACCCCCAAACAGAAATACGCCCTGTCTAAACAGGAAGGTGGTGGCCTTGTCTGAAGTCTGGACTGTTTCTTCATGAGGTTGGAGGAAATGCAACTCGGGTGGCTGCCTGTCATCCCAGGAATCGGGGAGGCTGAGGCAGGAGGACGGTAAGTTAGAGTCCAGCCTCAACTCAGCCGTGCCAAAGGCACCCAAGGGTCTCAGGGACAACCTCCCCAAACGGGCAGGTTTGTTCTGAAGACGGATCTTTTGACCCCAGCGAGGCCAGCATTAGGGAGGCCATCGGCGTGGAGGTAAGATGGAGTCAGGTCGGATCCAGGAGGCCCGTTCTGAGCGAGTCCGGGGAAGTTGGAGGCTGCCCCCTGAGGGACTGAAAGAGCCCTTCCCCCACTCTTATCAGGAACCTGACCCTGCTCCAGCCTGTTGCTATGGGCACCAGTCCCGGGAGCTGGCCCTCCCTGCCGGGAGCCACAGGGTTGATAACCCAAGTGTCCCCAGCTGAGAGAATTTTAATTGCTTTTCTGTCACACAGAGAAACTCTCGTATAAGCTATTTTTTTTTTTTTTAAATAGAACCTGGGGATTATTTCATAAATATAGAAACCTGTCAAACATTTCTCTTTAAAATCCACATGTTTGAGTTTCCTTTTCCCGGACGCATCTCAAAGCATCTTGGGACAGAGAAGTGTTCTTATAAATAAGTTAAAAAAAAAAAAAAAGGAGAAGTCATTAGCAGGCAGAGTCACACACGGGCCATTTTTAGTCTCATGGGCTGTTCTAATTATACCAAAGAAGCCACCAAAAGAAAGAAGAAGAAGAAAATCAGAGGGGAAGCCAGGCGTGGTAATGCGCGCCTGCGATCCCAGCACTTCAGGAGGCTGAGGAGGGAGGATTGCAAGTTGGAGGCCAGCCTCAGCAACTTAGCAAGACCGTGTCCAAAAAAAAATAAAATAAAATAGAAATTCAAGGCGGATGATGTCGTTCTCCCTCAACCATGGGGCACACGCTTTTCCAGCCGCGTGTTGAGTTCCTTTTGCCTCCACCGGACTCAGAGATGCAGAAAGAAGTGGAGCAACAGGGAAGAGAAATCCGATCTGCGAGCCCCGGGGGGCGCCCTGCGCTCAGCCTGGGCACTCGGCCCCCTCGCTGGCCGGGCCAGGGACCCGCCCTCTCGCGGGCGCAGCGCCGTCTTCCCCTGGTGACCGAGGGCGCAGGGAGCCGGGCGGCCGGGCTCGGGTCTCCAACGCGCGTCCGCGCTCCAAGGTCTTTAGACAAATGCTCTCCGCAGCCTTTGCAAGTGGGAGATGCGAACAGCATAGAAAAAAAGCTGAGAGAGGGAAAAATAATAATAAGAAGTCCCTCTGTTTGGTCCCCACCCCCTCCGGACCTCGGCGAGCACCGGTGACCTCTAGAGCGAAGTGCGCAGACCTGCTCCTGACCGCGGAATGGAATGCGCTCTTGGAACCCTGGAACCCTGGGGCCTGAGCGTCTTCTTTCCAACCCAACTTTGAGATTATGTCACAAATACCTAGAAATCGCCTTCTTTGAAAAAAAAAAATATGTTTTGAGTTCCGTGGTGAAGAGCGCCTGAGTCCAATCCCCAGTCCAAAAAATGTCAAACTCAAGTCGCCAAATTAAAAAAAAAAAAAAAATAAATAAATAAGAATGCGGGTCGAATTGGGATGTTGGATAAAGAAGGAATAATTTATTTAATAGAAGAATTGTCCCTTGCAGGGTGCGGTGCACACGCCTGTCATCCTGGGAGATGGGGAGGCTGAGGCAGGAGGATGGTGACTTGGAGGCCAGCCTCAGCAATTTAACAAAGGTCTAAGCAACTCAGAGAGACCCTGTCTTTAAACAAAATGTGAAATAGGGCTGAGGAGGGGGCTCAGGGGTCAAGCACCTGTAGGATCCATCCTTTGTACCACAAAAAAAAAAAAAAAAAAAAAAAAAAAA
The DNA here is from genome assembly GCF_047511675.1 of Marmota flaviventris. Taxonomy (NCBI): domain Eukaryota; kingdom Metazoa; phylum Chordata; class Mammalia; order Rodentia; family Sciuridae; genus Marmota; species Marmota flaviventris. The sequence continues at coordinate 16,511,144 of NC_092519.1, forward strand.
AAAAAAAAAAAAATCAACGGGGTGTTTGGTATAAGTAGGTCCCAGATATTACTTGAGATGTACTTATACCATATATGTATATTGTGGATAAACCTGCTTACACCTAGCACACTGGGAATATCTGCCTCATTTTGCAGGAAGCTAAGGTTTAGCTGGGCTCCTGCTCTTTCTGCGGCTCCCCCTGGCCCCTGCTCAGGGGACCCGGCAGACAGCTCAGCAGAGCTTCCAGGGCCACACCCTGGTCTTGAAGTCAAGGTCCCTCCTCAGCCGCCCAAGGACAGGCAGCACCTGCTCACAAACAAGGGCCCTGTGTTTCCTGAGAAGCTCTGACTCACGCTTCCCGCCCTGGGGCTGTTTTCCAGATGCACTATCTATGCAAGGTCTGTGGGTCACCTGGACGACCAGCTCTTCCTCTTTCTGTGGTGACTTCTCTCTCCAGCCCCATCTCAATTTCCAGCTATCGAAGGATCCATCCGTGGATTCATCCAGCATCCATTCATCATCCACCCACCCACCCAACCACCCATCCATCCACCCATCCATCTTGTTATGAGAGGTGTAGACTAAAAGTGGATTAATCCACTTGGATGGACTCACTAAGTGGAGACTGCAGCAGGTGGGGTGTGGCTGGAGGAGGGGGTCCCTGTGCTGTGCCTTTGGGGTCTCTGTCCTGTCCCTGGTGACAGAGCTCTCTCTGCCCCCTGGTGCCCTGTCCTGAGCTGCTCTCCTCCTCCAGGCCCTGCCGCCATCTTGTTCTGCCTCCCCTTGGGCCAGAGCCATGGAGTCGGCCACCAGGGACTGGACCTCGGAAACCGTGAGCCCAAATAAAAGGTCCCCATCTTTTAAATAGATCCAGGCATTTTGATCACAGAAACATAACGCCCAGCAACACATTCTTTGAGCGTATGGGAATCTGGAAACCAAACCCCTACAGATACTGAAGGATGATTTTATATACATACACACACAGAGAAAAGTTTGCAAACAGATATAAAAATGAGTTTATATATTTATGTTTGTCTATATATGCATCTGGGGGTCTAAATCCATTTTTTAATATATGTGTGTGTGTCTATATAGATATCTCTATATATGTGTGTGAGTTTGTGTACGTACATAAAAACATGCATATTTTTCTAGACGATGTGAACAGAAATGTGCCTTTTTTTTTTTTAATTCCTTAGGTAAGTGTCCTTATTCCGAGTGACATTATTTTATATTAATTACGTAGAAGTACTTTCATTATTCCTAAGACCTACTATAACATAATAATGTAAACAAATGCTTATTATTATATTTTAAACCTTCATATTTTTTTTATCTAATCTTTGATGCTTTTATTTTCCAACATAGATTTTTTTTTTTCTTATATCAGGGATTGAACCCAGGGGTGCTTAACCACTGAGCCACATCCCCAGCTCTGTATTATTATCTATTATTATTATTATTATTATTATTATTATTATCATTATTAGGCAGGGGGTCTTACCAGGTTGCTTAGGCCTCACTAAGTTGCTGAGGCTGGTTTTGAATTTGCCATCCTCCTCCCTCAGCCTCTTGAACCTCTGAGATTACAGACGTGTGTCTCAGGGCCTGACCTCCAACACAGATTTTGACACATCAAAATTTTATTTTAGTACCAGTAGCCAAGAAGGAAGTAGCTTACAACCATTTTTTTTTTTAATTAATCACTAGGCAGTTGTCTGAACATCTGTCATCCGCTCCCCAACATTATTTTTATTTGTTTATATTTTTGATTAACAGGCATTCGTTGTACAGAGTGGATGGGGTTCGGTGTGGTATCTGTACTCACGCACAGGAGGTGCACTGATCAAATCCAACTTCTCCTCCCCAGCCCTCCCTCCCGACGGCCTCCAAACCCCACCCTCTGCTGGAGACGCGAGGGCGCTGAGTCATCCTCCACGGAAGCCTCGGAGTCGCCCAAGTTCATCTCCAAGGTCACGGTGCTTATGGGGTTTTTATTTATCTCGTCTCCCTGGCTCCCAGGCAAACCGGGTTTCCTCCTTGGTGACCTCGGGCTGGTCCATGCTGCAGACTGGCTCCCCCGGGGCTGGGGCTGGCAAGTGAGCTTGCTCCCCGGGGAGGGGTCCCTAAAAACTGTTTCCTCCTCTATTTAGACATTAAGGCACAGCAGTGACACACGCCTGTCATCCCAGCGGCTGGGGAGGCTGAGGCAGGAGAATCGCGAGTTCGAAGCCAGCCTCAGCCAAAGGGAGGCCCCTAAGCAACTCAGGGAGACCCTGTCTCTAAGTAAAATACAAAATAAGGGCTGGGGAGGGGGCTCAGGGGTTGAGGACCCTGAGTTCCATCCCAGTACCCTCCACTAGCCTCAAAAAATAAAAAAATAGAAATTAAGGTAAATACCCAGCATAGCTTTGTAGCCAGGGGTAGGGAGTCAGGTTTCTCAATCCTCCATAAAACCAGTTGGAGCCTGTTCTGAAGTCTGTCTGGGTTTCAATAAAAGTCGACCCGCTGCCAGGAAAAAAAAAAAAAAATGAGAATAAAAATGTAAACGGGAATGAAATGAAAAATGTACACATCCTCCACCCGCAGGACAGACGGGGGCCATTCTCCTAAGGATTGGGGGGATTTGCACACGTCCCTGTGTGTCTTAAAATGCAACCGGAAGCTTCCCATTTTGGAGACCCTGGTGCAGAATCTGACAGTGTCCGTGCACCTTGTCTTTAGATGCTAGAGTTCTCTTTCCTTCATAGTCAAAACTGCCTTAAAAAGTGGGGTCACTTTGCACACGCATTTTTATTTCTTCTCCTCTGCATGCTGCAAAGTTGACTTTGAAAAAATAAATCGCTCCGTGGAGAATCCGGAGAACCCCAACTGTGCCATCCTAGGTATCCCACCAAGGTTTTTGTGCTTATTCACATAGGGGCCCCAAGCAGGTGACAAGGGTTTGTTCTGAGGGTGCAGCGAAGGTGGCTGACTTCCACTTCTGGCCTCCGCTGCGTTACTTTAAAATGTATTTATTTGTTTGATGGCGCTGGCTTCGAACCTGAGACCTCCATACTGCGGAAATCTGCCACCTAGCCACATCCCCAGCCACTCTTATTTATTATAAATCAACTTTACATATGAATGACCCCCGGCTGGATCCCATTTCAATCTTTCCTTTCTATTCCAACAAGGTTCTTGACATTTTTTTTTTCCTATTCTGTGGGATCTCCGGTTCCATTTCTAGGAAATCTAGAAGACCCTTCCATTTGTATAGAGAATGAATAGCCCCCCTTCTTTCTGTTAAGCTTGATACCCCCATTTCAAGATGATTATTTCATTTTTCTTTTTCTTGTAATGTCTTTTGGGATTTTTTTTTTTTTCTTTTGGGTACCAGGGATTGAACTCAGGGGCCCTCGACCCCTGAGCCCCGTCCCCAGCCCTATTTTGTATTTTATTTAGAGACAGGGTCTCACTGAGTTGCTTCGGGCCTCGCTTTGGCTGAGGCCGGCTTTGAACTCGCGATCCTCCTGCCTCAGCCTCCGGAGCAGCTGGGGTGACAGGCGTGGACCCTGGGCTGCTCTTCGACCCCTAGATACAAGGTGCAGTAAGTTGTTACAATGTTTCCTGGGGATGCTCTTGAGTTCCTTAAAGGTTTGGATTTAGGGATGAGCCAAATGGATTCCCAATGTGGCAGTTTCCTGTGTCCCCAAGGCGACCACTTGATTGACAGTTCCCATCCACTTAGCAGGTCTCTATCTAGGTCCGGAGAATCTGAATATTTAAAGGAAACCCACCCCGTGGATGATCCCAGAAGGGGCCAGATGGATCTCCGTGGTGACCCTACTCTTCCGTCACCTCTGTCACCAACTGGTTGACAAACTTATTATTCTTTGGCTAAACTATGATCTATGCCACTCAGATTCAGGAGTCCAGTGAGACCATACAGCAAAGGGCGCAGAAATCAACGCCTGGTTTGGGGAGGCTCACCCCCACCAGCTCAGCGTCCCTGAAATAAAACCTCTCATGAATCTCTAGGTGAGATTTGGCGCCTACTAATTGCAGGCCACCGACCGACCCACGGTTTCCTAGACAGTTTTCTTTGGAATCACTCACGAAAAGCCTCTGAGTCAACAGACGCAGGGAGAAGTGATATTTCTAGGTCTCCCTTGGAACCGGAATCAAACCAACTTGTATTCTTTTTCACATTTGCAGATTTTAATTTTTATTTTAATTCACTTTGGCGGTTAAACCCAGGGGGTGCTTAACCACGGAGCCCCATCCCCAGCCCTTTTTATATCTTATTTAGAGACAGGGTCTCACTGAGTTGCTCAGGGCCTCGCTAAGTTGCTGAGGCTGGCCTCCAACTCACGATCCTCCAGCCTCAGCCTCCCAAGTTGCTGGGATTACACAGATGTACCCCTGCATCCAGATTTTTGGTCCGGATACAGGGTCTGGCTCAGTTGTGCGGACTGGCCCCCATTTTTTTTTTTTTTTTTTTTGTACTGGAGATTGAACCCGGGGTGCTTGACCACTGAGCCACGTCTCCGACCCTTTTTATTTTTAATTAGAGACATGGTCTGCCTAAATTGCTCAGGGCCTCACTAAATGACTTAGGCTGACCTTGAACTTGCAATGCTTCTGCTTCAGGAGATGGGATTACAGGGGTCTCCCAACTCCAGATTTTTTTTTTTTTTTTTTTTTTTTTTTTTTTTTTTTTGCATTATTGGAACCAAGGTATCTCCCACCGGGCTGTGACCCAGCAATGTGTTTTATGGGTTTTTATTCTTTTGAGAAAAACACATAAAATACAATGGAAGGTACAATAAGTACCCTACATTAGCATATATATTTATAAAATGTAAAATATATGGTAAAAGCACTTACTATTTTCACTCTTATTTGTTATTTTTTTCTGCATCAGGGACTGACCTCAGGGTCACTCGACCCCTGAGCCCCGTCCCCAGCCCTATTTTGCATTTTATTTAGAGACAGGGTCTCCCTGAGTTGCTCAGGGCCTCGCTTTGGCGGAGGCTGGCTTTGAACTCAGGATCCTCCTGCCTCAGCCTCCATAACAGGCGTGTGGCACCGCGCCCGGCATATATTATCTTTTTTAAATACTATATGTATTTTGCACATATATAAAACAGTACATATTGCATACATCATGTATATGCAAATACTCATACGCATACTAGCGCATGCATTTAACTTGGTTTGTCAATTATTGCTTAGGTGCAGGTACATGCAAAGACACCGAGTATCCTAATCCCCTGTAAGAAGTGTTCAGTGGCCTTGGGGACTTGACTGCGTGCACAACACCTGTTCCTAGGACTATTTTGCAAGCACAGTTCCATCAGCTTAGGGGCAGGGAGAGACTCATTCCTTGGCTATGACAGAGCTCCCTGACCACCAGAAAACAATCCTGCTCATGCCCAGCTTCGGGGGATTGCTTTTTCTAGTCTGTCAAGTATTGGGATGTGGTTACCAAAGAATTTTTTCCCCCTTTTTAAAGATCCGCCCAGATGCAAGCTGTTTTGTTGCAAAACACACTGGTGCTATTGATAGGAAGGGGTAGGCACGTGGGCCGGGGTAGGGATGCGGGCCAGCTCAGGGTGGACGAGGTCCCATCAGAGCCACCGGGCAGCCACCGAGAAGGGTTGAGACCTGCACGTTCCCCTCTGTGTCTACCTGAATGCACTTTGCAAGCAAAAACATGTGCGTGCCTGCGTGCATTCCGAGCCTCGGTGGCAAAGACTTGATTCGCTGGACGCATCGCATTTCTGGGGTCAGATCCGAGTGCAGAGGAGGTGGGTTTGGGAGCCTCGATCTGCAAGACCTCGGCTGGCCCCCAGTCCCTTCAGCAGGGGCGCGTGTCCTGGGCCTAACCCGGCGCACAGAGTGTCACTAGACGGTGCACATTTTTTGCATTCCATTCCGGCTGAAAGCCGGTCTCCCCGCCCCGCCCCCCAGGAACCTGCCACCCACAAGATGCAGGTGGGGGATGGTAGCCAGGGCCCAGAAAGCCACACCCAGAGCCCGGGTTAGACTTCCTGTCGCCCCCTCGCTGCTGGCTGTGCGGGGTGGCATGGCCTGATTTCCTTAAAAATGCTCCTCTGTGGCTTACACAGGAGGCCCGGGGCTGGGGACAGTCCCTCCAGCCACAGACTACCTGGCGTCCCTCAAAACCATGTATACTTCTGCCCTCCTGCCACTCAAACCCTGCTCCGACCTGAGGGTCAATCAGCGGGTGACATCTAGGCCGCTCCCGCCCAACCCAGGCTGCTTTTAACTAGATCCCCAGGGAAGGGGGTGGCCACTCGCCCGGCGTCCAGTTGCACTTGAAGTGCACGCACAGAAGAGTCCTTTTAAAGCCTGTGGCCAAGTGTGTTTGTGTGTGTGTGTGTGGGGGGGGGGTGTGGGGGGCAGGTTTTCAGGCAAACGACCGTGGTGCATCTGAAACTAAAATGTCTGCAGCTGTTCCCGAGTGGTCAGAGACTGTCCCTGGGTTGGAACGGTGGCCCGTCGGCCCGCCCGCCCTGTGTGCTGTCGCTGTATCGCTTGAATGCTTCTCTCTTTTTTTTTAGTAAAATATTTATTTTGAAATTATCATAGACTCACAGGAAGCTGCCGAGAGCGCCCAGGGAGGTCCCTCTGTCCCTCCTCTGCCCCCAGATCGAGATCTCTCCATCCCCGGAGTCCGGGGGGCGGGGGGGGGGGGGCAGAAGCAGGAAGCCCCCTGGGGCGGGAGCTCTGGCCTGTCCACTCGCTGCACCGAGCGAGCCTTCGCGGGGTTCGCTGGGCACCGCGCGCTTGGGGACCCTGGGGTTGGCGGAGCTGCGGGCCACCAGCACCGAGTTCCATTTTCACTTCTGTTTTTAAACTTTACTCGGGTCCCCGCCCCGCCCTGCCCGGCCCGGCCCCGCCCGCTTCCCGCCTCTCCGCCGGGGGTGGTGGTGGTGGTGGCTGGGGCGCGGCGACCTGGGTGGTGGCCGTGCGCGTCGCCGGGGAGCAGGGTGGGGACCCCCTCGCGGGCGCGCCCTGGGCGCAGACGGGCCGCGGCAGCTCCGGGCGCCCTGGCCGCGCGGCTCGGGGCGGGGCTGCGCGCGGGGCGGAGCGCGGACCCGACACCGCCCCCGGGCTGTCCCCGCGCGCCCGGCCGCGCTCGCGCTCCGGGGATCGCCCCGCCCAGGCCGCTTCCGCCCGGGCCCCCGCTCTCGCCGGTGCGGGGCCAGCGCTGCCCGTGGCTGGTGCGCGACCCGAGGAATGAACAGGGAGCGGGGCGCCCGCGGCCCGGACCCCGCCTCGCCCTGCGCCCCGGCCACGCCACCGCCTCCACCATCTCCTGCGCCTCCTCCGCCTCCTCCGCCTCCACCGCCCTCGCCACCGCCCGGCCCGCGCCGCGCCCCGGAGGCCGCCGGCTACTCCCACCAGCTGCTGCTGCTGCTCCTGCACTGAGCGCCGCCCCGCGCGGCGCCTTTGTCCCCGCCGCGCCGGGCCGCGCACCCGGAGGCGCCGGGCGGGCATGGGGGGCCTCCGCTGATGCCGCCGCCGCCGCCGCGCCGCCCTCCGAGGCTGCGTCTCGGGAAGCCCGGCGGCCCGCGGCCCGCGGCCGGCAACGCGCCCCCATGGAGGCGCCGGGGCTGGCCGCGGCGGCCGCGGCGGACCCCGAGCCTCCGGCAGCCGCGGGGCGCACTCCCGACGGGGCGCCCGCGCCCAGCCCCAGCCCCGAGGCGCCCTCGCCCGAGCCGCCCGGCTACTCCCTGCAGGACTTCGACATCCTGGCCACCGTGGGTGAGTACCACGCGCGACCCCCGTGCGCCCGGGACGCTGAGGTCAGACAAAGGGCCCCCGGAGATTGGCCCCGCTGCCCCTGCACCCAGGCTCCTCCAGGTCGGAAGGCAGCCCCCCACCCCCCCGCGCCCCGGTTTCCCTCCCTAAGTTTCTGATGGTGTCCTCTCCCCCCCTCCCCATAGCAACGCCACCCGGGCGACTGGGCGGTGAGCGTCACAGAAGTTACTGGGAGCCACCAGACACTGGGGACCTCGCGCGCAGTGCTCAGGCTGCGACCCCCAGGGGCAGGCGGCGGCACCGAAGGCACCTGCGGAACTGCCCCAGGGCCGCCTGTCACCGAGCTGAGTGGGAGACTAGCCCCGCGTGGAGTGGACGGGTCCCTCCCCGAGTGGCCGAAGCGCAGGGCTTCGGGGGGGGGGGGCACAGGTGTCCTGCAGCGCCTGGGGACCCGGGGTGCGGCTTGGGACTGAGTGGGGGCCCTTGCTCCATACCGAGTGCGCCTCTCTGTCCCGTGCGTGCGAAATTTGGGGTTCTTTTATTGGCTGCGCCCTGGGCCGCGGAACTGGACCCGACCGGGCAGCTGGAAAGGTCGGGTTCAGGTTGTCCGGGGCCCCGAGGTCCTGGGCAGGGGCTGGCGGGTCCGAAGACGGACTCTTGGCACCCACCCGCCGGCCCGTGGCTTTTTAGCGACACTGTGTTGCTAAGGGTGTCACCGAGGCTTGTCGCTTGCCAGGAAACTCAGCGGAGGAGGGGACAGGGCGTCCTGTGCGTGTCCACGGGGCAAGGGCTGCTCCCGGGCGCTTGCTGGGTGGAGACGCGGAGGGGCGCGGGGTGACAGCCGCACTGTGTTCTCTGCCTCTACCTCCCCGCCTTCCTGTGGCTCCCTGTCCCCTGGGTGACTGTCCCTCCTCCCTCCCCCTCTCTCCCCGGAGGAGGCCGGGCAGGGCGCATCTCCAAGCTGTTTTGCTGTCGAGGACAAGGGCGGGGCGCGGCTCCCCAAGCTCTGATCCAACAGTGGTGGCCGCACACCCAGGTCAACAATGGGAACTGCACCGGGGTCGCCTGTCCCTGTCACACGGTGCACTTGCAGAGGGTCAGTTGGGGAAAGGCTGGGGGTCTGCAGGCCAGGTCCCCAGAGGTGAGGGGTTTGGAGTGTGCGGCCACAGAGCGTGTGTTTGACATCACCGGTGGCTCCAGGTGGCCCGCTAGTGAGCGTCATCCTTAAAAAACAGAACGTGGCTGCCTCTGGGGACCACCCCTAGGGACCCAGGGGGCTGGGCAGGAGTTGCAAGCTCATTTTTGCTGCAGATGTTTGTGCCTGTCCACAAAGAAGGACGATCAGGTGTTCCTGGGGGACCTAGGATTACCGTGTTCCAGGCGTTGGGCAGGCAGGAGGACAGGACCCCAAGCAAAACCTACCCCACACTGAAACATTCTTTCCTCATCCCAGACCCCGTCCCTCGGAACCTTCTAGAATGACTTTGCAAGGAGCTCATTCAGAACTCTGGGGTGCATTCGGAAGGATCCCTGAAATCCCTGTCACACACAGGTGTGCTCGGTTTGGACGGTGTCCCTCTTGTGGGCGATGATGCTCTTCGTCACCAGGGAGCATCTTGACCTCTTTGAGGGTCTCCTCTTTCACTTTTACCCCCGTGAGGACCCCGAGAACAAGGGGCTCATCTCAGGGCCGTCAAATCAATGCTCATTTGCTCTGGAGACTTGTTTCCAAGTTGATCCAATTGTCAGTTCCGAGGCCCAAATATCATTTTTCTTTTCTAACATTTTCTTTGTCTCTCTTTTTTCTTTGTCTTTCTCTCTTTCCCATCTCTTTTTTCCCATACTAGGGATTGAACCCAGGGCTGCTTACCCACTGAGCCACCTCCCCAGCTTATATCTTTATTTTTTTATTTGGAAACAGGGTGTCACTCAGTTGCTTAGGGCTTGGCTGAGCTGCTGAGGCTGGCCTCCCAACTCCCGGATCCTCCAGCCTCAGCCTCCTGAGCCCCAGCACGGTCTCCAGCCAATCTCTCTCTTTCCCCATTTGCTTATGTGAAACATGCACATCACGAGGACCTCCTTGGGCCACCACAGTCCCCGCGAGGAGCACGTTCCCTGATGTAGACCCTGTGCCCAGGCTTGACTGTCACCCAATCCCTGTAACAAACTAACAGAGACCAGGCACCTGCATTGATTGACAGCTACTGCTCATAGCTCTGGAGGATGAAGTCCAGGGTCAAGGTCCAGGTGGGGCCGACTGGGGTCAGCTGAGGCTGCTTCCTGCTCCCAGAGGGCACCTTCTCCTGGGTCCTCCATGGTGGACGGGCAGGGGGCTCTCGGGTCTCTCTTATCAGGACCCTGGTCCCCTTCATGGGCTGCACCTGGGAGCTCAGCCCCTCCCAGAGCCCACGGGGTGAGGGGTGCGGATTTTACCGTGTGCAATGGAGAGGACCGACCTGGGCGCCCCCGCAGGTACCACCACAATGACGACTGGAATGCCACCGGGTGCATTGGATCCCGTGTGTCAACAGAGGGTAGGCGGTGGCGCTGGCCTCCGCCACCTGGACTGCTGTTGACGGCCAAGCAGCAGCCACAGAGTGAAGCCCCACCCTGTAGTCTCATGTGTCTTGAGTGGACGCCGCCGTCGGGTACAGTGGCCAAGGTGTGTGAGTGTCAGTCTCCATCGGGAGGGTCACAAAGGCTTCCCCGGGAGCAGGGGCCACCTGGAGACCCAGGAGCTGGAGACGCAGGAGGAGCCCCCTGGAGCCCTGGAGGGATCTCAGCCTGGGACCCTGGTCCAGCCTGCGCCCTGCATGGCTGACACCATCCGTCTCTACCCCTCATCCCCCCCACCCCCACTGAGTAGCCAAACGAGGCCCCCACAGGACATCACTGTCCTCTGGCCATTCCTCATGACAAACCCACCACGACCGCTGGCATCTCAGGTGGCCGAGCCATGGGGCGCCATCTTGAATCCGTTCCAACCCCGATGGCCTCCTCTTTCTGCCTCCTGAACTCCAGCCTTGGAAGTCAGGTGGGCAGCCCGTCCCCAGGCCCAGGCTCCGCCGGTCCCACCCTGAAATCCCCAGGACAAGACACTTCCTTCCCCCAAGTGCAGACAGGGAACTTGGGCCACCCCTGGGGATGGTTCCAGGCTCTCTGTGGGTGATACAGGGTGGATCCGTCCACAGTAGAGGCTGACTAGAGAGGCCCCCAGGAGGACATTTGTGGGAACAAGGTGCCCAGTGGAGGGCCACAGGGCTGGACTTCCCCACCCAGAAGAAACTCCCGGCCACACCCTGGTTTTCTTGAGACCCATTCCCACTTCGAGGTCAAGCACTTTCGCTTTCTTGGGGAGGACCTCGGGGAGTTTTCTCTGAAATTCCCCCAGCTCTTATTTATTTATTTTCTCCATCCCCGGGATGTGCTGTCCCCAGGCTGGGCCAGCCGTCCACCCCTGAGCCACACCCAGCCCTGCAGGGAACCTCGGTGACATGCTGTATCTGGTAGGCAGGTCCCTTGATTTCGCACATCATGGCTCTCTGTGTGGGGAGTGGGTTGGGGGGGATTATTTTTTTTAAATTTTGGGGGTACCAGGGATTGAACTCAGGGACCCTCGACCCCTGAGCCCCGTCCCCAGCCCTATTTTGCATTTTATTTAGAGACAGGGTCTCCCTGAGTTGCTTAGGGCCTCGCTTTGGCGGAGGCTGGCTTGGAACTCGCCATCCTCCTGCCTCAGCCTCCCGAGCCGCTGGGATGACAGGTGAGCCCCAGTGCGCCCCGCCTGTCTCTGTCTCTCCACGAAGCACCCGGGGTCTGTTCTGATGTGGGAGGTGATCGCCCAGCACCCGCCTGTGGCTTCCTGCACTTCCTGTCCCATGGGGTAGCACCCAGTGAGCCCTGGGCATGACCAGGGAGTCAGGAGGTTCTGCAGAGGGTCATCACATCATAGGGAAGGGACTGGTAATAGGGTCACGGGGACCCGGGTGACACCACGTCAGAGGGGGCGGGACTGTGGCAGCCACTGGAAGAGGAACTGGGAACCTTGATCTCACGCAGAGCTCAGGAGGACAGGGGGAATGTGACCCTGGGGATCCTGCACCTCAGAGGACTGGGCGGAAGAGAACTGGGGCTGATATTCTCAGCCTTAGGTGCCATTAGAGTCCTGTGCATGGGGACTCTGCAAACCTGGAACCCAGCTTAAGAAGAAAAAAAAAAAGTGTGTTGTGGGAGGGTTTTGGGGGCAGCCTTTACTGAAATGCTCAGGCATAATGTTAGCCTTCAGGTAGGGTTTGATCCAGGAGCTCCTGCGAGTATCATTGGAAAGGCAGGTGGGACCCGAGAGTGTGCATTTCTCTCAGGCTTCAAAGGAACACCCGCGCTCCTGGTCCTTTGTGAGCTTCTAGAACCCCTTTGGAGGCCCAGGTTTCGCTGGTGACAATAGATAAAGGACAGAGATGGCCATCTGGACGATGCTGCTGGCCAGGCCCTGTGGGGCTGGTCAAGGGGGTCCACTTGGGGTGTGGTGCATGACCTTGGGCTGCCGAGAGCATCTCCTGAGGGTCCTGAGGACGTTCTTGGGTGCCCATGGGCAGCAGTCGGTGGACACCTGCACCTAAGGGGTGGTGGTGAGGGACGGTGGGTCGCCAGGTTGTGAGGGGTCAGACTCTGGGTCTGCGCTGGAGCCCTTGCAGGAAGGAACGCACCCGCCCTGCTGTTCCTCCCCCAGGGCACTCGGAACAGACGAGAGGAGAGGATTTCTCTAACATTCTTGGAGGCTGGAGGCTGGAGGCCCGAGGTCCAGGGTGGGCAGGACTCATTCTCTGGGGTGGACGGCGGTGGTCTGGCCGTGGGCAGGGGGTTGGTCTTTCTATTGCTTGGGCCATGAGAGTCCAAGAGCATCCAGTCTTAAATCAGGGACCCCGGGGCAGGAGGCCACCAATTGCTCTGTCTCCGTCCCTGGTCACACAGGAGATGTCCCCCCTGAAGACCAGCTGCCGGCATCTTTAATTAAACACCTGCAGCTTCGTTCCGGCCACCACTGTGTGCACTTTGACAGACATGGGAGGGTCCAGGGAGGGTCCCCCCATTGGTCTTCTGAAAGGCAACCTGTGTTCAATGCGCTGTTCTCCTATGAAGGACGCAGGCCTCCGCGGAGGCCGGACTCCAGTCTGGCCTCCGCCCTTGTCCAAGGAGGTTAATGCACATAAACCAAGAACACGTGGTGACAATAAGAGGCTCTGTGGTTGCTGCCCAGGAGGGGAAGGGCCGGCGCCCAGGAGCCACCCACGCGACCATAAATCATGGCTTAGGTGTGGGTGCGCACACGTGGGTGTGCAAGGGGTTATTTGACTTAATTGACGCCTTGGAACCCATCGGCCTCAGTGGAAAGGTATTCCCGAGCTAATGACCCCTCTCCCGAGCTCTTAGCTGCTGCTAGACAAGAAGAAGCTCTCATATTTTATGACTGCTTGAAGGTAAAGTGCAGTCCCTTCAAGGAATTTGATCCTGGCTTTTCGGGGGACATTGGACACAGATAAAGGTCACAGAGAGGGGCTTGTGCACGGATTTTTTTTTTTTTTTTTTTTTGGTGGTGCTGGGGATTGAACCCAGGGCTTTGTGCATGCCAGGCAAGCCCTCTGCCACCCGAGCTCTGTCCCCAGCCCTCAAGCACAGATATTCTTTAGCGTGTCAATGGATTTGTAATACGTGCATGAGTTCTTTTTTTTTTTTCATTGCTATAACAAAATACCCGAGGCTGACTACTTATAAGGAAAACAGGTTTCTTCTTTTTTTTTTTTTCTTTTTTTTCCTATATTTATTTCAAACTCACATGAACCTAGTCCTGCTCAATGACCTGCCACCTCCTGCTAGGCCACACCTCTTCAAAGTCTTGCTACCTACCTGTCTGCAACGCCACCCCAGGAGACCTAACACTTGACCCTTTGATGATTGGCCTTTATGTCCCAGGCAGAGGTGAGGGTCACCCTGGAGGGTCCTGTGTCTTCCAATATTTCCTGGCAGATGATCAATCAACCCGTCCTGCACACGCTGTTGAGAAGTCCCTAGTTCCCCGAGCAGTTTTCCTGTGCATTTCATGGGTGGAGACGCTTTCTCTGGTCTCTCTGATGCTGGGTTGGACCAAGATTGAAATTTTAATTTTTTTTGCTTCATCATTTGTGCCCCGCGTTGGTTTGCACGTGAGGTGTCCCCCAAAAACTCATGTGGGAGATGGTGCAAGAAGGTTCAGAGGTGGAATATTGGGTTATGAGAGGTGTAGACTCATAGTGGATTAATCCACTTGAATGGACTCACTGGGTGGTGACTGCAGCAGGTGGGGTGTGGCTGGAGGAGGGGGTCCCTGGGCTGTGCCTTTGGGGTCTCTGTCCTGTCCCTGGTGAGCAGAGCTCTCTCTGCCCCCTGGTGCCCTGTCCTGAGCTGCTCTCCTCCTCCAGGCCCTGCCGCCATCTTGTTCTGCTCCCCTTGGGCCAGAGCCATGGAGTCGACCAACCACGGACTGAACCTCGGAAGCCATGAGCCCCAGATCAACTTCTCCTCCTATAACTCATTCCTGTCCCATCCTGCTCCGCACACGGGGACTCCACAGTCACCCAACCCTGGGAATCCCAGGGGATTCCATGTTGGACCCTAAATCCTGTTTGGGACCCGCATCTTCCCAGAGAGCCCTGGTGCCTGCTGAGAAATCCTCCCTCACTGACCCACAGGAAGGAAATTGTGTCCCCAGAGTCCTGCTAAGGTGCACAGGTCCCTGGGGTGAATTGCAGCGCGTGCATGACGCACCGCCCTTCTCTGAGGTGGTTATTTGGATAGTTTACGGGTGAGGCCCAGAGAGGTATCAGTCACCCTGCAGGGAGGGCACTTTGGAAATCCTCGGTGACTCATCCGGGTGGTGATTTCACTGGGCTGAATCAGTGCCTTGGAGTCACCCTGCAGACCCAAGGGGCCTTGCAGGTGCAGGGCAGGCGAGCAATGCTCTCCCGTCCTTGGGTGCTTGGGCTCTTCCCATGCTTGGCGGGATGGGAGTGACCCCACCCCTGCAGCTGGCCAGCGTCCGCATGTGCATGCTTCTGTCAGGGATTTGCAACTTGGGGACCCAAGAGGAAGGAGCAGGGACAGCCTGGGCTTGGGGAGAACAGCAAAGCCCATCATCCCAGAGGTCGGGAACCAGCTTGGAACGCACATCAGCCAGCTCTCTGGGACTGTGACAACACGCCTGAGATAATCGACGTATAAGGATAGAAGGTTTGTTCTGTGTTATGGTTCAGATATTAGGTGTCTCCTAAAAAAAAGCTCACCTGTGAGACAGGGTGAAATGTCCAGTGGAGAAATGATTGGGTCGTCGCGAGGGTCTTGACTCAGTTAGTGAATTAATCCCCTGTTGGTATTAACTGGGTGGTAACTGGAGGCAGGTGGGGTGTGGCTGGAGGAGGTGGCATTGGGGATGGGGCTTTGGGGTGTATATTTTGCATCCAGAGAGCGGAGTCTCTCTGCTTCCCTCTGCCACATGCTTCCACCATGATATTCACCCTCTTGGATTATGAGAGAGAGATCTAACCTCATTAGTGGATTAATCCACTTATATGGATTAGCTGGTGGACACTGTAGACAGGTGTAGTGAGCCATGGGGGTTGGCCTTATATTTTGTTCCTGGAGGTAGGGTCTGTCTGTCCCGAGCCCTGTCCTGAGCGGCTTCCCGCCACCACCCACTTCCGCCATGATGTCCTGCCTCACCGCGAGCCTGAGGAATGGCGCTAGCTGGCCATGCACTGAGACCTCTGAAACCTGAGCCCCCAAGGTGTCCAATGTACCCTTGGCTATTTTAGAATATCGCAGGCCAATCCTGGAAGAAATAGGTCAAGAAACCCCCACATGCCAGCTGCCCACTGTGGTTTGGAGATCCCACCACAGATCCCTCCTACTGACCTGTGCGTGTCCAGGGCTCCGAGTTTCTCTCTCCCTCCTTCCCGGGTTTTAGCCTTGGCTTCCTCCTCTGTGTAACCAACACCACCAGCTGCCTCTCCGCCCCACGAGCCACAGGAAGAAAACAATCCCGGTCTCCACCTGTGGCCGAGAGGCGTCCCCACAGCATGCCCCTGCAGCTGACGTGGGCTCCAGGTGCTGGTCTCCTTCTGTACCATCCAAGGACTTTTCAGAGGGCAGATGTGATCAGAGCATCCTGGGCTGGGTGCAAGCAAGGTGCTAATTTTTAGGCTGCTCATTTAGAACTTGGATGTGAAAGAAGCCCCCCACCCCACCCCCAGCAGACAGATGCCGGGCCAGGGTGGAGCTGGCGATGGGTTATGAGAGGTGTAGCCTAGTGAGTGGATTAATCCAGTGATATGGATTAACATGGATTTTTATAACCATATTCTATAAAACAAGCTATCTGAATATGGTCTCTCTCTCTCTCCTAAACACAAGCACTCTGATACTACGGCAGTCAGTCCAGCAACAGAGATGGCTCCTAAGTAACTAACGAGAGGTAGCATATACAAAGATAGTCTAAGTAACTAACGAGAGGGTAGCATATAAAAAGGTGGTCTAAGTAACTAACGAGAGGGTAGCATATACAAAGAAGGTCAAAGTAACTAACGAGAGGGTAGCATATACAGAGATGGTCTAAGTAACTAATGAGAGAGTAGCATATATAGCCTGGATACAATGGGTAAAGGGATGATTCATGTCTAGAGTGGAGAGGAGCAGCATCTTGCCACTCAGAATACCACCTGATTTAGAACTTGTGAATCTTATTTCAGCTCCATCTCTCTGCACGTGGAAACGTGGTGCTTTCTTAAAGGGTCAGTTCCTTGTGGAGCTGAGCTTGCTTTTCTGGTCCTACCTGCACGACTTACAATCTGTCTGTACACATAACCAAATGCACAGAGGCTTGCGCACTTCCCCATTGGGAAGTTTTGGGGCTTGTTCGGTGACACTAAACTAAAAGCAGTGCAGTTCTTTGGATTTGGGCAATGAAACCTGAGAGACGGCCCCACCACCGTCTACCCAGAGACAGTGGCACCATGGTCCAGGGGAGGAGTCTCCCCTGAAGATGGCCACCTCATGTTCTTTCCCACTGAGTGAGCAGGACAGGCTGCCCTTTCAGGGAGACCCAGGCTCTGCTCCCAAACGTGCTGCTGCAAATTGATCCCTTGAGGAGCCTTTGTTCTCTCAACAAGGCTGCGTGTGACCTCTGGGCCGCCAAGATGGCTTGCTTAAGTCAGCTCTTTCTCCGCTGTGACCAAAGGACCCAACAAGAACAGGTTGGAGGAGGAGAAGTTGATCTGGGGTTCATGGTGTCCGAGGTTCAGTCCCTGGTGGCCGACTCCATGGCTCTGGCCCAAGGGGAGGCAGAACAAAATGGCGGCAGGGCCTGGAGGAGGAGAGCAGCTCAGGACAGGGCACCAGGGAGCAGAGAGAGAGGGAGAATCCAGGGACAATATATAGTCCCCCAAAGCCACTCTTAGTAACCTACCTCCTCCACTCATACCCTAACTGCCCTGTTTATCCACATCAGTGGATTAATCCACTGACTAGGTCACACCTCTCCAACCCAATCTTTTCACCTCTAAATTTTCTTGCATTGTCTCATACATGAGCTTTTGGGGGACACTACATCTAAACAATAACCGTGATATGAATAATAAAGCAGAGTGATTTTGTAACCATATCCTGAATTACAAGGTAGCTGAATATGTTCTCTGTCTCTTTAAATGTCATATTGTCCTTCTACTTTTTATCTTGAAGGAAGCGCTTTCTGACTCCTCCGCTTTCTGTATTGGCAGCCTTACTCCTCTTTCATTTGGGGACTCTTATTGAGGAAAGTACCAGTGAGTTGAACACAAGCACTCTGATACTATGACATTCCAGCAACAGAGATGGTCCCAAGTAACTAACGAGAGGGTAGCATATACAGAGACGGTCTAAGTAACTAATGAGAGGGTAGCATATACAGCCTGGATACACTGGGTAAAGGGATGATTCATGTCTCCACTGGAGTGCAGCAGCATCATGCCCCTCAGAATGTAATTTAAAGCTTCTGAATCTTCTTTGTGCAATCTTCTGTGTGTAGTTTGCCCACTTCTTGGGAGGGTGAGTGATAGACTTTTAATCCACTTTGGGGGAGCAGGACATGTGATTTAGAGAACTTCCTGGGGTCCTCAGACCCCTACTTAGGGATGATGTCAAAACCATTTAATAGTTGGGGAAGGAGGGTCATAGTGTGGGAATTGGTTATCTCCAAGGATGCGGAGGCTGAGGAAGGAGGATTGCAGGTTCAAAGCCAACCTCAGCAAAAGCGAGGTGCTAAGTGACTCAGTGAGACTCTGTCTCTAAATAAAATACAAAATAAGTCTGGGGATGGAGCTCAGTGGTTGAGGGCCCCTGAGTTCAATCCCCAGTCCCCTCCTAACAACAACAAAAAAGAAATAACTAGACATGGAGGGAACTTACGCATGCTGCCTCTGCTAGATAAAACTCGTGGTATTTGTTCAAGAGTTGTGTGATGCTTCCATTGAGCATTTGGGGATCTTAAATGACAACAAAAATCACTTCCCACTGAGAATTGAAAGGGCAGATTTGCAAATCTAGCAAACTAAAAGTACAGTGGTCCCCCTGGTAGGCAAAGTTTCCCTTACTGAGTTTTCACAGTTGCCCACGTTAACCACTGTCCAAAAACAGGAAATTTCCAAAAAACTCAGAATTCATTCATTGTTAAGTTGTTCTGATGTTTGATTTGTTTTATTTAGTTGTTCTATTTTATTTTTCACATTTGTTCCTGATCTTTTACCAATCCTGATTGACAAATTAAACTTAATTATAGGCTTATATGTATAGGGAAAAAAAATTATTTTTGTGCCGGATCCCCACCTGCCCTATCTCCAAGAAATGCTGGGATAGCGTTTGATATGGTTGATGGCTTCAGGTACCCCCTGGGGATCTCAGAACACTTCCTTGCCAACCAAGGGGGTGTGATTGTTGCTCTTTCTTTCTGAACAAAGGCAACTAAACATATCCGTTTGCCCTGTTTGCAGAGATGAAAGCATATTCTCAGTACTCTAGGGACACAGTGTCCTTTGCAGGAACACACTGATGTCATGAAAGAGTTGCTTTTATCAGTAGAGAGTGAACTAGCCCAGTGTGGGATCCCCAGGAATCATTTTTTTCCATGTGTGTTGGTTGGAATTTTCCAGAACTTCCTTGAAGTGCGATGACATCATCCCTCCAACACCAATGGCATCTTTCCGGGTGTCCTCTCTTGCTTAACTCTTTCTGCTTGAATTTTTTTCCTACTGTAATGACCTCCACCTACCCCCTATGTAAAGGAGCAAATGCTCCAGAGGGTCCTCGGTGCGTTTTTGAGGAGGTTCAAAGGATCCCAAGACCAACACATTTGAGAGCCGCCATTTTGAATTCACAACCAGGACTGTGATCCTTTCTCCTTGGCATTCTGAGCTGGCCAAGACTGACTCACGTCTGTAGATAGAAGTAATGCCTCAGTGTTGGGTGACAATGTCTCTTTCTGTTCTTTGTCTTTTAAGGTCTTCATTTTTATCATCATACCCAACTGGGGTTATGGGTTGTTGGACGTCTCCCTCGTGTGGAAACCTAGGTCATACCTTGGCTTCCCAACCTCTCTCCAAAGACATTTCCAACCCTGCTCACAACATAATGGCGGACACAAATGTTGGGTCCAAGTAGCCACCACACCAGTTCTTTGATGTCAAAAAAATAGGTCCCACGTAGTGAGAGCCAGAACAAACCTTGGAAAAGGTTGAATGAAGGTCATAGGAATGGATTCTGGTGCCCACCAGGATCAGGGGTTGCATTTTGAGTTTGTGGCATGTGCTCAGCTGGGATTTGGGATTCCCATGAATGAGGATGCTCTGGTCTTCTTAGGGGACTTTAGAGAGAACCAGGTGGATTCAGGAGTTGGCTATCCATGGGGGACATTGACCCAGATGTAGATGTCTGTCCTCCTGGTTTAGAAGTCTCACTCTGGCTAATGGAACCCGAGGCCACAGTGAGGAATGCAAGATGGCGGATTCAGGATGATGGGATGGGTTGGATGGAGGGACCAGGGAGATTGTCCCCTCTGAAGAAGTGTGAGTCTGAATTAAGGTCTTGTCTTCTCTTTCCAGTCTTGGCCTTTGGTTCCAGGACCTGTCACAATCTCAAAGTCTGTGGGTGCTCAGCTCCCCTCTAAGATGGTGTCCTGTGGGCCTAGAACCTGCACCCATCTTCCTGTGTGCTGTATGTCATCTCTCCATGACACGGGACACCCGATACAATGCAAATGCTTTCTCAAGAGTCATGGTACCATATTGTCACCCATGAACCCGTTACCTGTCCATCTATCCATCCACCCCTCTATCCACCAGTTATCTACCAATCTGTCATCTGCCATCCATCTATTAACCAGTTACCCATCCACACCTATCACATCTGTCAGTCAGTTGTGATTGACAACTGGTGTCCACAACGTGGTGTCTACACTGCATAGATGCATTTAACACCACTCAACCGCATACGAGAAAGGGCTATGGTGGTAAATCCCACTCTGTGTACATTTTTTCCACTGAGAAAAAAAAATGCATTAAAGCTAAGTAGAGTCAAGTAGGTCACGGGTTGGGCACCATCTTGGTCCCTGTGTTTGGTTTGAGGAAGCCGATCCATTGAGATAGCTGGGAACGTGGTGTCGTGTGACCGACTCGGGCACATTCTGCATGCAGAATTTACTTGCTTGGATGTCATCCCTGCTGGTGCCCTGTAGGTCCTTCCTGGGTGAGGAGCGACTCTCACTAACATTGTCCCCAGGTGCAGAACCACCTCTAGTCCACCAACAGTGGTCCCAGACATTCTGCTTCTACTGAGGTCAGCTGAGTTTGGTCATCAGAGGACTCCCTGACACACAGTCACACCATCAAGGCCTGCGAGGGATTTGAGGGGCCGATACTTCATGCCCCAACCTCCATCTTACAGACACACCACGGTGTGTCTTCTTAGAATCTTCTTGAGACTTAATATTTTGGACACCTCAGACCTTGGGAGAAAGGAGAGGGGGTGCATTTGTAGAGTTGCTGCCTTTACCCAGACACCCCTGTTTCGATCTTCTGCCCTATGTCACCTGATTGTCCTGTTGAAGCTGCAGTGAAGGCTGACCCACGTGTCCTGCTCATCCTGCAAAGTTTGGGGACATGCTCAAAGATGCCGAGAGCTGGAGGGAGAGGAGGGGTTCTCTTTTTGGATGGGGTGGGCCACGGCGAGTTCCGGAAAGGAGCGGTGGATGCTGCATGGGGCATCTGGTTGGAGTGTGGGGCCGTAGTTGGTGACCCAGTGGTCACCAACCTAAGAATTACTTTGCCCCCAAGGTCAAAGTGGCTGATTTTGAAATAAGAGCATTTTTTTGATTTTTGAAATAAGGGCATTTGTCTACAATTCTTGAAAGAAAGGAAAAGAGAGCAAGCCGTGCTGGAGGAATGATTTGCTATTATCTCCTGTTGCCACCTGGGGGAGGGAATGGTTTCTCCAGGATGGTTTTTTACAAAATGGCGCCCACTTTCCCTCCAAGTGAAAGAGCCATTTGGGAGCAGGTGATTCTGTCCCTCTCTGTAATATGTGTATGCACCTGCAAATTTTATGGGACAGTGACCACCTGGGTACATCAGCCAGGATACCAAGCCTCCAACCCCAGTGGGATTTGTTTGGAGGTCCCAGATCCCCCCCACTGATTCCTTGGATGGCCTTCACCATCATGGACAGACCTGACTGCTTATGTTCCTTCTCTCCTCTCCAGGGACGGGGACCTTCGGGCGCGTGCACTTGGTGAAAGAGAAGGCTGCTAAGAACTACTTTGCCCTCAAGGTCATGAGCATCCCCGAGGTCATCCGCTTGAAGCAGGAGCAGCATGTTCACAACGAGAAGTCGGTCCTCATGGAAGTCAACCACCCCTTCCTCGTCAAGCTGTGAGTTCCTCGCCTTCCCTTCCCCCTTAACCCACCCTGGGATTCCCCAGGGTCTTCTCTTAGAAGAAATGGGTTGAGCCAAATGGACGTGGTGGTACATGTATATAATCCCAGGCTGGAGGCTGAAGGAGGAGGATGGCACATTGGAGGCCAGCCTCAGCAACTTAGCAAAACTCTATCTCAAAATAAAAATAATAAGAGGACTGGGGATGTAGCATCCTAGGATTCTATGTCTTAATGGGAAAAAAAAAAATCTTAATGGCTTTATTAATTCCAATCATCTTTTAGATTTCCATTAAGATGTACCCTGGACCTCCTTCCTGTTGAATGGGTCCAACCTTTACCCAAAGAATCTGGCCTTCCCTGTTTGGCTTAGTCCATATGGGCTGCTACGACAAAATGGTTGAGACTGGGTTAATTATAAACACCATTATGCATTCATTTATTGCTCTTGGTTCTGGGGACCGGACATCCAAGATCAATCTTGATCTTGTATTTGGTGAAGGTTCCTTCTCTTCCAAGATGGCGCCACCTTGTTGGGTCCTCATAGCGTAGAAGGGGCAGGACCTCCCTTGGAGTCATTTATAAGGCTTAATTCCCTTCATAATGATGGCACCCTGGTGACCAAGTCACCTCCCGAAGGCCCACCTCTTATTACTAACACATTGCGGATCAGGGTCCAACATGGAAGTCCAGACCATGGGGACAGAGTAAGAGTATTTTCCATCCATTTGCCAAAGGTACAGATGGCCTGCGTCTCTCTTTCCCCATCCATGGGGCCTTCCACCCAGCAACCACGTCTTCCGTCCGCCATGTTGGTAATGTTCCTCTCCTGGATTATATGGATCCGGATTCACGCCCATCATTCCTAGACACACCCTCACTGACCGCCCATAAGCCTCTTAACCCTCAGCATCTCTTGATCCAATCAAGTCGTCAGTTCAGATTGGCCATGTTAATGGCCATGTTGGTTTTTCCCAGATGCCTCCCCAAGGATGTACCTGCACACCCACATAATAGGCACCCTCCGCACTTGTCTTAGGTCCATTTTTCTCTTACTGTAGCAAAATACCGGATGCCGGGTACTTTATAAAGAAAAGAGGTTTGCTTCGTTCACTGTTTGGGAGGTTGCAAGCCTCACATTGGGAGGCTCCATTTGGTTCAGCCTCATGGCGGTGAGCAGATTGAAGTGGGTTCAGTTCTTCTTTTCAGTAACCTCCTGGGCTTGGTCTTCTGCACACATTCTCTTTCCACGTGCTCCTCTGACTTCACGGCATACACACGTCTCCCCTGGTCTCGGGGCCACCCGATGGCACCAGCCAGGTGTGTTACCTTTTAGTGGGAAAATCACCTTCAGCAAATCTTCTGGAACATTCCAATTTTGGTTAAAAGCCCGTGACCCTTTGCCTCCAGACGGGAGAAATACTATGACACCTTCCATAGGAATCTGCATCCTCTTTAGGATGTGGTGATTTAAAATCCTAATGTACTAATGTCCTTGCCCAGAAGCACAATTTTCACTTATAAAAGAGGAATAGCTAGAAGGTACTACCCTGCCCCACATCCATGGGATTCCTTTCCGGAACTTGGGGAATATTTCTTTTTTGGGGGATTACCAGGGATTGAACTCAGGGCTCTTGACCTCTGAGCCCCGTCTCCAGCCCTGTTTTGTGTTTTATTTAGAGACAGGGTCTCCCTGAGTTGCTTAGGGCCTCGCTTTGGCTGAGGCTGGCTTTGAACTCTCGATCCTCCTGCCTCAGCCTCCCGAGCCGCTGGGATTCCAGACCTGGGCCATCCTGCCTGGCAATTTGGGATTTTCTTTCTTTCTTTTTTTTAACTGTAAAGCACAACAGAGCTCATTCTTCAGGCTGTGTATGTCTTTGACATAACTAAATGGACGCATCCCCTGGGTCGTGGAGGCTGGGAGTCTGAGAATAGGGTCAAGGTGCACCTAGTGCTGCAGAGCCTTAGAGAGTCCCCCCACGGGTCGCTCGGCTGAGCACCCCATGTCTGGCCAGCGCTGTGACTGTCGTGATTCCAAATCCCAAGAGGCACGTGTTTTCCGTGGGGTGGCACCGCTAGCGAAGGAGGCGTGGACTCCAAAGTGCCACCCAGGTCTGTCCCGACAGTCAGTCGCTTCACCTCGCAAGTGATTTCCACCCTCCCCGGGAGCGCTGAGCCGGTTCTGCTTCCATTTTTTTTATAACCACGTGCAATGAGAGCATGGTCAGAATCGAGTTTGCACAATTGGGGCCTCTGGGGCTGGGGGTTCTCTGGGGTGGGCTGTGCTGTGCGCTGCAGGGTGTGGAGCAGCCTCTCTGGGCCCCACACCAGATGCCAGGAGCAGCCCCATCCAGGGTGTGAGAACCCCCTGGACAGACAGAATGGGTAGATGACAAAGAGGTAGATAGACAGACAGAATGGGTAGACAGATTGATAGACAGACAAACAACAGCTGGGTGGACGGATGATTGACAGAGACTCTGTCCTGCAGTCTCCTCTGCACTGTGAGCCTCTGGGGTTGGGGGTTCTCTGGGGTGGGCTGTGCTGTGCACTGCAGAAGGTGGAGCAGCCTCTCTGGGCTCTAGAACACATGGCCTTAAGGGGACATTTATCCAGACCACAGTAATCTGTCATCTACTTGGAAGCAAGATGTTTGTTGACCCAGGACACATCTTCTGCTCTCGGTTGAATGACAGCTCGTGGGCCCACTGATGCGCATTAGGGGCAGTGGAGGGGTCCCTGCTGACCAGGAAAGACCTTGCTTTAGAGTCCGTGCACCTGGGTCTGGTTCCTGACCTCACGGGTCCTGGGGAGGTTCGTTGGAGGAACCGCCTCCAGTTTCTCTGAGCCTGAAGGAAGGAGGAAAAGATCTGCGTGTTCTGACTGTTTGGAGCTCTTCCTGTTTGTTAAAAACAAAGACCTGCCAGGAGCGGTTTCTCCTCCTTGGTCATTCTGTGCAAAGAACAGTTTGGGCACAAGAATAGCCGTCCCTGTCCCCAAACCTCAAATATAAGGAGATGTGTAGTGAGTTTTGGGGTGTTTGTGTGGGGTTGGGCGAGGGAGCTGGGTTCAGACGGTGAATGGGCACATTTTGCTGGAGGAATCGCTTAGTGTTTTTGTTCAGTGCTGGGCAGGGACCGCAGGGTACCACTGAGCCATGTCCCCAGACCCCCCCCCCCTTTTTTTAAATAATAATTTTGCAATACCTGGGATCGATCCCAGGGGTGCTGACCCACTGAGCCCCACCCCCAGCCCTTTTTTTCGCCGTTTATTTACGGACAGTGTCTCGCTAAGTTGCTTAGGGTCTGGCGAAGTTGCTGAGGCTGGCCTTGAACTTGCCATTCTCCTGACTCGGCTTCCCGAGTTGCTGGGAGTACAGGTGGGTGCCCCCGTGACCCCCTAGGATCAGAAGAGAAGCAGGAGGTGGACAGGGCCATTGTTTTAGGGGAGCCGCAGGGGCCAGCAGAGCCAGTGCGGGGAGAGCCAGCCTCTGGTCTCCTGGGGGCAGGGCTGGTGGCCCTAGAGGCAGGTCTGGTTGCAGGGAGCGGTTGCTGCAGAGGCTAACGGGTGGGGTCACGCTTGCTTCCTTCCAGGGCAGCTTTGCAGGCTGTGGGGAAACGGTGACCAACTTTTAAAGACAGCTGACTACCCACAAACAGGCTGGTTTGGTGTTTAATTAGGAGCACCTGCAGTGGGAGCCGTGGCTGCACACTTTGCAGACGAAAGACGGACAGCGCAGCCTCCGCCATAGCCCTGCCTTGAGCTAGAGATGCAGGAGGAGAGGGCCAGGGTCAGGCAGCTACTGCAGGGGCGTGGTCACAGAGGGGTGTGGTCACGAGGGGCGTGGTTACAGGGGCCTATTGGCGTGCTTACTAAGGGGCGTGGTTACAGTGGGGCGTGGTTATGCTGAGGTGTGGTCCTGGTGGGTGTGGTTACAGTGGGGAGTGTTCCGATTGGGTGTGATTGAGGTGGAGGCGTGGTTACAGTGGGGCGTGGTTATCCCTAAAGTGTGGCTGTGGTGGGCGTGGTTATGGGGGAGTGGCCACGATGGGGTGTAATTGAGGTGGGGGCGTGGCCACAGTGGGCGTGGTTATGGCTTAGGCGTGGTTACACTGAGGCATGATTACAATAGGGCTCCTTATACCAGGGTATTATCACTGTGGGTGTGGTCATGGTGGGGGTGTGGCCTCACTGGGGCGTGGTTTATGGCTAGGGGGTGTGGTTACAGTGGGACAGGATCAGGATAGGGCTGGTTGTAGTGGGTGTGGTCGCTATGGGAATGAGTCGTGGTGGGGGCGTGGCCACAGCTGGGCGTGGTTTTTGACTAGGGTGTGGTTACAGTGGGACATGGTCACTATGGGGTTGGTCATAGTGGGGCTGCGGTCACCATGGGCTGTGGCCATGGTGGGGGTGTGGCCTCGGTGGGCGTGGCTTATGATGGGCGTGGTTATGGTGGGATATGATTTATGGGTCTAATTATGCTGGGGCGTGGCCACAGTGAGGCGTGGCCACAGTGGGCGTGGTTATGGGACTGATTATGAGGGTCTCAGTTAAGGGGTGCGGTTATGGGGTCCCTCCTGAGTCTGGGAACTTCTCGAGTGTCCCCACACTTTGCTAACTGTTCATGTTGACTCTCTCTGTTGCTTGACTCTTTGAAAAAGACTTGGTCACAGAGACAAAAATTAAGATGGACACATTCTTTAAATTTAAAAATTTCATTGTCATCAAGAGTAGCATCTTAACATTTATTTTCTTGGCTCTTTTCTTTCGCTCTCTTTTTTTTGGGCGGAGTGAACCCAGGGGTGCTTAACCACTGAGCCCCATCCCCAGCCCTTTTTATTATTTTGAGACACGGTCTCACTAAGTTGCTTAGGGCCTCGCTACGTTGGGAAGACTGGCCTCCAACTTGTCATCCTCCTGCCTCAGCCTCCTGAGCCACTGGGATTATAGTGGTGCAGCATTGTTCCCACCCATCTTCATCATTTTGCAGTGTTTAGTACAGTGTCCTTAAGAATATTCTTAACTGTCAGGGGACTATCCCTACCAGAGATTTTTTAACTTGTGAAATTGGAACTCTTATAACTTTCCATTTTCCCTCTACAAGCCCCTGTAACTACTCGATTCTAGTTTCTGTCTCTGAGCTTGATGACTCTGTAGACCCCTTATGAGTGGACTCATGCAGTGCTGGTCCTTTTGTGTGTGACTGAATTCACTGAGTATGATTTTTCCGGGGTTCACCCACCCTGGACCCTGCTTCAGAATTCTCTTCCTTTTGAAAGCTGCATAATATTCCACTGCATGAATACATCCCTCTGTGTTTATCCGCTCATCCACATACAGGCAAATGGGTTGCTGTCTCCTTTGGGCTTTTGTGGATATGGACCTGATTGTAGTGTTCAATTATTTGCTTTTAATGGTGTGTATAAAATTTCCCCCACTTAGAGAAGACGTATGCATTTTGCTATTTATTTTAAATCGTGCCACATGGGATTATCTTTTTTTCCTGCTGTCTCTAAATACCAGATATCCATTTGACACAGCCTGGAATGGATCTTTGCACACTTTTTTCTGAACTTAAAAACCTGCACACACACATACACACACACACACACACACACACACGTGGTCTTGGCGTTATGACACCATACTACGAACGCAGTTTGGCCAGCCTGCGTGTCCAGTCTGCTGCCCACCAATCAGCTCAGATACCCCCCCACACACACTCAGGTCATTTCCTGCACAGATGTGACCTTGAACTTCCTCCCTGCCCTGCCTTCACCCCCAATCTGTTCCTTCTTTCAACTTCCCCATTTTATAAATGGCCCTTCCAATCTCCCGGGTCCCATGTGGCCACCCATTTCCAACTTCCTTTCTCTCAATGTCATGGTCCCTTCGGCCCCAGCTCCGCTGT
Source organism: Marmota flaviventris (assembly GCF_047511675.1). Classification (NCBI taxonomy): domain Eukaryota; kingdom Metazoa; phylum Chordata; class Mammalia; order Rodentia; family Sciuridae; genus Marmota; species Marmota flaviventris. The sequence continues at coordinate 16,538,798 of NC_092519.1, forward strand.
CTCCAACCCTGGGACACATCTCAAGGCGTTTTCTGACGTCACCGAGGCCACATGATTTCCTGCGGGCCACCTCCTTTCTCTCCAGGGACCTACCCAGAGTCCTTCCAAGCTCCTGGGTCCCATGTGGCCGCCATTTTTAATTACTTTCCATTGACTTCTCCTCCGGTTGCCGGCCCTGCCCTGTCCATCCCAAGGGCACCATCAGCTGGGCACACACACACACAGAGCCCAGAACATACCCTCTCTGCCCGCGAAGCCCAGCCTTTGATTGGGGCCTCCGTTGATTGGGGCCTCCGTTTCCAGCCTCCTTTGACCCTGATCTCTCTATGCTCCATCCCATCTGTCCTAGTGGGGTGCCACGTGTTTCAGGATTGCACATCGTTTGCGTTTCTGAATCTCCCCACGGATCCCTGGACCCCTTGGGGACGAGACCCGAGTCTGCCCACAGAGTCCCTGTGCATCGCACAGACGTCGTGGAGGATGCGTCAGCCTCCAGTTGTGATTCTGTGCCGGGATCAGCTGCGCGGAGCAGAGTCTCGCGCTGCGGGCTCCCCGTGGTCCTGCGGGGACTTTGGAGACCCCATAGCCTTTGGGGTTTCGGAGACCCGGACTGAGGATGCCCAGCCCCGAGGGGACACATCTTATGGCGAGTCTGATTCCTGCACAGCTGCAGCGCCCATGGTGCGCACGGGATCAGCTCCTACTGTATACCTGCCAGGCGCTTCTGTGTGGGTGGGACAATGCACTTTGTGAGTTATGGACAGACGTGCCCAAGGGACCCCTGGGGGGGGGGGGGTGACAGGAAGCATTAAACATGCAATGCACTTTGCAGAAGCCGCTCTCGTCCGCCCTGGCACTTTTAGGGTCCCCAAGGGACGGAGCCCTCAGCTAATGGGAGTGATCGGGTCAGCTGATGGGCCCCACCCTGCTGCCTGCTGTCTGCTGGGCTCAGATTCCAGTTCACTGGGGCTCAAGTCTTTGGAAATTTGGGGACGGGGACAGAGACAACAGAATCTGCTTGGGACATTTGGGTCCTAATCTCTGTCACCCCCTGAGTCCTGAGCAATCCTTTGCATACACAGGCAGCCGGAAGGGGTGGTTTGCATAATGATCTGGCTACTTCTGTGCAGGACGCAGGGTGGGCCATGTGGACCTTGCCATTTGGGCTTCGTGGGCGCACTCGAGAGGGTTAGGATTTGGGAGGCTTTTTGGAGAAGAACAAGGGAACTGGCACCTCCTAGGATTCTGCTGTCCTCCAGGTAAGGCTGCTGCCCGGCCACTGAGGACGCTGTCTTCTCCCTGTGTCTCCCAGGGGCATCCCTCTGTGTGCGTCTGTGTCCTCATCTCCTCTACAGGGACCCCAGTCCTGCTGGTGGGTCAGGGCCCCTCTGAGACCACACTGTATCCCCATCCCCTCTGTAAAGACCCGTGTCCACACACAGGCACATCCCAAGGTCCTGGGGTCAGGGCTGTAGCAGCAAAATTTGGAAAGGGACCTAAGTGAGCCCATGACTCCCTGGCTTCTTGACAGAACATGGTCTTCGCCCTCCTTCCACACCAGGACAGTGAGACCTGTGTGTCGATCCTGTCTCCCAACAATCCAGATGGCGAACTGTTACTAAGTTGGTTGTATCAAGGGGGTCGAATTGTGAGGCAGGGATTTTGAGAAGGAATACTGGGTTCACAGTAATCTTCTAATGAATGCCTTTCTATACCTGTTGGTCAGTTTTTCATTGCTGTAACAAAAAACCTGAGGGTTAATAATGTATATATAAAAAAGATCTTTTTTTGTTTTTGTTTTTGTTTTTAAGCTCATAGGTCTAGAGGTTGGAGAAGCCAGTTACAGTGGCCTCCTGGGCTGCACTGGAACCTGGCACTTGGCCTCATGGTTGGGAGTATGTGGGACATGATGGGACCTCATGGCAAGACCAGGAGCCAGGGACCTTCAGTAACCACCCCTCCTTTGAGTAGGCGGTCCCTCAATGGCACCCCACCAGGAGCCAACCTGAACTTTGGGGGAACACAGCACACCCAGTTGTCTCTGTCTCTGTGCGTGTTTCTAGCGCATATTCTAAATACATCCTGCGCATTTCTCCAGATTTCCGCCTCTGTGCGCATGTGCTGACACCCGTCTGTATGCACCTCTTAAACCTCTGGGTGCAGCGAGATCTGAACATCTATGCATCACCGGCTCCTAACTGGACGCACATTTTTCTTTTCTTCTTTTGGTGCCGGGGATGGATCTCCCGTGGTCGCTCCTGCTAAGCTGGGCTCCATGATTGAGCTCCGGGTGTCTCCTTCTGGGTCCTCACCAGTACCATAAATCTCTGTGTGGGTCCATCTTCACATCTGTGTGTCCCCGTCCTGGGACATCTCACTGAATATGTCCTAAGCATGTGCGCACACTGAGCATCTATCTGTCTGTGCGTCTTGACATGTCCTCGTCCCCAAGATAGCAGTACGTCCATAGGCACCCTGAGCCTCCTCAACCTGCACCTGCTAACAGGTGTGCACGCCCCATGCATACACCGGTCCCTCTGCACCCTAAGCATCGTGGCGCCTCCATACCCCAAGCGCCTTTTAGTCCCTGTGCATCTGGACACCCACCTCCAGGCGCGTGGCGCACGCCTGTCGTCTCTGCGGCTCCGGAGGCTGAGGCAGGAGGATCGCGAGTTCAAAGCCAGCCTCAGCAGCTGAGCGAGGCCGTGCGCATCCCCCTGGAGCCACAGCCACCTGACGCGTATCTCAGTGTGGAACGTCACCCGCGCTCCAGGGTCACCCTTCCCTGGTCCCCGCAGGTTCTGGACGAGCCACGACGATCGCTTCCTCTACATGCTGATGGAGTACGTGCCGGGCGGCGAGCTCTTCAGCTACCTGCGCAACCGCGGCCGCTTCCCCTGCAGCACGGGGCTCTTCTATGCCACCGAGATCGTGTGCGCCATCGAGTACCTCCACTGCAGGGACATCGTCTACAGGGACTTGAAGCCGGAGAACATACTCTTGGATCGGGACGGCCACATCAAGCTCACGGACTTCGGGTTCGCCAAGAAGCTGGTGGACAGGTAGGAGACCCCCCGGGGATGCGCGTGCGCCTGGAGAGTGGCGAGGCCAGGCACCCAGGTGCAGCGAAAGCGCAGAGCGTCCACTGTCCCGTGCGAAGCCGGGGGTCCAGGGGCAGGCCTGGGGCTCGCTGTGGTCCGCGCTGGTCCCTGGACAGGTCATGCTCCTTCCTGTCCACCTTGGAAGAGGCCCCTGTGTGGCCCTGCCGTGCTGACCCGAGACTGTCCAAGGTGCCCGAGGCGCATGCAGAGCCCCTGTGGGGAACGCGGTGCAGATCCCGCTCCAAAGCTACTGCGTCCTGCGCTCCCGTCCTTCACCCTCTGTCGCGGGGTCTGCGCTGCGTTTCCATTGGATGGGCCTCTGCCATGTGCGTGTCCCTCACACGTACGTGGGTCTCCGCTGCGTTTCCATGTCATGGATGCGTAAAGCTCAGGGTAAGAAAGCGGTGTTTCAGGTTGCACACGACATTACGGATCCAACTGCAATTTTAAATTTTGAACCAGGGATTGAACTCAGGGGCACTCGACCCCTGAGCCCCGTCCCCAGCCCTATTTTGTATTTTATTTAGAGACAGGGTCTCCCTGAGTTGCTCAGGGCCTCGCTTTGGCGGAGGCTGGCTTTGAACTCGCGATCCTCCTGCCTCAGCCTCCCGAGCCCCTGGGAAGACCGGCGTGGACCACCGCGCCTGGCTGGTATTGCACTTTGAATCCCACGTTTTCTATTACGCACGAGGTTACAGGAAACGCGAGTGTTCTCCAGAGAAGGGGAAGGAGGAGGAGACGAGGGTCCCCTATGGAAAACCCTGATCCGTAAAGTCCTCTTGTGCACACGTATGCACACAGCATGTGTCAATATGTGCACATCCATGTGCACGTGTGTGCACGTGCATGTGTTAGCACACGGGACTGATCGTGTCAATCTATTGTATATTAACACGATACAACAATATAACAAGTACATACTGATATAAATACATAGAATTGTACACGGTGTACAATATTTGTTATATATGTAAATACTTAGTACAATAACAAATATTGTACATCTCCCATTGTGTATTGTATTATATACCATATATGATTTTAGTGTTCACCAGAGAAGCAAAACCAGGACACTTATAATCCTGTCTGAAAAACCCTAATTGATATAGACTTAAAGTGCTCTGTATGCATATATATTTATTAATGAAATACGTAAGCATATACCTATATACCTGTATTATATACTATATTATGTTAATATGCATTTATGGGCATGTATACATATAGTATCATATTAATGTACTCACATCCAAACGCAAACCCTTAATACATGCACATGGATACATGTACATATATATATATATATATATATATATATATATATATATATATATATATATATTTCATTATTAATATATTAGCATTAATTATGTCTATAATATATTAATGATGCATTTATATTATATAATGGTGTAATGTAATACATACTTAATGATATGTATTTAATACATATTTAATGATATGCATTTAATACATATTCACATGCATGTGAATATATCATATTGGATTAATGTATGCACACACTCCTACATGCATATATTTGCATATATACATACATGTATAGATTATATCCATATACACACATTGCATATACCCAGGTGTATGTATGTCGTGTTAATATATATGCACATACATGTGTTTATGAACATAAGCTATAATTATATTGGTATTAATCCTGTCGATGTAATGCATTAGCATTTTAATACACATATGTCGTTTTAATATGCATATGTGTGTACATATACATGCATATATAATATAAATCAATATATTAGTATTGATCTTGCCAATTAATACATTAGCATTTTAATACACATGTATCATGTGGTTTTAATGTGCATACGTGTGTGTGTATATACACACATGTGCATAGGATATATATGAACATATTGGTATTAATTCTGTCAATGTCATCCACTGATTTTTGTAACCCACTGAACACATTGATGGTCGTGGGTGACATTCACAGCGTATGCACAATGTGTGACACGCGAACAGCTGTAGGCACCCACACAGTGACGAGCTCACACGGCTGCGCATTTGTGTGTCTAGCACCGCTCTGTCCTGGATGGTGGCCTCTTCTGTGGCCCACACCTGTCATCCCAGTGGCTTGGGAGGCTGAGGCACGAGGATCATGAGTTCAAAGCCAGCCTCAGCCAAAGCGAGGCCTAAGCAACTCAGGGAGACCCTGTCTCTAAATAAAATGCAAAATAGGGCTGGGGAGGGGGCTCAGGGGGCGAGTGTCCCTGAGGTCAATCCCTGGTACCAAAAAGAAAAAAAAAAAAAAATGTCTTCCTGCAGTTTAACCTTGAGAGACCAGACTCATCTGTCCAAGCTGCTGTGAAATACTTTTAAAAGTTTTCCTGCAACTGTCCAGAGTGTTGGTTTTTCAAATTCATTTTAAATTAAGTTGAAGGAGACGGTGACCCTCGTTTTGCCCAGAATAATTAATAAAGAGGTCACTTTTTTCCCTCCAAAAATTTTGGAAAGTCGGTGCTGCCCTCTGCTGGCGGCCCGTGGTACACGGGGAGACCCAGGTCCTTGAATGAATATCCGGGTTCTGAGGCCTCCTCCCGCAGGCCACGCCCTTTTTCTTTTCTTAAAGTTATTTTCCTTAAAAGTCTGATGCAAAGGAACCAGGAAGAAAGTGCTCCCTGTGTTCATTTTTCTATCCGTTGCACAGATTCTGTGGCTTCCTTGTACATCCATCATAATATCCACGGAAGCTCATTTTTTTGAAGGTCACTTGAGATTTTAATTTTGCATTTTAACAATGAATATTATAAAAAATGAATATTATGGTCCCTTTACCATTTATTTATCTGGTGTTGGGCATTGAACCAGAGCCGCTTTACCACTGAGCCACAATCCCCAGCTCTTTTTATTTTATTTTATTTTATTTTTTTATTTAGAGACAGGGCCTCATCCATTGCTTGGGACCTCACTGAGTTGCTGAGGCTGGCCTCCAACTTGCCATCCTCCTGCCTCAGCCTCCCAATCTGCTCTCTGTATGCTCTACAAGAGCTTCTGTGTGTAACTAAAATCTGCAGATTCCCAAATATTCCTTGCAAGAAAGGCGACGATCTGGGCAGCAGCGAAAGCGTTGATGATTAAAAACAAAACATAACAAAAGGGGAAAAAAATAGCAAACCAGGTAGAGTGACCTCCCTGCATCCCGAAGGCCACCCAAGTCGCTGGAACTGAATGTGGTTGATGGTCCTGAAAAATCCAATCCCCTCTTTCACCACTTGTCCACTGGGTGGCGCTAGAAGCTAAGCTAAATTTTTTCTTTTCTTTTTTTTTTTTCCTGCTCCCAAGGATTGAACCCAAGGTGTCCCCGAGTTGCTTAGGGCCTAAGTTGCTGAGGCTGGCCTCCAACTGGCCATCCTCCTGCCTCAGCTTCCGGAGCCTTGGTTTCTCGCCTTTTGCAGATACGTGAGGAGCTGGGTGGGGACATTTGGATGCCCTGTGTCCCTGCAGCAGCTGACCTCCCGGTGCTCCTCTCTGTTGCCCTCCCAGGACGTGGACCCTCTGCGGAACCCCCGAATACCTCGCCCCTGAAGTCATCCAGAGCAAAGGCCACGGGCGGGCCGTGGACTGGTGGGCGCTGGGCATCCTCATCTTCGAAATGGTGGCAGGGTGAGTGGGTCCCCCTCGCAGACAGTGCGCCTGGCACAGCAGCGCCTCTTGCTGTCCGTCTGTCCAAGAGACATTGCTGTCTATCTGTCCAAGGGACGTTGCTGTCCCCAAACTCGAAAATGCATGCATGCTCGGATGACGGACAGGCTGCTGTGCAGGGGAGGGAAAGGCAAACCCGTGAACAGGGGACCGTCCACCCTGGAGATGTCCTGAGAAGCCCGCGCTTTCTTAACTGTGGTGTCCACCTGGGGCCCAAGGCTGACCTGCAACGAACATGCAGAACCGAGCAGCCCACATGTCACACAGAGCTACGGCCATCAAAGGCGGCCAGCATCCTGCAGGGAGCAGCTGGCCATGCTGCCTCCCGAGGTCACTTTCTGGGCATTGGACACAGTCAGGAAAGGTCTCCCGCGTCCCCCAGGTGTGCCGCCCGCTGTCCCTCCTGACCAATGCACACAGGGCCGCATGGCCTGACAGGCTCCAGCTCCCAGGGTTTCCAACCCACTGAGGTCCCCAGGTCCCGAGTCCTGTTTCTGTTTGGGGGACCCCCCCCACCCCCATGAGGACGGACTTTCTTTTTTGAACTGTGGTACCACGGATGGAACCGAGGGGTTCCTAGCGCCGAGCCCCTGTTATTTCATTTCTCTGAAATGGATTTGAGCAGGTGAAGTGTGCGTATCAGTCTGTGCGGCTGCTGTAACAGGTTGGCTCAGCCGAGGGTCCCGGGAGCAAGAGAAATGGATCCACCTCACCCTGCAGGGCAGAGGCTGGACCCGGGTCCCAGGCTGAGCTCCCTCCACGGGATGTCAGCTTTCCGTTACTATAACAAAAAGCTGCGAGAATTATGAAGAAAAAAGGTTTCTTTTTTTTTTTTTTTGCTCATGGATTCAGTGGGTCCCACCCATGATGGTGCCTGGCCACAGACGCTGTCTAACTGAATGTGCATAAGTCGGTACCAATAAAACTTTATTAACAAAACCAGATTCGGGGGCCGGGACATATCACCTTGCAAACCAGATCTCTGCTGCCCACGAGCACCATCTAGAAAGCGCTGTTGGTTTACATGACCTTCCCTGGGAGGTGGTGCCCTCTGCCGGGGACCTTCCCAGACAGATGGGCACCCCGCATTCTGTCCGAGAAAAACCATCGGGACCGCATCATCTCTTCCACACCATGATTTCCGTGTGCAAAAGGTAAGATAAAATAACTAAAATAGACGCTTCTTTTTCCAACAGGTTCCCCCCGTTTTTTGACGACAACCCATTTGGCATCTATCAGAAAATTCTCGCAGGGAGGATAGATTTCCCAAGGTATTTGGATTTCAGCACGAAGTAAGTACCTGGCACCCTGCTTGGTGGTTTCTTCTTATTTTTATTTATTTTTAAACTTTTTGCTGGCAGGGATTGACCTCAGGGGAAGCCCTAAGCAACTCAGGGAGACCCTGTCTCTCAATAAAATGCAGAATAGGGCTGGGGACGGGGCTCAGGGATCGAGGGACCCTAGGTCCAAGCCCCAGCACCAAAAAATAACATAAGAATAAGAATAAGGATCTAGAGGCCAATGGCCACAGAGTTTTCAAGGATTTAAATACTTTTCCAGGTTGTCAATCAAGTCTTGAGAGCATCTGAGACCTACAGCACCCAAGTGCTCTATGAGGTCATCCTGTGGTCTCAGGTTCTGAAACCAGAGAGGGCTTCTGTCGTCACTGAGGGTACACAGCATTACTAATTCCCAGGGTCTCCAATCTTCCGCCACTGTCATTTCCCAGCAGTAGGGACAGGTGCGATTTGCAGCCTAGACCCGGAAGCCTTCTGGGCTTCGGAGATCAGAGATTTCTCTTCTGACCTACTCCCAGTGCCCTAGCTAATGTTAGGAGATTGCACAGTCTCCACCCTGTGCAACAGTCCCAGGGGAAGTTTTGTCACATCTGAAGTACGTGGATATCATTAGGCACATGAGGAATTTACGACGGTGACAAATTGTGCCAGAGAATGGGGTCCCCATGATCATGCGCTTGAGGTAGCTGCTCTCACTGTGGCCCTAAGATGGTGTGTGTTGACTGATTCTGTTTTCTGTTCCCCAAACAGAGACCTCATTAAGAAATTGCTGGTGGTGGACAGGACCAAGCGCCTGGGCAACATGAAGGTCTGTACCTCCCTCACGAATGGGCACCAACCAAGGCCCAGGACTCGCCATTGCGACTCTCTTGTCATTATTCATCTTTTTGACATCCTGGTCCGATTGATGGGAAGAGAATCCAAAACCCATTGAATGTACCCATTGATCCAGTTCCGTGTGCCCATTTTTTTTCCCCTAGAATCAGGGGAACCACTGACCCCAACCCCAGCCGTTTAATTTATTGATTATTATTTACATCGGCGCCGCATCACCCTGCTGTGTGATCTCTGGTCATTCTTGGCCTTAAGCAATCGCACACCTGATTTTTTTTTTTTTTTTTTAACTTTTGTTGGTAGAATTTCCCTGTTCTGGCCCTTTTGAATGTGTGGACGTGTAGAAAGAAAGCGTCACCTTTTGGGTCTTATTCTATTTTATTGCAGTGTTCTCCGGATTTTGCCTCATCCTTACTTTTCCCAGTATGTCTTCCTTATTCATGGCTGAGTAGTATTCCACGGTCTCGATAGACAGCACTGTGTCTGTCCATGGAGGTTTCTGCCGTGACCACCTCTTAGCGACTATGAGCAGGGCCGTGATAGACGTGGATATTTGTGTGAATTAATCGCGTTACATTAAAACTCACATGCTGGTTTTATTTTTAATTTTTTAAATTTTTTTGAGAAAGAGACCCCTTTGTTCACTACACCTTGAGGTCCCCAACGATTCTTTTATATTTTTTTTGCTTGGTACCAGGGATTGAACTCAGGGTCACCCGACCCCTGAGCCCCATCCTCAGCCCTATTTAGTATTTTATTTAGAGACAGGGTCTCCCTGAGCGGCTCAGGGCCTTGCTGTGTCTTTTACTCTCTGGATAATGAGGTGTGTGTGTTTGCACACTCGACACACTGACAGTGCCCCTTCCTCCTGCAGAACGGCGCCAATGACGTCAAGCAGCACCGGTGGTTCCGCGCTGTGGACTGGGATGCTGTCCCCCAGAGGAAGTTGAAGGTGACCCTCTTTTGAACATTTCTTACAGAACGCAATGATCCCAACCTCTGTAAAACCACTCTATTGGTTTCTGGTTGACTATTCCAGATCCCTCACATGAGAGAGAACACGGGGCGCTTGTCTTTCCATGCCTGGCTCATGTCCCTTAATAGAATGTCCTCTGGTTCCATGCATTTTCCTGCAAGCGACATCATTCCATTCTTCTTTCTGGCTGCATAATATTCCATTGGGCATATGTATCGCATTTTCTTTATCCATTCATCCATGGCTGGACACCTAGGTTGGTTAACAGCTGTATCCACGTCTTCAAGGGGTATCTTAGAGCCAGTGACCTTCCCAGGATGGGGTGAAGCTCCCAGTGTTTCAGTACCACTTTTTTTTTTGTGGGTACCAGGAATTGAACTCAGGGGCCCTCGACCACTGAGCCCCCTCCCCAGCCCTGTTTTGTATTTTATTTAGAGACAGGGTCTCCCTGAGTTGCTTAGGGCCTCGCTTTAGTTCCCAGCTGCCCCTGTCCATGAACATTGGAAACCTGTCCATCTTCTTCACGTCCGTTCCCACTTCTATGTAAAATAGCAGAAGGGGAAAAGGGAAACGATATCCTCAGTGTCCCCGTACCTAACTGTGGCTGACCTCCCGCAGCCCCCCATCGTACCCAAGTTATGCAGCGATGGCGACACCTCCAACTTTGAGACGTACTCTGAGAACAACTGTGAGACGACTTCGCCGGTGTCAGAAAAAGACTTGGAAATCTTCAAGAATTTCTGAGGATTCGAACTCACGTTTTCGGAAGGTAGGTCTTTAATGGGGTGGCTTACCTCCTTCATCCGTCGGGACTCAAGCAAAGAAGCCAAACCAAGTCTCCCTCATGTGACACACCACCCTCTGAGATTTCAGGGGCCACCCGTCTGAAAAGGTAAAAAGGAAAATTCTAGAAAATGACAATTTATAAATTATCATTTTTTTTTTTTCTAATTGCACACTGTTTGGCTCATGTGACAAAAATCTCAGGGCCGACTTCCTGGAATGTGAAAAATGTCTTTGCCCCATGTATCCACCCTTTATATGCTACCTACCCGTTAGTCACTTAGCAGCCATGTTGGTTATCAGATGGACAGAAATGAACGTTTGCATCTTTCCCCAACTTCTTCTTACAGGGTAGGCATCTTATCAGCCCAAGAAGTCGGGAGCGTACGGTCCAGTAGGGTATTTTAAGAAAAAGAGACCACAGGCATGAAACTTTCATTAGGGTCTATTATCATAAATGTTATATTTGGAATATGTTCGTTTGGTGGTTGTATTTTATTAGTTATGGTCAGTCTCTTACTGTGCCTGATTTATAAATCAAACTTTCTCATAGGTATGTATATATGGGAAAAAACATAGTGCACGTTGGGTTTGGTGCTCTTTGTGACTTTAGGGAACCCAGGGGGTCTTGGAATGTGTCTCCGGTGGCTAATTGGGGGTCATCAAAATGATAACCAAGGCACAGTGTTTGGCTCAGGACTGTGTGACCCCCAGGATCATAGGATTCAGTCAGTATTTTTTGCTGCTGTGACCAAAACCCTTAAAAAGAACAATTAGAGGAGGAGGAGTTTATTTGGGCTCATGGTGTCCAAGGTTCAGTCCCTGGTGGCCGACTCCATGGCTCTGGCCCAAGGGGAGCAGAACAAGATGGCGGCAGGGCCTGGAGGAGGAGAGCAGCTCAGGACAGGGCACCAGGGAGCAGAGAGAGCTCTGCTCACCAGGGACAGGACAGAGACCCCAAAGGCACAGCCCAGGGACCCCCTCCTCCAGCCACACCCCACCTGCTGCAGTCACCACCCAGTGAGTCCATTCAAGTGGATTAATCCACTATTAGGTTACACCTCTTATAACCCAATTATTTCACCTCTGAATATTGTCTCCCACATAAGATATTGGGGGACATTTTGTGTCCAAACCCATTACAGCTTCTTTGAGTCCCTGTCCTCTGTGTCTGTGAGTGAATGTTAAAATACCAGGGACTACCCCATATGGAATTGCTGAGTTTTTTCAAATTTCAAAATTTCTGAGATCTCAAAATTTCAAATCATTTCAAAATGATCTCAAGTCTGTTTCATTGAGCTTCTACAGGTCTTTTTTGTTTTTCTTTTTAAATATCAGTCATTGCTTATGCATACGGGACTATGTTCCATGACTGGCCTATGGTGCTCAACATCAGAAAGTACCGAATCCTATGTAAAGTAGAACAATTACAGCATTATACTGTAGTAATATTCCCTGTGTCAGTATCAAATTTGGGACCCGTATTAACTAAAACGAGGGTCAGTAGCGCTGTCGTACCACCGCGACGTCCAGTCTGGTCATGAGGAAAGTTACGAGGTGACTAAAGGGAGGGTAGCATATACAGTGTGGAAACACTGGGCAGAGGTGCTGTTCCAAGGTAGAACAGAAGAGGGCGCTGCCCAGATTGGCACATGATGTTTTTAACGTGGTTTTTTTTTTCGTGGAATTTTCCACTGCTACGTTTGCACCCCTGGGATGACAGTACCCCAGATGGAGGACTCGGGGTCCTGCCTTGTTACTTATGAAAGGGAGACGTTTCTATGACTCTCAAGACGATAACCAGGAGTCGTGTCCAGCTGTGCGCAAACCCTAACTCAATCCCTTGTCCCTCTCCTTCCAGGAACACGTCAGCCTGCCCAGGACCAAGAACTTCACCTCCGTCGGCCCAAAGAAATGCTCTCTCTTGGTGCGAGGAGGACTTTGCGCACTTATGGACGCCCAACTGTATATAGAGGCCGGGGGACAGTTGAGATTTCACGGACGGGGCAATTATGGAAGCGACTGGAACCTTCTCCTGCGCCGTAGGAAACGGGTTGTGGGGGTTTTTAATCGTAACCTGTTAGCAGCTGTGCTTCTACTGTGCGTTGGTTGGTTTTCTTGGACTGGAACCTGCAACCAGACCCGCCGGCTCGTAACCACAGGTTGTGCGTGTGTGTGTGTGCGTGCGTGCGTGAGTGTGTGCGTGCGTGTAAGGGCTTCTCCTTGGCCAAACCTATTCTTTTCAGTTTTTAAAAATCCTTTGAAAAAGAAATGGGTCGCCTCGGAGACAAAGCTCAAATCTATGATGGGTGCATTTAAAAAAAATAATTCCCCTAACACCGTCTATGCATTTTATAGATATTTATGGAGTTTTTCCTTCCATATCGATGGGACTTTCTCTCTGGACGCTTTACACTTTGGAAATGCAAAACGGAGAGGGTGCGGATTGGAGCAGCCGGAGACGTGCTAAAAATTTGGAATACAATCTCGACTCTTTTTTTTTTCCTTTTTAATGCCTTTGGGGGATTGAACCCGCTGTGCCTGAGCTCCACGCTCGGCCCCCATCTCTGAACGGTTCATCAGAGAAGGTTCTGGACTTAGAAGATAATGTCTCTTCCTGGCCTTTGCCTCCCAAACTCGATCTATTGATTCATTTAATAATTAATCTGTTAGAAATAAATCAGCCAGCTGTCTGTATACCTGGAGTGTCCCCTGTGAGCAGAGTAACAAATGGTACCTGGACACATGAGTCCTGGGGACTCCCTTATTTTTTGTGCCAGGGATTGAACTCGGGGGTGCTTAACCACAGAGCCCTGTCCCCAGCCCTTTTTTATATTTTATTTAGAGACAGGGCCTCCCTGAGTTTTTTAGGGCCTCCTTTTGGCTGAGGCTGGCTTTGAACTCACGATCCTTCTGCCTCAGCCTCCTGAGCCCCTGGGATAACAGGTGGGTGCCTCCGCACCTGGCTAGGTTTTTATTTTATTTTTTTTTTTTTTATCCACCCATTTAATACTGGAAAAAAAAATAATCCAATGTGCAGAATCACGGGTGACGGGATTCTTCCATGAGATTGCAGTCAGCCCCCCGATGATGCAGAGCAAGTTAGACGCTAAGAGGAAATCCAGCAGCAGGGGACACTGTTATCGCCAACGTTGACAGAAACCTCAGGGGCACGTGCCTTCTCTAAGGACTGGGCCACGGTCACTGGATGTGGCCTCAGGTAGAGACCGATGTCGGTGACCCCAATCACGCACTTGGAACCACTGTTTCATCTCATCCCCAAAGAGTCGACTCTGTGGGGACCTTTGCAAAATTTCCCGATAGGCGTCCAACCTCATCTGGGTGCCAAGAGTCAAAATAAAATACGTGCAACTTTGTATCTGCAAAAGGCCCAGGGGAGATGTTGCTTTTTATTTATTTTTTTTTCTTTTATGATTTATGAATCGGCAGCATTTTGTTCAACAGGAAGACCTTCAAAGATAGAGATTTGCAAGAAAAAAAAAAAATAGAGATATATACGGCCCGGGGGGGATCCCCGTTTCCCCAGGGAGAAGTCTCACCTCTTGCCTTCTTGCGTGTGCATGGAGAAATTCAGGAAGGAAATAAAAGGATCACAGGGAATTTAACACCCAAATGCCACAGAATCTTGCATCCGTGTCCTGCAAGCAGATGCACAATCACTGGATCATAAATCAATTTTTTTTTTTTTTTTTTTTTTTTGTTTGTTTCATTCTGTGCACCTTAAAAGATCAGGTGATTCCAACTCACTGTTTCAGAACGCCCCCCCGGGGGACAGTGACATTTTCGCACACCTTTGCCACACGCCGTCACCTACGTTGCCTGCAGCCTTTGGGACCATTTCAACTGTGAAACCGGCTCAGGACTGTTCATAGTGGACCCCAAGCCTTCACGGCCGAGGCGCCGGGGGGGGGGGGGGCACCCCAGGACTTGCAGATGGGCCCCCCCCCCCCGACGTCTGTCAAAGTCACTGGGTTGACAAAGTGCTTTTCCGAGCATGTCGACATTTTTTTTCCTGTCGAATTTGCTTTTGCAAAAACCACTGGGTCTTATGTCCCCCGGGACCCTCTTCCCTGAGAACAGGAGGACGCCCTGTGTTTTGTTTTGTTTTTTTTTAATAAGTTTTCATGTTGTAAACTCTGTTCACCGTGCAGTTCGTCCCTTTTTGTGGAGGGGTCTGTTATTTAAGTTAAAAAAAAAAAAAATCACTCTACGACGTGGGTGGGATGGGAAGCCCTCCCTCAGGCCTATCTTGTCATTGGATATTAATTTTTTTTTTTTTTTTTTTTTTTGCAATCCTGCATAACTTACAGCTTGAGTCTTTTTGTGTGTGTGTGTGTGTGTGCGCTGTGTCTTGTGCTCTGGGCACACGTAGGTCCTCGGTGCACCCTTTGCAGATCTGGCGTGTGCACCCTGCAGGGCGCTGGGTCCCAGATCCTCACGAGGAATTCCAGAAGCCTGTTTCTCATCCCGCCGATGCATTGCACAAAGGAAATCACTGTGATTTGTGTGTGTGTGTATATATATATATATATATATAGGCCCTAGGAAAATTTTACGGCTAATTTATGGAATAATACTATGGATTCCAGGTTTTGTTTAATAATAATAATAAAAACTTTGTATCTTTTAAGAAATCTGAATCGGCTCCTCTGCTTCTGTCTGAGAACCCACGTTCTGTCGGTGCTGGGGTCGAATGAGGGGTCAGAAGCCGGTAACTGTTTTCATCTTGGCAAGACACAGTGGCTCTTTCGGGTAGGATGCACAAAGGAACCATAGGTGGTTTGTAAAGGATGGTCCCAGCTAAGTTTTATTGACAGCTGAAGTTCAAAAACAGCCCAAAGGAGACAGCAACCCATTTGTCTGTGTCTGGCTAAACAGATAAATACAGGGTGGTGTATCCATGCAGTGGAATATTATGCAGCCTTCAAAAGGAAGAGAATTTGGAAACTGGGTTCAGGATGGGTGAGCCCCAAGGACCTCACGGTCAGTGAAACCAGCCTCACACAAAAGGACAAGCACTGCAGAGTCATCAAGCTCAGAGACAGAAACTAAAATTGGGTAGTTACAGGGGCTGGCAGAGGGAAAATGGAAAGTTATGAATTCCAGTTTCACAAGTTATAAAACTCTGGTAGGGATGGTGCCAGGACAGTTAAGAATATTCTTAAGCACAGTGGTTTAAAGACTTCAAAATTATTAAGATAGGTGGGAACAGTGGTGCACCACTATAATCTCAGCAGCTCAGGAGGCTGAGGCAGGAGGATGACAAGTTGGAGGCCAGTCTTGGCAACTTAGCGAGGCCCAAGGCTACTTAGCAAGAACCTGTCTCAAAATAAAAATAAAAAGGGCTGGGGATGGGGCTCAGTGGTTAAGCACCCCTGGGTTCAACCACCCACCCCCTCAAAAATTAGAGAAATAAAAAAGAACAGGAAAACAAGGTTAAGATGCTACTCTTGATGACAATGACATTTTTAAATTTAAAGAATGTGTCCATCTTGATCTTTGTCTCTGTGAACAAGTCTTTCTCAGTCAGGCAACAGAAAGTCATGAACCGTCAGCAAATCGTGGGGACACACAGGAAGTCCCCAGTCTCAGCAGGGACCCCATAACCACGCCCCTTAACTGAGACCTTCCTGATCAGTCCCGTAGCCACGCCCACTGTGGGCCACGCCCCAACATAATTAGACTCCTCTTAATCATATGCCACTATAACCACGCCCACTGAGGCCACGCCCCACCATGACCACGCCCTGCTATAAACAGCCCCATTGTAATCATGTCTCACTATAACCACGCCTTAACCATAACCACGCCCCCCAGTGAGGCCACGCCCCCCACCATGGCCACACCCCTAGTGGCCACGCCTTGTTATAACCAGCCCCATCATAATCTGCCCCATTGTAACCACGCCCCCACGTTAGCCACGCCCCACTGTGGCCACGCCCCCACCTGAGTCACACCCATGGTGACCGCTTCTGCAAGGATTTCTGTTTTCTTCTTGTTTCTCCAGGGCTGGGGGATCGACCCCTGCGTGCCAGGCCAGCCCTCCAGCCCTGACCTCCATCCCCAGACCATTTTATTTTTATTTGAAGGCAGGGTCTTCCCAAGTTGCCCAGGTTGGCCTCGAACTCCCGATCCTCCTACCTCAGCCTCCCAAGTGGCTGGGATTCTTGGGGTGCACCACTGTAACCATATTGCAGCGTGAATGTCCACACCATCATGGATCAAGACGCGTAAGGCGTTCTTATTGGGAATATGACCTTCAGCTACTTAAATTTTCTGGAAATAAGAAAGCATGCTTTGTAAATTTTGCTTTGTTTTTGCTTATTTAGTTATTTATTCTGTACCGAGCCATTCCCAAACACAACCAGAAATCATGATTTTTTTTTTCTTCCTTTTTTGGTACTAGGGATTGAACTGAGGGGCACGGACCCCCATCCCCAGCCCTATTTTGGATTTTATTCACAGACAGGGTCTCCCTAAGTTCCTTAGCACGTTGCTGAGGCTGGGCCTCCTCCCTCAGCCTCCCGAGCAGCTGGAGTAACAGGCGTGCATCTCCGCGCCCTGCAAACATGACCTGTCTTTCCGGGTTGCTTTTCTTCTGTTTTTGAGGGACACGGTGCATCTGTTTCTATGTCCTGAGATTTTTGCCTCCTGGGCCAGAAGAGAGAGGCAGGAAGGCCCAACAAGGGACTTCAAGGTGGGCTTCCACAGGGTGTGAGTCGGAGGCCCCGGAGGGGAGCAGGCAGCCTGGCGGGATGACTAGGAACTGTTGGGTCTCTGTCACCCTGCAGAGAGCCGATGACGCTCAGTGGCAAACCCTGGGGTGGACTCTCTCCTGGCCTTAAAGAGGAAGGCCAGGGGAAGTTGCTCGTGAATACAAGCGGCCAAGGGATGGTGGCCAGCAGTGGGGTCCCTCGTGATGGGCGCTGGGGAACGTGCACCCAGGGTTTCCCTCGAACTCGAGCTGTCACCCATACAGGTCTCAGGGTGAACAACTCCCTGTCCAGCACCCAGAAGACACAGCCCGCCATGCTGGGGGGGATTCGGGGCTGTCACAATTGTGCACATGGTTAGCATCTAATAGGCAGAGATCAGGGGCGCGCTCAGCACCCCGGGGGCACCAAAATGGTCCTCCAGGCCAATCTGCTGGCCCCAAAGAGGACGATGCAGGTGGACAAAACTGAAGGACACAAAACTCCAATCTCTGCCTCCTGTCTTCTCCACCCCCATAGAATGACCTGGTCCATTCTAGTCTGTAAATTTCTTGTCTTTGGTAGTGCGTGACAGTCGAGTGCATTTGGAGGGATCCCACATCCGTGGGGTGTAACTTCCCTGCCCTGGGCTTCGACAGGGTGCCTCGTCCCTCATTAACTTATTTCTCCCCCTGCACCCGGATCCCCACTCCTGGCACCCTGCCGTTGTCACACCCCCAGGGACATCTGTGGAACATGTGTCGCTAGGGACGCCTGTGGTTTCTCTCTGTCTCTGTCTCTCTCTTTCTCTATAGTTCAACACAATCTGGTGTTTGGTGATTGAGGGGCACTTGTGACCAGCATCAGAACAGGAATTAGCTGTGGCTTTGTTCCATTTTTTTTATGGGGACGATACCTTGGGTTCTGCATTTCAATCATGGTGACCGGCTGTAGGGACCTTCAGCCATAAAGAGAGAGACAGAGAGAGACCTGGCAAGTCTGGGTCAAGGGAACTTCATATTCTAGCTTTGGACCATGTATTAAGAGGAAGGTTTATTTGGACTGAAGCTTCCGCGGTCTCAGTCCATGACACGGCAGACACATTCGTTTTCAGGCTCCATTGGAGAGGGTCACATCATGGTGGCAACATGTGCTCAAGCAAACCTGTCCAAGTAATGTCTAGGAGTGGAAAGACAGACAGAAGAAGAGTCAGAGGTCCCAGGAGCCCCTTCCAGGCCCCGCCCCCAATAGCCTCTTGCAGGCCACGCCCCCAATGACCTAGCTTACTCCCACAAGGCTCCACCTCTTAAAGGCTCCACCACCTTCCACCACCATGTCTCCAATAGCCCCTTGCAGGCCACGCCCCCAATGACCTCACTTACTCCCACTAGGCTCCACCTCTTAAAGGCTCCACCACCTTCCACCACCATGTCTCCAATAGCCCCTTGCAGGCCACGCCCCCAATGACCTCACTTACTCCCACTAGGCTCCACCTCTTAAAGGCTCCACCACCTTCCAACTTGGGGACCAAGCCTTCAACACGAGCCCTGTGGGGGGGTTTTTAAGATCAAAACCATAGCGACAGACACATGCCAATCAACACAGACATACTATCTCTTTCTTTCTTTCTTTTTTTTTTTTAGCAGATCTCTATAAAAACTGAGTTTTCCAAATTCTTGTAAATTTACACATTTTTTTTCTGCTGCAACCAGGACGTCTCTAAAGCAGGAATCGCCTACATGATGTCCGTCACAGCACGTACCTTGTACCTCCCCTTGGCCATTCCCGTGCCCATATCTAGGGAGGGATATCTTATTAAAAGTGGATTTGCCTTTCTCTCATTGGCCAGATACACACTCAAGTCAGACTCTGGCCCTCGAGGCCACTGTGGAATGAAAGAAAATGTCCCAGAAAATTGAAAAGCCATCGAACGTATTCATTCAGACGCTTCCCCTTCCCTCACAGAAGTGAGCTCCACCTGGACAAATCCTCCATCTGCCGTCCAGAGTGGCTGACCTCTTATGATACGACCTTAAGGTAAAGAATTAGGGGAAGCTTGCGTGTGTGTGTGTGTGTGTGTGTGTGTTTCCCAAAACAAACAATAGTTCACTTCTCTGAAACTTCAGGACGCAAGAATCCCAATGAACAGAACTAGGATAAGGCCTAGGGCTGCGGTGTAGCTCAGAGGTAGAACTTTCCCAGTGTGTTCAAGGTCCTGGGTTCAGCCTGCAGCATTGGAAAAAACAAAAAAAAAAAAAAAAAAAAAACACCACCGGTTCTTATCTCCCAGCAGTCTCCGAACCTCCTGGGGAAATCCGTGGTGTTTGTGTGGTGCATTGTTAACCTGCAAAGGATGAGCTCAGAGAATGTCCGGAAAAATACAAGTTTAATGTGTGTGTGTGTGTGTGTGTGTGTGGCATTTCCCAACTCCAGGCTCAAACTGCATTCAGAGAAGAATATTCCTTTGTGAGCAGAGCACCCCCAGGCCCCCGGGCAGGTGGACAAAGCAGCCATTGTCACGGTTCTCTTAAAATACAGCGGCTTCCCTGCCTGCGATGAATGGAGCTTTGTTTTCCGACTTTCAAGATTTACCTTCTTTAACTCCGCGGCCTCCTGACAGAGCACAGCCCTGCCCCCCGCTGCAAGGCCCCTCTGCAAACCCTGAGCCTCGCCATTTGCAGTCATTGCACAAAAATGTCACACCTGTCAATCACAGTGACAGGCAGGAGCTTACAGAAGGGGTGGAGAAGGGACAGAGGGGACCTCTCAGAGAGGACAGGGACAGCGTGCCCCTCCTGCCCTCCAGTTTTATGGGGGTCCCAGGGAAGGCTCCAGAGAGCCCCTCCCAGGTCCCCTCCTGACTTTGACGGACAGCAGGGTGACATCCGACTCTCCAGTCCCCAGGGCCATGGCCACTCTGGGTCACCCTGGCCCCTGCTGCCTGGTTCTCAGTGGAACCTGTTCTTGCAGATTTTAGGGTTGGAGGAAGGATCCTGGTCCCCCTGGGTCCTGGGACCTGGTCTGCGTCAGGGTCCCAGAAGTTCCCCCTTCAGGGTCACCTGGCTCCTCTCAGGGACATGACTTCCCTCCTGCATGTCCCCTGCAGGTCACAGGTGGTCTGTGAGGAAGGTGCCTGGAGGCCAGGCAGGGCTGCAGGTCCAGGGCTACTGGGAAGGAAGCTGTGGGGTCAGCACCGGGGGCTGTTGATAGAACTGTCCCCTGGACCTCGTGTCCCACCCCCCAGGTCTGTCTGTCCTCTGTCATTATTTAGGATTCTTATTTATTGACTTACTCAGTTGTTGGTGTCAGGGATTGAACCCAGGGGCACTTTACCTGACCCCCATCTGCACTCATTTCTATTTTATTTTTATTCTTGAGACAGGACCTCACTCAGTGGCTGAGGCTGGCCTCGACCTTGCGATCCTCCTGCCTTAGCCTCCCGAGTCACTGGAATAGCCGCTGAGGGCCACCGCGCCAGGCCTCAGCCTCTCTTTTATTCCCAGGACAAGGAGGACATTATTCTCCGGCCACAAACAAGGGACAGCAGAGGCCTTTATGGATGGTGGTCGGTTCGGCAGGTACAAACACAGGCTGCGAGGTATTTAAGTATGACACTTAAAAAAATTATTATTTACCCTGCATTTCATCCACGAACCCTGTCTTTAGGAGCTCAAACTACGGTTGTTTTACGCCCTGGAAAGCAGAATAGTGTGCTGCTCTCAAACAGTCCTGGAAAAGTAACCATCGGCCTCCACAAGACAATTTTGGAAGTCAGACATTATGTCTAATTAGGGATTTTCTGTGTTTTCCTGCAACAATGTCTCTTTTCTACTCTCTTCTTTCTCCAGGGCTGGGGGACCCACCCCTGCATGCCTGGCCAGCCCTCCACCCCGACCTACATCCCCAGACCATTTATTTTTTTTTATTTGAAGGCAGGGTCTTCCCAAGTTGCCCAGGTTGGCCTCGACCTCCTGATCCTCCTGCCTCAGCCTCCCCGGGTGGCTGGGATGCCAGGTGTGGACCACTGTGCCCAGCTGAGAGCACGTCTTTCAAACACGAGTCTTGCTGTGCATTTTGCACGTCAAAGTTTCCCTTCGACTTGCAGGATGTGTGACATCCTGCCACGAAATGGAAGCCCTTCCGCTTACGGCAGGTCAGAAACACCTCAGCAGGACCTGAAATGGGTTGTGAAACGACGCCCCGGATCCTCGATGAAATGATAAACAGACCTCGCATCTGCTGGGCCCTGTTTAAGGAAAGAAATCACGAAACCACAGCAAAAAAAAAAAAAAAAAAAAAAATAACCATTCAGCCTTTTGTGAGCCAAGAGTCGAGGCTGATCCGTTCTTATTCTCCTGCTGTTACCCGTCTTGAGCTCTTCTTTGCATTGTGTGATCATCTGGACCCGATTCTTCACAGAACACTGATTTTATGATGGCATGTGTGTGTGCGTGCGTGTGCCTGTGTGTGTGCGCATGTGCGTGTGTGTGTGTGTGTGCGTGTGCACCATCTATTCCTTCTCGGCACACCACCGACCACTCCATCCCCAGCCTAACCCAAGGCAGGTGACCCCCAAAGCTCATGCGTGGGACCCTGAGAGAGGGTTCGGAGGTGGAATGATGAGATGACGAGGAGTGTAGCCAAGCAAGTGGATTAATCCACTTGAGTGGATTAACTGGGTGGTGACTGCAGGCAAGTGGGTGTGGCTGGAGGGGGGTGGCTGATCTCTCCATTCACCATCATTCATCTATATCAGCCATCTATCCGTCTGTCACCCATTTATATGGTCATTCATGTCATATCTGGATATATACCCACCCATTACCTACCTTCCTATGAATCTCCATGGTGTGTCCACCCATCGTCACCCACCCATGTGTCACCCACCTCCGCCTGCTATCCGTCCATCATCTACCTGTGACTATTCATTCATCTGTCATCTCCTTAGATCTACCTATGTGTGCATCCAGCGTCATCTGTCAATCATCTATCTCTCTCTCTGTTATCTACCAATTCTGTCTTATCTGTATGCATCTGTCTATCTGTCTATCATCTACCCATCCTGTCTATCTATCTATCATCTATCATCTACCGATCCTGTCTATCAGTCTATCTATCTCTCTGTCATCGACCCATCCTGTCTGTCCAGGTGGCTCTCACACCCTGGGTGGGGCTGCTCCTGGCTCCTGGTGTGTGGGGCCCAGAGAGGCTGCTCCACCTCCTGCAGCGCACAGCACAGCCCACCCCAGAGCACCCCAGCCCTCTGCGTCCACACGGATGAGGACTGAGCTCTTGCTTTGGGGAAGAACTGGACCCCTGCTGTCCCCGCTGTGCCCCTCTGCACACGCCATGGCTGACCTGAGCTCTGTCCTCCTTGCTGTGCCCTGGGCGCACTTTCCTGTGTTGAAGGGGACCCAGGGGACCACAGAGTGGGTGTCTTGGTGGCAGGAAGATCCGCACAGGAGCAGAGGTGCTCACCCCGGGAGGCTCAGTGGTCGGTGGACCAGAGGGACGAGGCCAGCTCCTGGGGTGGCCAGAGCCTGGGCTTCAGCAGGATCCTCTGCAAACCTGCAAGTGAGACCGGACCTCAGCCGCAGCCTCTCAGGACCGTGGCGGTCACAGAGACCATCAAGGGGTCTTAGGGGCCGAAGGGTCTCTTCTCTTCCTCCCTGTCCCCGATCTCTCAGTCTCTACGTGCACACGAAGCAGGTTTTCTTTGCAAGCTCTACTTGATTTTTTTTTTTTCATTGCAAGTAAATATGTCACCATATCTAACGATATTAAAATTGCAATGCTAAAATTAAAATTGCAAATTGATTGAATACTTTAAATGCTGGCTATTATAAATTTGAGGGGGTGGACCACACCCCTTTAAAAATGACCTTTGAAATTCATTTTTAAGAACAGTCAATGCACTTAGACATTTATTCCGGGTTTTCACTGAGCTGCTTAGGGCCTCACTAACTTGAAGAGGCTGGCCTCCAACTTGCCATCCTCCTGCCTCAGCCTCCCGAGCCACTGGGCTCACAGGCCTGCACCACGGAGCCCCGCTGAGATCCTGAATTCTTCAGCCACAGATATTGAGACTCGGATACGGAGCTGAGCCCCCAAAATGAGGTTTCTCCTCCAAAAAAGAGCAGCCTCAGGAACTCCCACGCCCATCCCCAGCCTCAGCAGAGTTGGAAATGTCTTGCAAAGGGTCTGGTGCGTGGTCCCCGGCTGCCAGGAGGTACCCGGGGGGGTTCCTGGACCACGAGGGAGGGGGCTCCATCCGGCTGGCAACCCAACAAGGGCCGTGTGCAAGGTCACGGGCCTTCCTGAATCAATCAACCGCCCCCCCAAACCCCAACCCGTAGAAATAACGGGAACAAGTTTTTGCCAGAGCAGAAATTGACAGGATCTGGGAACCAGGGGGCTGCGGAGGCTCAGCTGTCACTCAAACTACAGGGGACGTACCCGGACTGGGAACTCAGAGGAGCACGCAGGCTTGTCTTGCAAGGGGAGTCTGAATTGCAGCCCGAGTTTTGCAAGAAAGAAAAGCAACTGTGTGTCTATTTTTGCTGACATGATAGTGTCTTGCTGAATCCTGAATTCACTCGCAACATCACTATTTGCACCCGGATGATTGCTCCTGACGATTTGCAATAATTCTTCCTGTGCTTGCTCAACTTTAGCTGTGGGGGGGTGTGTGCATGTGTATTTCAGGGTCTTTTTGCAAAATACGCCACTTGCCACTTGCATTTGTCAGTGCCCCCCCCCCCCCCCTACTAAAGATCTGCATAAAAAAATCAGCTTGTGAACAGCTCGTTCCTCCGGAAAAATGGGTGGGGGGCAGTTCAGAAGAAAAAAAAATGCATTAGAAAAAAATAAATAAATTTCCATGCAGACACAAATGCACAGAGCCTCGGGACATTGGCTTGGCTTTTATATATGTTGGGGGCCTGTCTTGTTCCCCTGCCCTTGGACAGAGAAAATCAGCCCAGCATCCGATAATTGCAAAAAAACCCAGACTTCCGTCAACCTTTGGCCGCTCAGTGCAATGACATCACTTTCCAAACTGAGCCTTTGGTGAATTTTCTTTCTTTTTTTCCTGTGGATTTGAAGCAGCCTCCTCTGGGCACATCCCGACTCCTGATGAGGAACCGGCTCTGGGCCAGCGGTTTCCCAGACAGGGTCCCCCCCGGGGGGACAGTGAAAGCTAAATTGGCCACAGGCGGGAAGCCAGATGTCCAGAGCTGGGAGAAGGGGCTTTCAGCACGGTGACAGGTGCCCTGTCCTCCCAGGGGCTGGGGAGGCTGAGGCAGGAGGATCCTGAGTTGGAGGCCAGCCTCTGCCAAAGCGAGGCCCTAAGCAACTCAGGGAGACCCTGTCTCTAAATAAAATGCAAAATAGGGCTGGGGACGGGGCTCAGGGGTCGGGTGTCCCTCAGTACAATCCCTGGGACCAAAAAAAAATATATAGTGAGTCTTGGACTTTGAGAGTTTCCAGTATTTCCTTGGAAAACCGAGAATCTCGTCCTCTGTTTCTTTAGTGGACGCCTCAGGGCCCTGCATGTCTGAATCCTTCCCAGGTCGTGGAGACTTCAGCACTAGGCAGAGTGGGAAGCCCACGGCGTCAGCCATGCCTCCTGTCACTCAGCCTCTATCCGATGTCACGGTATTTTAAGCGTTGACTGTTCCCGGGGAAGAGCTGGCATCTCGTCTCTGCCTTGCAAAACGGTGGTGGGGGACACATTTCCTGTTTAACTGTCCTGCAACCTCAAAAAACAGGGCCACCCATTGGTATTTTAATTTTTCTTAACTTTATCTGCTCTTTTCTTTTTTTTTTGGTACCAGGGATTGAACCCAGGGGGTGCTTAACCACTGAGCCACATCCCTAAACCCCCCTTTTAAAATTTATTTTTTATCTAGAGACAGGGTCTCCTGAAGTTGCCTCAGGTCTGACTAAGTTGCTGAGGCTGGCCTCCAACTTGCAAATCCTCCTGCCTCAGCCTCCCATATCACTGGGGCTACAGCAGCACCCCACGGTGGCCAGCCACCAGCTCCCTCGAGATCTGTCATTTCTCCCTTGAGCTGAGGAGAAAGTGCCACCTGTCTTTGATCAGCCCCGTCTGGGACAAAAGTGGCTGATCCTCCTAAAAATCTGGGCAGAAATGACTCCAGCTAATGCCGTCTGTAAAGAAAGAAGGAGTCGGAAATCGTCCTTGGATGGACACCCTGTCCCCCTTCGCCCTCCCCGGGGAGCCGGAGAACATGGGCAGTGTGGCCCGTCCAACGGGAGGACGCAGCTCCGAGGACAGATGCCCTCAGAAAAAGTCGAAGCCCCGTGCCAATGTGGTCGGTGCCCTTAACCACAGGCACCTGGTTCCAGCAGCTGTCCCTGCAACACACAGAGACTGTGTCAGGTTTTGGGGGGGATTGGCTTATTACACTTAGCACGATAGTCTCCAGCCTGCACCCTGCATCCATTTACCTGCGGATGCCATAATGCCATCCTTCTTCATGGCTGAGTAATATTCCATTGTGTACATATACCACAGGTTGGTCTGAGCTCTCGGTTGTAGAGCTAGTGACCTATGACTGGTGTGTCCCCTTGGATTGGACTCGTGATGGCATATCACAGTGGGTGGTGGGGTAAAACACTCACCTAACGACTGGGAGGAGAAAGAGAGGAAGAAGAAGAGACGGGGGTCATAATGTTCCCATCCCAGCCACACCCCTAATGACCTCACTTCCTCCCTCACTAGGCTCCTCCTTTTAAAGGTCTCACCACCTACCAATAGGGCCATGCTGGGAACGGGCCTGCGAACACAATGCTCTTTGGAGGATGCTCCAGATCCAGGGTAGAGCAGGGAACACCTTCTCCATTTCTGTGTTAATCCGCCCCGTCCCACCTAGAAACCCAACTTTGGGAAGTTGGAATGACCAACTGGCGGAATTGACGTAAGAAAACTGGGATACACGTTCCAAAGGGTCAGCTAACTAGAGCAAGACTCCTAGTCGGATGGAGGACACACGGTGGTGTGGACCCTTGTGAGTTTCCCGACCCATTTTCTGTCCCACAGACTCGTAGACCCAAGGATCGGAACCAGCCCTCACCACCCACATCCCCAAGCCTCCTCTCGGTTCTGTTAGAAGTGCTCCCCGAGCCCAGCACGGCTCAGTGGAAATGTCCCTTGCTCTCCAATGACACCATGGACTCCATGTGCACAGCTTTGTAGAAAGGATCTCCACTGACCTGACAAGAACAATTAGAGGAGAAGTCGATCTGGGGCTCATGGTGTCTGAGGTCCAGTCCCTGGTGGCCGACTCCCTGGCTCTGGCCCAAGGGGAGCAGAACAAGATGGCGGCAGGGCCTGGAGGAGGAGAGCAGCTCAGGACAGGGCACCAGGGAGCAGAGAGAGCTCTGCTCACCAGGGACAGGACAGAGACCCCAAAGGCACAGCCCAGGGACCCCCTCCTCCAGCCACACCCCACCTGCTGCAGTCACCACCCCGTGAGTCCATCCAAGTGGATTAATCCACTATGAGTCTACACCCAGTGAGTCCATCCAAGTGGATTAATCCACTATGAGTCTACACCCAGTGAGTCCATCCAAGTGGATTAATCCACTATGAGTCTACACCCAGTGAGTCCATCCAAGTGGATTAATCCACTATGAGTCTACACCCAGTGAGTCCATCCAAGTGGATTAATCCACTATGAGTCTACACCTCTCACAACCCACTCATTCCACCTCTGGACTTTCCTGCATTAACCCAGGAGTTTGGATAGGAAGACTTCTTTGTCCCAAAGTGTCCACTAGGACTGAAATCGACTGGATCCTCTCCTGGAAGGCAAAACAGAGTCGGAGTCCGGGTACCATTTTGCACCATCATGAAAAACAAAAAAAAAAAAACAAAAAACCATGAAGGACTCGTCTCTGCCTTACCCCCGGACACACCCCGAACTCCACGTGAACACGAGTCGTGGGGCAACCAGGAGAGTCTTTGCAAAAATCAGCAGCAGCCATTCCTGACGCACCCCGTCTTTAAGAAGGGTCAGGCTGCACACCCGGCGCCCAGATGTGCAGGGGAGCTTCCATTTTTAAAATCTGCTACCACGGCGGAAATCAGCCTTCCAACATCTGCAGCTCGAGGTGGAGGGGGGAGCCGGCTCGGAGCCAGCAATGTGGGTTCCGAGGGGTGGAGGGATGAGCTCACTCATCACCAGACCCCAATCTGCAGACTCCGCAGCCCAGAGAGGAGATTCTCTTCTGCATGCACCCAGACCAACCTCCCTGGGCTCCACAGAGCCTCTTCTTTAACCTCCTCTGACTGATCTATTTTTAAAAATGTAGGATGATCTAAGCAAAATGAAAAAATTCCCATTTTTTTTTTTTTCTCTATCAAGAGCCCTCTGGATCTTGTGCTGGGTTTATTCTTGGGACTTTTCTCTGTCTTGTGGATTTTTTTTTTCTCTCTGCTTTTGGAAATGGACGGAAACATATATTTAAAGGGAGACGGTCGTATGTGGTCAGCCTTTCCCAGATGAGGAGGCTGGTTTCAAGACCGTGGCGTAATTCCAAAACCCAGGCAGGCTGAAGTAGCTTGCACAGAATAGTGCAGCATTTGGTATATTCTGTAAAGATTTGGATATAAGGTGTCCCCCAAAACCTCACGTGTGAGACAATGCAAGGATGTGAAAGGATTAGATTATCAGAGGTGAAACCACATTGGTGGATTAATCCACTTGGATGGACTCACGGGGTGGTGACTGCAGCAGGTGGGGGGTGGCTGGAGGAGGGGTCCCTGGGCTGTGCCTTTGGGGTCTCTGTCCTGTCCCTGGTGAGCAGAGCTCTCTCTGCTCCCTGGTGCCCTGTCCTGAGCTGCTCTCCTCCTCCAGGCCCTGCCGCCATCTTGTTCTGCTCCCCTTGGGCCAGATCCATGGAGTCGGCCCACCATGGACTGAACCTCAGAAACCATGAGCCCCAAATAAAATTTTTGTCCTCTAAATTTGTTCTTTTCAGGTCTCTTGGTCCCAGAGATGAAAATGGTGGCTAGAACGTAATCTGCGCACATCCACCTGTGTTCTTCCAATTCTCCCTAGACCCTCTGTAATACCCAAGCAATGTAAAAATTGTCATGTGGCCAAAATATAGGATTAAATAAATGCATATATCATAGACACAATTGTCTTTCAAATATTTTTGCCCTGTGGCTGGTTTTATCCAAAGATAATGGTGTCGCAGATTTGCTTTCTTGCAAGGGCTGCTTCTCCCCTCCAAGGTGATGCCTTTTGTGATACTCTCATGGTCCTATAGCTTTCTCTAATCTGTGAGATTCGAGGGTCTAATGTGTATTTATGGACACGTCAGCCCAGAGTCCTGAGATCACCACATGCACAAGCCAAGGTAGCTTCCTTGAGATGCACAGCCACCAAGGAGAAACCCAGGTGACAATTATTCCTGATGGGAAGGCACGGGGGGGTGGTGAGGCCAGCTTGGACTCCCCCTTCCCCATGCAAGCCATCATGGCATAGGAGAAATCCTCGACCCGGCCTACGGAAGAACCACCTTGCTGAGCCCAGCCTGAATGGCCAATTCCCCACAATCACGAGGGACACTTCCTTTTTTTGGGAGCTCAGAGAAGGAAACCCCCAAACTACCGCATGTTGGGGAGCAAGCTGAGCAAACTGGTTTTCTTTTCATTCTGTAAATATTAATTAAAATAATCTAATTTAATTGCAGGAAACACACGCATATTTATCACGCGCAGAGAGGCAATTGCATAATGCAATAACTCACTGTCACAACGGGATGCCTGAGCTCATTTACCACTTTCCTGTAGGTGACGGGGACAATGAGAAAGTGGACATTTTTTTTTTTTTTTTTTTTGAGCAGCCACATTTGATCATCAGGGGAACCAATTTCTGGAGAGAGATCAGGGAACCGGAGAAAGACACCGTTGGAAGGGACTTGATTTCGAATCCGCTTTTCCGACCTCTCAGATTCCTTTCAATCAGATTGAGCTCCGACACTTGCTCATATTTTGGGGATGTTTGTTACGCAGCTGTCGATAACAGAAAATGGTCCTTCGCTGACAGGTGATTTCCGTGAAATGCTGTAAACCCTCAGTCCTCCTTTTTATCATCGATCCCGACATCGAAGAGCACCAAAACCATCCCCTCTGAGGTACCAAGAGTTATGCCAAGGTGACCTCAAGTCCAAAGGTGTGTGGTTCCCAGTTTTAGCAGATGACGTCCTCCTTTTATGTGGTACCTCGAGGGACCGGGCAGCGGTTATCTTGAGCATGTGTCGGGATTTCCCATAAAATAAAGGGAGATCCTGCCCCGTGAAGGGGATTTATCTGTTTCAGACACGATTTCCTCTTTGGATTCCTGGAGTTTTGAGTGACTAAATGGTGTTTTCTCACTAGTTCATGATGGTGGCTGCACCGTCTCCGTCTCCCTGATTGGATTCTCCAACCAAGCACCCAAAATTGACATAGTCCACTGCAAATAATAATAATAATAATAATAATAATAAAAAAATAAGTAATTGCATAATTTCTCTGAACACCACGTTTTGACTTTTGTCCGGACGAGCAAATCTCGACGCTGAGGTCTTTTAAACATTTCCCTCTGGTGGATGGTTATTTTTTCCCCTTGATCATTCATCTTTTATCTCCGTGTATTTCCTCGAGCCGAGAAGCTTACATAAGCTCGGGGAGATGCTGTCTGTTTCTGATTTATTTTCTATTAACTCACTCGAAAAAAAATTTTTTTTTTACATGTACAAGAACTCTTCTGAGACCATTTAATATACTATTTTGATCTTTCCTCCCTAAAAGCATAAAGCTGTACTTTTTTTTTTCTTTTGCCTAAGAATAGAAATCTGGAAGAGATTTAAAATTATGATCAAAACAGCAAACTCATGAATTCTGAATGGTTTCTAAACTTAGAAAAAAAAAATCATCGAGCCTTCTTTCTTTTAAGAGAAAAATCAGATTTGGACTTCCCGGCATTGCACAAAATGTCCTTATTTTATTTTATTTTATTTTTTTGATTTTTTTCTTCAATTCACCTAAGATTCAATGTTATGATTTTTTTCTTACCAATTGTATTTCATCATATTCAAATTTTTTAAAAATAGGCAAATTATGAAATGAGTATTTGACTCCCCCTTATCCCAATGTGAGATGCTTAAAAAATAGGATTTATTTCTGTTGATAATTTTTTTTTTTTTTTTTTTTTTAGGAAATCGGAGGTTGCTCCCCATCACAAGGAGCATTGGCAGAGACGGGGAAAGTCACTTTATTTTGATTTTTCTACGCAGCCAGAGGAAAAAGCAATTGGATCAGACACACAAATTGCTCCAACCACCCCAGAAAAATATCAGTAAAATCACCCCGTAGCACCACAGCCCCCGTAGAAACATATGCACACAGGAAGCATGATAATCAGACCCTTGACTTCCTTTGGTCCCAAAACAGATCCACATGCTTTGCGATGGCAGCCCATCAAAGCTGGCCCAGGACCTTCGTGCAACTGCACGTTATGCTGAGGGAATTTCAAGAATTTTCTGGAGCCAGAATGAAGAATTCCACCTTCCTTCAAGATTGACAGGATCTTGTGCATTCGAAATCTGCACGTTGAACGAGTCACTCTTTCTTCAGAGGTTCTTGAGGACACCGAGCAGCGGTGACTTGGTTAGATAAACACTTACTTAGTACCACGAGCTGCCAGGGTCGTGCCAAGTTTGAGGGGAAAGATGGAAAAGTGGAACTGGAGCCTCCAGGGGCTCAGAGAGGGTGTGGGGAATTGGGAAGACACACAGCACCCAGCAGACAGGATGTGTGGGGCACCCAGGGCGCTGGGCAGACAGGGAGATGGGCTGGGGGAAGCCTGATGACTAGGGAGCTGGGCAGAGACACAGAGGAGAAGGGAGTGACCGGGGCTGTCTCCAGAAATGCCCCCCCGGGAGCAATTAGGTAAATGGATAAATTCAACCCAGGGATTTATGGAGTGATGGACGGACGGATGGATGGATGGTAGATGGATGGAGAGATGGACAGATGGGTGGATTAGTGAATGAGTAGTTGAATGGATGGATAGATCAATACATAGGCTTAGTATATGATAGATAGATGAGTGGATGAGTGGATAGAGAGAGAGAGATTTACTAGATGATGAATAAATAGATGGAGGGGTCGATGGGTGGATTAATGAATGGACGGAGAGACTGATGGATAAATAAATAGATTCAAAAGATAATGAGAAGGTGAGTGAGTAGACAGATGGATTCAATGGGTGGATGGATGGGTGGACAGACTCATAGGTACACAAAAACAGATACACAGACAGATGAGATCAATGCAAAGATAGATGACAGATGATTGATAGACAGACGGCAGCTGGATGGATGGACGATAGACAGACACTGTGTCCTGAAGGTCTCCTCTGCACTGAAGGCCTCTGGGGCTGGGGGTGCTCTGGGGTGGGCTGTGCTGTGCGCTGCAGGAGATGGAGCAGCCTCTCTGGGCCCCACACACCAGGAGCCAGGAGCAGCCCCACCCAGGGTGTGAGAGCCACCTGGACAGACAGGATGGGTCGATGACAGAGAGATAGATGGACAGACAGAATTGGTAGATGGCAGATAGATAGACTGATGGATAGATAGGTAGACAGGATGGATAGATGATAGAAGATAGATGATAGACAGAATGGGTAGATGACACAGAGATAGATAGATGATAGATACATAGATATATAGATGGACAGGATTGTTAGATAAGAGATAGATAGATAGACAGATAGAAATCAGATGATAGATAGACAGATGACAGCTGAGTGGACAGATGAAAGACAGAGGCTCTGTCCTGCAGGTCTCCTCTGCACTGGGGGCCTCTGGGGCTGGGGGTGCTCTGGGGTGGGCTGTGCTGTGCGCTGCAGGAGGTGGAGCAGCCTCTCTGGGCCCCACACACCAGGAGCCAGGAGCAGCCCCACCCAGGGTGTGAGAGCCACCTGGACAGACAGGATGGGTCGATGACAGAGAGATAGATGGACAGACAGAATTGGTAGATGGCAGATAGATAGATAAACAGATGGGTAGATAGATAGACAGGATGGATAGATGACAGATGATAGATAGATGGACAGACAGAATTGGTAGATGACAGATAGATAGATAGACAGATAGATTATAGACAGGTGACAGCTGGGTGGAAGGATGATGGACAGAGGCTCTGTCCTGCAGGTCTCCTCTGCACTGTGGGCCTCCGGGGCTGGGGGTTCTCTGGGGTGGGCTGTGCTGTGCACTGCAGGAGGTGGAGCAGCCTCTCTGGGCTTCCCCACTAGTAGCCTCCCTCTGCCTCTGTATGACATCCCCAAATATCTATAGACATTGCTGAAAGTCTCCTGGGGACAGTCACCCACCTCAAGGACAACAGGGCCCAATGCATACAGGGACAACACTTCGCTGTCCGTCCTGGAACCAGCCGGGTCAGCCTGCAGGAGTCCAGGCTGGGCTTGGGCCAGCGTCCCCTCCCGGAGCTTTGGGAAGTCCCTGTCCCTCCACGTGGGTCTCCGATTCTCCTGGCTCCCGGGGCTCCGTCCGGGAACTACGGCCACAGACCCCCAAACTGCAGAGCCTCTTTGTGCAACCAAGAAAATAAAGGAAGGAAGGAACCCTGCCCCTGGTCAACAGATTCCAGTGTGGCTGCATCCTCAGGAAAAGAGGGGGAAATCACAGTTGTTCAAACTGCAGAGCTGCCAGTCATCTTGCACCGGGAGTATCTGCAGGTCCAGGAGCAGCTGGGACACATCGGGGAGCATCTGTGGCAGAGGGAGCCACCTGGGTCCCTGGATCCAGCCAGGACCCAGGTCGAGCTGAAAAGGATCCTCTGTCACCGCGGTGCTATGACAGGAGCCTTCGCTAGGGGGCGCTGTGCCCGCTCCGCCTGCGGACAGGATTCCTGTTAGTTCATAGATCACCCCGCCTATTGCTATTTTTTCTGGGATAAACACAATTCAGCTCTATTTTTGATGCATCTTGCCACTTTCAACAACTTTCTGAAACTTTCTTCCGGGCATTTTTTTTTTAATCACCTCCTATAATTAATATAGGCTCCAAGAAAATAAGTCACTTATTATTTTTTTTTTTTAAAGAAAAGACACGATCCTGTGAGAGAGTCTTGCTCAGAGGCTGCCACCCAAAGGGCTGATCAATAAAATAAAATAAATAAAAACATGATGCACGAGCTCGGTTCTGTATTGCGTTGTGACATCCAGATTTTGCTATTACTGCCATTTTTTATTTTGCTTATTATTATTTTTTTTCTGGTGCTGGGGATTGAACCAGGGGTGCTTTACCGCGGTGCCACATCCTCAGCCCATTTTTAGTATTTTATTTACGGACAGAGTCTCACTGAGTTGCTTAGGGCCTCACTAAATGGCTGAGGCTGGCCTCCAACTTGTAATCCTCCTGCCTCAGTCTCCTGAGCCGCTGGGATGACAGGGCCACTGGGTCTAGCTCCACAAACCCTTCTGTACCATGGGGAGGTAGAGGGCTGTCATCAAGACTCCCCCCAGAGCAGGGGGCAGTTAGCAGCCACAGGTCTCTTTGCAGAAATGAGGGAATTCTCCCGCGGTCCTGGTTTTGAGTGTTTGGAGAGCAGAGAGAAACTGTCACCTGTTTCACAAAAGAATCCCTAGAGCGAGATTTCCGAGGTCCACTGTGAGCAAGTCGCCTTCTACGGCAAAGCCGAGCCTTAAACAGAAGGACAGGCTGGCCGGGTGGCTCGGTGGTGGACGGCTGGCCTGGAATGTGGGACCCCAGGGTGTTGATCCCCACCTGCCACAAAAGAGCAAAAGAAGTGACGTGTTCCACTTCCAAACACCCAAAAGGATGCGACTGGAAACACGAGACGTCTTGGGAATCATCGGCCATTTCCTGAGGATCTTCATTAGCAAGTTGGGACAGTTTGAGGGACGTCCCGGCCAGTTTCGGCACGAGCTGCAGCTGCGGAGCCTCAGTGGTCTGCAGGGGATCCGTCGCCGTGTGGAGACTGCAGCGTGTGGCTCCTGGCAGGGACAACAGGGGGTGGGAACAGGGGGGCGTGCAGAGGGACGGGCTCCCAGGGTCCCCGCTGTGCCCCGGTCTCTGTCCTGCTCGCTCCCCGGGGAACACGCACCAGTGCCACGTGGACGGGTCTTGGTGGAAAATGGAAAAGCCAGTGGGGAGCTGAGAGGCTGAGGTTCCCGTCATCCAAGGAGGAGGGCAGCAAGACGGGGACTGGCTAGGAGCACAACCAGCCCCAGCCAGGGGCGGTGATGGGGTAGGAAGGCAGCTCTGTGCCCACCTGGGATGGAAGCTGCACGTGGGCAGGAGAAGTGGGCGTGTAGAAGGCGATGTTGGCGTGTTGAGGGCGGCCCGGAGGAGAGACTGGACA
Organism: Marmota flaviventris; assembly: GCF_047511675.1. Lineage (NCBI taxonomy): Eukaryota > Metazoa > Chordata > Mammalia > Rodentia > Sciuridae > Marmota > Marmota flaviventris. The sequence continues at coordinate 16,573,609 of NC_092519.1, forward strand.
TCCTGACTAAGTAGAGGATTCAGATGCTGACAGTAGTGGTGAGGACGTCATGGCGATGTTGGTGGTCAGGATGATGTTGATGGAGTCGATGATCATGAAGACGATGGTGTTGGTGAGGGAATGATTATGGTGATGATGGTGGTGGTGGTGGTGGTGATGGTGATTATGGTGATGGGTGATGATGGCGATGGTGATAATGATGATGGTGGTGATGGTAGTGATGATGTTATGATGATGATGATGGTGGTGGTGATGATGTCGTGGTGATGTTGGTGGAGTCGATGATGATGGAGGTGATGGTGTTGGTGATGGAATGATCATGGTGATGGTGGTGAAGATGATGGTGGTGGTGATAATGATGGTGTTGGTAATGATGGTGGGGGTGATGATGATGGTCATGTTGATGGTGATGGTGGTGATGCTGATGGTGATGGTGGTGGCAATGGCGTTAATGACATAGTGATGGTGGTGATAATGATGATGGTGATGATGGTGGTGATAATGATGGTGATGGTGATGATGGTAAAGATGATGGTGATGGTGATGGTGTTAATGACATAGTGATGGTGGTGATGGTGATGGTGGTGGTGATGATGATGATGATGGTGATGGTAATGGTGTTAATGACATAGTGATGGTGGTGATGGTGATGGTGGTGGTGGTGATAATGATGGATGATGATGATGGTACTGAAGAAAATGGTCATGTTGATGGTGTTGATGGTGATGCTGATAATGATGGTGGTGATGGTGATGGTGATGGTGGAGGTGATTAAGATGGAGTTAGATGATCGTGTCTCCACTGAGACAAACAATCTTTGGTGAGCCTGGATCCAGAGTTGTCTAAAGAGGAAGGAATGAGACCTCCACAGGAAATTTGTCGCACTTTGCTGTCATTGTTGCTACGACAAAGGATGCCATCACTGTCCCCTGGCTCAGAACCCAGCACCTGTGATAGCTACTCTATAACAAAGTGTGTGTGGGGGGGGAGAATTAGAGGCCCGACCCATTCTTCTCCTGGTCTTTTGCTACAACTCGGTCACAGGCTGCAATTTCCTGCAAGGAATTCTTGGAAAGATACTCCAAGTAGCACAGTCCCAACAAGAACCTGGGGGACTCTGTGACATAAAGCCCAAAGGGGAGATTGGGTTGGAGAGCGGTTCCCTGTGTTCTCTGCCACTGTTCTCAGAGACACAGAGCGTCGAGTCACACAAACAGCCAGGAATAAACTGGAAACAGTTTATGAAGACTGGACAGTCCAAAGTCAAGACCTTTGTGCTTTATAAGTTACCCAGCCTCTGGTGTTTTGTTATAGTATCACAGAACAGAGTAAGATGGCGGGATCATACAGATGGCTTTGTCAGTATGGGTTGACGTTGGTGGGTCACCCAAGGAGACAGAGTCAGATTCGAATCATCCCATCAGTGGCCATTTGACTCTCACCAAAGAAGGGCAAGAGACGTGTTGGCATCCTTTGTGCATGGAAGATGTCTGAAAGTCAATCAAGTCCCTCAAAGAAAAAGAAAGACTCAAGTCTTGGCTCTTACAAAGAGAGGCACCTGAAGGGATGTCAATAATCAAAATAATGATCACAAAGGGCAACAGGTGAGCTAGAGAGAGAGCACAGGTTGTCACCGTGGGGAGCAGGGTGGAATAGATTTCTGAGAGGTGACACAGGTGAGCAGCAACTCCAAGAAGCAACCTTGTTGAAAATGGTCCTTGGGTTGGAAATGAGACGATGACCATGTTTCTAGGGAGAGCACCCCAGGACCCGTGGTGGTTTCTGGAACAGTCAACAGGAGGTAGGCATTGGAAGGAAATGAATGTCATCCCTGTGCGCAAGCATTCGCTGGTGACAGGGAAACCAGAATGTGCCTGGTCATTTTAGGGAAAGTCCGAGAAGGTCTTCCATTTTTTTTTTTTTCAAAAATGTCCACGCCATCTGGGCTCCTGGACTCACGTAGAGTTCTTGGAAGAAAGCAGAAAATGGGTCTAAGAGAATGCCATTGAGCCACCTCACGCGGGAAGGAGGGGTGGGTACGAGGGTGCGACGGGACAAGGAATGTTTGTGGTCCAGACATGACTAATGGGGGCGCCAACAGGGAGGCCGTAAGGGGTGAAAAGAGCCGGCTTGGCGGAGGGAGGGACGGACACACACCCTGGAAATGAAGATCCTCAGGAAGATGTGATAATCGCATTTTCTCTCAGATGAACGTGGCTCTGTGTTATGTCCCCTCATGACAGCACCACCCCAGCCCTCTCTGTCCCTATGAGTCATTGCCTCTTCAGAGGAAGAGACTCTCATTAGTAAACTTGGATCCCCGTTTATCTGTTCCCTTTGGTGTAAATTAAAAGCTTCGAGCCTCTTAAATTAAAAAAAAAAATCACTGAAATCCCAAAGTCCCATCATCCCACAAGAATCAGACTGATGTCATCCAATCCTAGCATATGCTTCTCGTTAGCGATGGAACATGTCCTGCTCCTCCGCCTCCGGAGGGCAGTTCCCTGAGACCTGAGGGTGGAAGCTCAGCTCTCTTTATGAGCTCAGCATCCACATCCAAGAGCTCAGAATCAATTTTCTCCAAGTAGGAAAAAAAATGCATATGGCGCCCCACAGGGCCATCTTGGTTTCATATGGACGGGCTCAACACGCGTCCGTTGTTGTTTAAGAAGGCGACATGGACGGAATGGAGAAACCGCAGACGTGGAGAGTTCACAAAGGAGGGAAAGAGTTTAATGGGGAGACACACAGCCCACTTTTTCCCAAGTGTGATGACCTGAGCAGAGAGAAAGTCACCAATTTCCATGGAATCATGTCTCATAATGTCTTGCCGGAGGGCGGAGGGCAACACAGAAATGGAAATAAAACATTTGCTGTTAATACCTTCCTCTATTGACAGTGGGGCTTTTAAAATCTGTGCAAGGTCTTTTGATTAAAAAAAAAGGAAAATCCCTTCCCATATGCTTCCCTGAGTCAGATATAAGAAAACAGAAGGACCGGTGAGGTCATGACTCTGGAATTCTGAGTCTTGACCTCCCCAGTCCTTCTGAGCAACAGGAAGGACTTCAAGCAGAATGCACCAGGGCGCGAGTCAAGATCCAAAGGGAAACTCAGGATGGGAAACATTCAAGAATTCACACCGACGCGTCCTGGCTACTCTGTCTGCAAAGCAAGAAGACAACCCGTGTCCCGATGTCACCACGGAGCAGGGACCTGGGGCAGGGACCTGCCTGCAGGAAAAGACACCTCAGCTTGTGGCCCGGGTTGTAGAAACCGATGACAAACAGTTAGGTCTGCATCTGAACAGAGCAGGATTTCCAAAAAAAAGATCGTCCACAACAGTGGATGGCCTCTTTAAGGGAAAGAAGAAGGTCCCTCAAAGCCAAGTTTGCAAACATCGAGAAGAATGTGACCTAAAGACGGGATCCAGGTGGGTACAGAGGACGTCATCCAGACCCCAGCGGAAGGGCCACCAGCTTCTTCAGGAACTTGCATGAGTTCCACCTGCTGCTGGGGACCCTGGCACGTCCATCTACAGGCCCCCTGGTCAATGAGGCACCACAGTGTCCAGGAGAGTGCTCGTCACAGAGAAATGTCAGCCCAGCCACCCCGAGGACGGGACCCTGTGTCAACATGAGAGAATCTACCTACGTATGTATATATCAAATAACCTGTCAATCATCTATGCAGCAACCTGTCCATCTACCTACCTGTCTGTCCACTCACCCACCCAACCACTCATCCATCCACCCACCCATCCACCCATCCACCCCATCCACCCACTCATCCACCCACCCATCCACCCACCCATCCACCCATCCACCATCCATCCACTCACCAATCCACCCATCCATCCACCCATCCATCCACCCACCCATCCATCCATCCATCCACCCACCCATCCACCCATCCATCCATCCACCCACCCACCCACCCATCCACCCATCCATCCATCCATCCATCCACCCACCCATCTATTCCCCCTTCCACCCATCCACCCACCCACCCATCCACCCATCCACTCACCCATCCACCCACCCATCCATCCACCCATCCATCCACCCACCCATCCATCCATCCACCCATCCATCCATCCACCCACCCATCCATCCACCCATCCACCCACCCATCCACCCATCCATCCATCCACCCACCCACCCACCCATCCACCCATCCATCCACCCACCCATCCACCCATCCATCCACCCATCCATCCACCCATCCACGCATCCATCCACCCACCCACCCACCCATCCACCCATCCATCCACCATCTACATATTATCTACCTATAGGTCTTGCTGGCTGCCCCCTACCTGCCCTTTCTCCCTCCCTCCCTCCCTCCATCTCCTTCCCTCCACCTTCCACCTGTCTACCATCTACACAGTCCCTCTCTATCTCTACCTTAAACACATCTGATGACTCTTCCTCTAGAGAATTCTAATTAGCAGCCCAACCCAGGCGGAGGAACCAAGGTCCCAATGCATCACTCTGCCCCTGGGCTGTAGAGGCCACCCGAGCCTCCCCCTTGCTGGGCTCTGAACCAATGCAGCCCAAGGAGCCAAGACAGGCACCCCCCAGTGCCAGGACCCCCTGGCTGCACCACACGGTGAATCCAACCATCTTCTTGGAAGAACTAAACCACCGCGGTCACCTTGGCTCATTGCAAAATCCCAGGCGCCATGTGGGGACTCGCTTGTGCTTCCTCGCCCAGGAGGAGGGTCCCCTGCGATGGTGCACGAGGTCCTCTGGCTGCTTCGTCTTGCACAACGCCCTGAAGAGCTGCGTTTTCTTCCCGGGGAGGTCAAGGCAAATGCGCCCACGGAGAGGGCCGTCCCAGCCCCAGCAGACCTTTGCAGCCTGTGACATCAGGTCACTGATGGGCACGGCCACCTGGGGCTTCAGGGGACCGAACTCCACGCAGCTTGAAGGAGTTTTGTTTTCCGGGAGATAGCTCTGCATGCCTCACAGCTCCAGGGGCCAACTAGGGGGACGCGACTCTTCTCACTTAGTGACAGTCCCCATGGATAATGCAAGTGATCCATGTCACAGCCGTGCCCTGGCCACTTGGGAGGACCTCGGACCCTGGCAGACGGCCTGTCCTGTGTATTCTGGGAGCCCGGGTGTCCGTCATCCTGTGCGATGCAGGCTGCCGGCAATTCGTGGGATTATCCTTGCCGTGCCTTAGGTGGGCTAAGATCATTTTTCGTACCCTTGAGGGGATTCTGGAATCCGGCTCTCGTAGATATCCACTGACTAACTTGAGATCCTCCTGCCTCAGCCTCCCCAGCCCCGGGAATTATAGGCATGCATCATTGTGCCCGGCAAGTAGACATTTTTTTTTTTTTTTAACTGAACAGGTTTAGTTTTGCAGCAGAATTCAGAGGAGGGAAGGTAGAGGGGACACCCTGGGGACTGAATTGGAGCGAGCTGTATTCCGTGCATGTACGGATTTTGTGAAAATAAACCCTGATATTTTGTAGGTCTGTAATAAATTAAGACAACATTCAGCCTTTGTTTTGAGGGGGATCCGTTTATTTCACTCAGCATGAGATTCTCCAGCTCCCTCCATTTACCTGCAAATGCCATCATTTCACTCCTCTTCATGGCTGAGTAATATTCCACTGTGTTTACGTACCACATTTTCTTTCTCCATTCATCATCCACGGATGCACTCCTCGGCTGGTTCCGTACTTCGGCCTTTGTGACTTGTGCTGCTATAAACATGGTACGCTTGTATGGCCGCCCGTAAGACGGTTTTAATTCTTCAGGGTAACTCTGAGTCACGAGGTGGTTCCCTGCTTGGGAGAACATGTTCTCATCCCGAGTCACGAGGCGGCTGCCTTTGCAGCCAAAGCACCCCAGGCACGGTCCACGGCGCCCCAGATTTCCTTTCACTCTGAGAGGCTGACATGGTGCCTACTTGCATCTGAGGTTGTCGGCACTTCCAAAAAACCCTGCGTGGGCAGAGAATCAAACATGCACCGTGGTCAGGGTCCCATCAGATGCAGAGGGGCAGGTGCCAAAGACCTAGAAATAGCACCCGGACGTGCCCAGATGTTGCAAGTCTTGCCTTCAGGTGGGTGCGCTGCGCAGAAGGCAGCTCTGCCCCAACGGTGGTATTTGAAACTGGCCCCGAGGTCACCCAGGGAACCTTATCAGCCCAAAACGCCTGGAGGGGTCCAGATCACTTCTGTGTGCACATTTTTCTCGTTAATGAATCCTTAATGAGCCCAATGCAGCCTCACCCTGGTAAACAGTAAGATGAGCCACGACATGACCCTGTTCCACCCACTCATTTCCCGCGATGCAATTCTGCATTTGAAATTCGCCAGGGGACATTTGGGACCGGAGCCCAGTTTAAAATACACCTTGGCCAACACCCTGTGGCCCCTTCCATGACACCCAGACCCCGGGGATCCAAAGGGGCTTAGAGATCAAGCCCAAGAGACTTCGGAGGGGGCCACACAGGGCTGAAGAGGAACTGGCCGCCGTCTTTAGCAAGGAGCGGGCTCGTGCATACATTGGTAGCCACAGGTATGCATGCATTAGCATGGACAGACAGTGTCCTTCAAAACAGGTGACCCACGGCTTCCGTAGGATCATGCTCCCTTGGGAAATACTGGTGGGAATCGCTATTAAAAAAAAAATAAAGATGCAGCAATTATTGATTAAAATAATTATTTCTGTGCATTTATTGTTTTATGTTACCTTTGGTTTATATTTAATTTTATTATTGAATTTAATGATTTCACTTTATTTTTGCAATGCTGGGTCAGAACCCAGAGCCCGGTGCCTGCAGCCGGCTCTCTGTGACTCAGCCACGTCCCCAGCAAATGGATTGACATTGTCATTCACCACGTAAATCTTAAGCTTGGACCATTTGCAGGTCATTTTTCACATAGGAGCATGGCTTTTCCAAAGGGAGTGTGGTTGACGCCACCTTAACCACGTACGGGGACACGGTTGCAAGATTTCAGGGTGAATGCATGGTATTTAGGGACCAGGACCCAGCACCCCTCCATCAGCAGGGCCATTCTATCTCCTCAAATCTCACTGGAAAATGGAGAAGTAAAATTTGGGAAGGTATTTCTGTGGGGTGAGATAGACCATCATGGTGGGAAGCAGCCGGTGGGGTGAGCTGTTCACGTCATGGTGGGGCCCAGGAAGGACAGAGGGAAAGACAGGAAGGAAGGGGTTTGAGACCCGACAGATCCTTCAAGGACATGCCTACTTCCTCCAACAAGGCTGCCTGTCCCGCACTTTTCATCACCTGCCATTCAATCACCAGCCCAACCTGGCAGAGCCCCCCCCCCAAATTCTGAGGGTGGCCACTGTTTGCGATGGAGTCCGTCCAGCTTTGTAAATCCAGAGTCCAACCCAAGGCGCCCACCAACGCTTCTCCAAGGCCTTGAAACCCCGCGCCATCTCATAAGGCCCAAAGCACAGATAGGAGAGCGCCAAGCTGTTGCTAGCTGGGGCCAGGCACAGAAATAAATCATCTCTGAGCACAGAGCCACACGCCCGCGGCAGCAAATTAAGTTTTATCTCGCATCGCTTCCCCGGCCAATTTTTTTTTTTTAGTAGCAATTACAGTCAAGTACATTCCAGAGAACAAGGAGGTCCCCTGATGGCCCCCGGTGCTGACCCCACAGCCTCCTTCCCAGAAGCCCTGGACCTGCAGCCCTGCCTGGCCTCCGGGCACAGCCTCCACCACCTTCCTCACACACCTCCTGTGACCTGCAGGGGACATGCAGGCGGGAAGTCACGTCCCTGAGAGGAGCCACGTGACCCTGAAGGGGGGACTTCTGGGACCCTGACGCAGACCAGGTCCCGGGACCCAGGGGGACCAGGATCCTTCCTCCAACCCTAAAATCTGCAAGAACAGGTTCCACTGAGAACCAGGCAACAGGGGCCAGGGTGACCCAGAGTGGCCATGGCCGTGGGGACTGGAGAGTCGGATGTCACCCTGCTGTCCGTCAAAGTCAGGAGGGTGACCTGGGTGGGGCTCTCTGGGAACTTCCCTGGGACCCCAATAAAACTGGAGGGCAGGAGGGGCACACTGTCCCTGTCCTCTCTGAGAGGACCCCCTCTGTCCCTTGAGAGTGTCCCCTCCCCTTCCTATCCCTTCAATACTCTCCTGCCTGTCACTCTGAGTGACAGGTCTGACGTCTTGCTGACTCGATGGCAAGAATTGGGATTTGAAGAGAGATCTTCTTGCTCCCTCGGTTTCCTGGAAGGCCCCCACTCTGTGACAGTGCCACCTAGCAAGGCAAACTAATTTTAAATTTAATTTTAAGCACCACCTGTGGGTTTGAACCCAAGGTGCTAACCACTGAGCCACATCCCCAGTCCTTTCTATTTTTTTAATCTTGAGACAGGGTCTTGCTAAGCTGCTTAGGCCTTGTTAAGTTGCTGAGGCTGGCCTCCAACTTGCGATCCTCCTGGCTCAGCCTCCTGAGCTGCTGGTCCACTTCCCTCCCCAGATCTTCCTCTCCCCTCTCCCTGCCCCTTGGGCCTCCAACTCTGGTCTGCAGATGCCCCCTTCTGTTTTCTTGAGATCCCGCCTTTCCATTACATTTTGGTTTCTAGAAAGAAAGCACTGGACATCTTCACCGCTGGTGTTTGGTTCATGGAAGGAGGGGAGGAAATGGCTCGTCTTGAATGTGCAGATCCTTGGACCCGCAGGAGGGTGGGCCTTCCCTGTGTCGGCGAAGATACCCTGGCTCAGCGCCTTGCAATTCGTTTATGGATTAATTATAGATGGAACGGGGGTGGGTGAGGTCAACAAGCTTTAAATTAGACGTGAAGACGAAATGCAAGAGATTCATTACCCAACACGTCGATTCTAGCTAGAAATGTGTTGCCGATTTGCCAATTGTGGCAATATTCTCACCACACACGAAAAAGGAGAAACTAGACTGGGAAGCTTATGCTAATTAGCTCCGGCCAGCCAATGTACAATGCTTATGCTAATTAGCTCGGACCACCGACGCACAATCCTTATGCTAAGTAGCTAAGGTTGGCCCACGTGCAATATTTATGCTAATTATCTCATGTCAGCCAATGGGATAATGCTTATGCTAATTAGCTGAGTTCCACCAATCTGTAAAGCTTATGGTAATCAGCATGCGTCAGCCAATGCACAAAGCTTATGCTAATTAGCTCATGTCAGCCATTGCACAAGTAATAGGTATGAAAACCTTAGGTTGCGCTCATAATCGCAGGTTTTAGCACATGCACGTACCAAATGCGGGGACTCATGCATACATCCTTCCTATGCATGGTCACTTTTTAACGCAGGAGAATGAAAAATAGGACCAAGTGTTTGTCCCAAGTGACCTCCACTGGGGTCAAAGACAGACTGGCGCTGAAATTGTTACTTTTTCTTTAAAACCATTTGTGCACATTTTAATTTATTTAATTATTCATACTGGCTCTGTTTAGTTTGCATGACAATAGGATTCATTTTGACATCATTTGGTTTTCTAGAGAGAAAGCACTGGACATCTTCACCGCTGGTGTTTTCAGGCTCCTGTGGTTCATGGAAGGAGGGGAGGAAATGGCTCGTCTTGAATGTGCAGGTCCTTGGACCCACAGGAGGGTGGGCCTTCCCTGTGTCGGCGAAGATACACTGGCTCAGAGCCTTACAATTAGCATGCATCATAATTTGTTCTCATTCAGTCCCCAGGGATTCCAGTTCCCTCTCCTCCCTCCCCCCTTCCCTTCCCTCTATTGACTATTTTGCTATTATAGATTTTTTTTAAATTAGTGTCATGTGGGATACACACAATGGTGGGATTCACTGTGGAATATTCATATATGTACGTAGGTATATGAGGTCAGTTTCATTCCACTGTCTTTCCTTTTCCTATCCCCTCCCTTCCACTTACTGGGGGTTACATTTGACCTTTTGATTTTTCTTTCTTCTTCTTCTTTGCCATTGGCTTATTTCACTTAGCCTGGTAGTCTCCAGATCCATCTCTTTACTGGCCAAGGTCACAAAGGCATTCTTTTTTATGGCTGCATAATATTCCATCATGTCTATGCACCACATTTTCTTTATCCATGCATCTGTTGAAGGGCATCTAAGTTGGCTCCATAGCATAGCTACTGTGAATTGTGCTGCTCTAAATACCCAAAGCACCTTAGGTTCTCCAAGTACAGTGCAGGAGTGGAAATTTGTGAGGCCTACCTGGAATCTGACCGTGAGAGTCGTCTATCAGTCCCCCTGAGGCCCCCTGCCAATCAAAGCAAACCCTGCCGTGAAGCTGTCTGACATATGCGCCCAAATCTGCACCATCGATGTGCTGTAGTCATATGTCACAGCATCCCATGGAACTCCAGGAACACGCCCAGCTTTTTTAGGTTTTGTGTATCTCTTAAAAATAAATTGAAATTACAAATTTAAAAAGAAAGGGATTGGACGAACCAGATGCTCCCGTTTGATCCCTGGACCTTGTATATGTGCATTAATGATCACACTGACCCCGTGAACCCGTACACGTGACAGAGAAACAATTAATTTTAAAAGAACAGGCAATTGTAGGAAAGGTTTCAGAACAGAGATACAGAAAAAGGTCAGCCAATGCACAAACTTATGCTAAGTAGCTCATGTCAGCCAATGTATAATGCTTATGCTAATTAGCCCAGTTCAACCAATCCGTAAGGCTTATGCTAATTAGCCCATGTCAGCCAATGCATAATTAGCCCAGTTCAGCCAATCCGTAAAGGTTATGCTAATTAGCTCATGTCAGCCAATGTATAATGGTCATGCTAATTAGCCCAGTTCAACCACGTTGAACTTGTTCTTTAACAAGCATTTTATAGTCGATACCGTGAAAAGTCACCCATCGGTCGCGGTAATGAAAACCAGGCTCGTTTCAGGTTAGTTTTAATATTTTATTTGAACTCTTTAGAGTTACATTTGCATTTCTTTTTCCTGACATGTGGGACATCGGTGTCCACCATCTAGTCCTGAAGAGACATTGGTGGGGACAGCATTTTGTTGTTGTTAGGGAGACTCAAGAGATGTTCTCTGCATATTTCTTTGGATTTCACAAATGATAATTGTCCATATTTTTGAAATGTGTGTTACTTTATTATGAACTATGGTGGCTATAGTTGGGTAATTGAGAGGTGTAGACTAAAGGTAGATTAATCCACTTGGATGGACTAACGGTAGGCAGGTGGGCTGTGGCTGGAGGAGGGGGTCCCTGGGCCGTGCCTTTGGGGTCTCTGTCCTGTCCCTGGTGAGCAGAGCTCTCTCTGCTCCCTGGTGCCCTGTCCTGAGCTGCTCTCCTCCTCCAGGCCCTGCCGCCATCTTGTTCTGCTCCCCTTGGGCCAGAGCCATGGAGTCGGCCACCAGGGACTGGACCTCGGAAACCATGAGACAAAATAAAATTTCCCTCCTCTAATTGTTGTAGTGAGGTCTTTTGATTTCAGCATCCAGTTGATTCTTCTTCTCAGGATGGAGATGAACTTCCTATTCGTAGTAATTTGCTTTCTCATGCATATTCCATGATCTGGATTCACATCTCATCGTGAACTTATTTATTTATTTATGTTTTGACACAGGGGATGGAACTCAGGGCCACTCGACCCCTGAGCCCCGTCCCCAGCCCTTTTTTTGCATTTGATTCAGAGACAGGGTCTCCCTGAGTTGCTTAGGGCCTCGCTGTGGCTGAGGCTGGCTTTGAACTTGCGATCCTCCTGCCTCGGCCTCCCGGGGTGACAGGCGTGCGCCACCTTGTCAGGCTCTGTCCTTGATCAACACTCTGGGTATCCTGAAGGGCATGGGGTCGGGGCCATGTGCAAGATCGGAAGCTAAAGAACCCCACGCGGTCTTCCCCTCCCCAGGCCCGTGAGAACCTCCCTGCAGGGCCATAATCCCATAAAACCAGCAGTTGTAGCTGTAAAAATCCAGACGAGGGGCCTTTTCCCCCCTTTCTCTCCCTTTTTTACACTTACTGCAAGTATCTGGGAACTTAACGACCCCCGAGGGCAGGTCCCGGAACGCAAGGCGGAGGGAGAGAGCGAGGGGAAGTCCCTCACACCTTTCCCCTTGGACAGCAAACGGGCCTTCGCCCCAGGCCCGGAGGAATGAGGGGGCGCTCCCCCGTTTTCCCTTTTATTGCAACGTAGGCTCCTGGGAGCGGGGTCTGCGTCTCTGGATGCGCACGGCTCAGAGCTCAGGGCTCTGTCTCCAGGTAACAGAGTGACCCCTGCAGCACGGGTACCAGCGAGAGGGACCCAGGGAATGCTTGGGTCTTGGTGGAGTCCTCAAGATGCGGTTGAAGTAGCTTAAATCCAGCAGCAATTAAAAAAATAGTTTATTATTTTTTTTTAAAAGGAAAATGTGATGTGTATATGTACATGATGGAATATTATAGAGTCACGAAGAAGGATAGAATCAGGCCATTTGCTGGTGAATGCAGGGGACTGGAGACCATCATGCTGAGCTAAAGGAAGCCAGACTCTGCAAACACACAGGTCGGCCCATGGTGCATTCCTGAGTACCAGGAGCAAGGTGTTTCTGGGAACGTCTGCAAACAGCAGGGCACCAGACACCAACTCAAAGGTGCCCCTGTGAGTTCCATGGCGGTTTAGAGACCCGTGGAGGGGAACGGCCACCTCCTGCAGGGACCGGAGAGTGGCCTTCACAGGACAGAGGCCTCGGGGGCTCCAAGAGGGGAGAGCAGCCTGCTTTCTCTAAGCACAAAAATGCCTCCGTTGCTCCAGCCTGATGCGCAGCTGCTCACCTCCTCAGACATCACTTCCTAACTCCGGGCTGGACGGCAATGCAGGCCACCAGGCTCCCAGCAAGACCTCCGTGGTCAGAGCTGCCTGGTAGCAAGATCCAGGGGACACTCGTGGCTGAGCACTGTCGGGAGGATCCTTGCTGTCACAAGGTGGTGACAACACCTAAGGAGAGGTCTGCTCACAGCACAGGGCAAGTTTGACAGAAGTTTCTTCCATTTCATGGCTGAGTAGTATTCCATTTTGTACATCTCTTATCTTTTTTTAAAAAATATTTTCATCTTTGCATGCAAATCGCAATACTTTTACATCCACAGACGTTTCCCTATTACAAGGCTTGGATTTGCAGGGTATGGTGGTGCCCGCCTATCATCCCAGTGACTCGGTGAGGCTGAGGCCGGAGGATTGCAAGTGGGAGGCCAGCCTCAGTAATTTAGCAAGACCTTGTCTCAAAATTAAAAAAAAAATAACTACTGTCCTGTTTAACTAATTAGAACAATAAATAAAAAGGGCTGAGGATGTGGCTCAGTGGTTGAGCAACCCTGGGTTCAATCGCTGGTTCAAAATCCAAAAAGAAAGAAAGAGAATGTTCTTTTTTTTTTTTGGCTTTGACTATCAAATGACTTCGCTTTTCTCAGTCACTTTCAATACAGTCCCCTTTGAAGTCCAGATTTTGAGAGCAAGAGAGAGACAGGGCGAGAATTAGTTTCTGATATAACACAGGGATTTGCTGTCAAACTCTTGCAACACTTTGGACTCCACAGTGATTTCAAAATGCAAAGTTCCCAAAAAGTGCTTCACATTTAAAAAAAAAAAAAAAGTGCTAAGACATAGGAAAATCAAAGGCCAATTGTCACCAGAACGTGGACGGGCAGCTCGATTCTTGCAGTAGAGGCTGGAACAGAAACAGGAAGGCTGAAAATAGTCAGGGAGAATGGCTCAGGTGCCCCCAGCCTCCTGGCTGACCTCCGCGGGGCTTGGGAACAATGTCACCAAGCCCTGGGAGAGTTCCACGGAAAGGGGCCGCCCATCTGCGTCTCCTGCTCAGGGCTGCACCAACCCCGGGCGAGTCTCAGAGGTTGCACCTCAGGAAGGGAGGCAGGGAGGTCGGGCCTCAACGCCATCCGCAAAGGGACCTTCTCGGCTGAGAAACCCCTGGGCTGTGTGATTGTCTTTGAATAAAGAGGAACAGGAAGTGTTTGCAGTTGGGTTTACATCTGTCGCCCAGTGATAAGATCACCGATAAGATCAGTCCAGTTTTGAGGGTAGAAAAGGAAACTGGGACTCTACTGGAAGGCTCAGAATAACTTCTTGCAGAGAAAGGGAGCAGAGTTGGGAAAATGCACGTTCTTGGGAAGACGGTAAAAATGTTCACTTTGTGTGTGTGTGTTTTTTTTTCCTGTTTATATGACCAGGCATGTTAAGTAGACTATCTTTAGTGAAAACAGGAAGCGCAGTTTTTCTCCCAAACAGCCGAGGAATATGGACCAAGATAAAAAACCAAGACATATCAGTTTTATATCACGGAACACAAATAACCAGGCACCGTGGTGGGGCAGGCCTGTTATCCCAGCAGGTAGGGAGGCTGAGGCAGGAGGATCACAAGTTGGAGGCCAGCCTCAGCCCTTAATGAGGCCCTGAGCAATTTAGGGAGGCCCTGTCTCAAAATAAAATATAAAAAAGGGCTGGGGACGGGGCTCAGGGGTTCAGCACCCCTGGGTTTGATCCCTGGTACTGGGAAAAATCAAGCAGGTAGATCCATACAAAGAGGAGACTTTTTTAACCAGATCAAAGACAAACAAATAAACCAAAATAAATTAAGGGAAAAACACAGGGACAAAGAGATTAGTATAAAATAACATTCAACCCAAACTAGAAAGATGTTTGAGTTTTGCACCCAAAGGGACACGGCACTATTTGGAAGAAATGGAAAAATAAATCCTCAGTTATTGACAACTTGATCCCTCACTGCAGGAGCTGACCGGGGCTTCAAGGGCTGGGGCCTTTGTATTTCAGCTGATGTTGACCTGCCTCCTGGCTCCACCTGCCCACGCTATCTGGGTCCCCTCCAAACCCTGCGGCATCTCCAGGTCCTTCCACATTTCCAAGTTGACCCCTCACCCAGGTGGTGTGTTGGAGGTGGGGCTCTGGGAGGGCTGAGCTCTTGGGGTGCAGCCCATAAAAGGGACCTGAGAGCCCCCTGCCCATCCACCATGGAGGACCCAGGAGAAGGCGCCCTCTGGGAGCAGGAAGCAGCCTCAGCTGACCCCTGGCTGCCCCACCTGGACCTCGGGCTGCAGCCCAGAGCTGGGAGCATCAGCTGTCAATCATTTAAGGGGCCCTAATGGACCATCAGGAGGTACCAGACCCCTCCACTAGCCACGGGGCACAACTCCTTGATGTTGGCCATGCCAGGGGCCCTCGGGTGGGTGCCCTTGGCAGACGCACCCCCGACTCTGAAAGCTAAAGGGTGCAGTTCCATTCCTCTGGCCTTTCAACCTCAAAAAGGGCCCATTGATCTCGGAATTCCCTGAACCAATATGGCAGCTCGAACCTCATGAAATAAATGCCCCAACCCAATATGGCGGCAGGAGCCTCACCAAATAGATGCCCCAAACCAACATGGCAGCAGGAACCTCACGTAGGCAATGCCCCAAACCAATATGGCAGCTTGAGCCTCCTGCAATAAATGCCCCAAACCAACATGGCGGCAGGAACCTCATGCAACCACACAAGTCAAAGGTGGTGTGTTGACCCCTTACCCAGGTGCTGGTGTGCAGGGGGCCTCTGGGAGGGCTGAGCTCATGGGGTGCAGCCCATAAAATGGATGAAGGTCCTTATAATAGAGACCCCAAAGCTCCCTGCCCTTCCACCATGGAGGACCCAGGAGAAGGCCCCTCTGGGAGCAGGAAGCAGCCTTAGCTGACCCCGGTCGGCCCCGCCTGGACCTCGGGCTGCAGCCCAGAGCTGGGGGCATCAGCTGTCAATCATTCAGGGTGGAGGGGCTGTGGTGTTTGCCTGGAGCAGCCCACAGGGCCTCAGACGCCCTCTGCAAGCTGAAGAAAGGAAGAAAATCAGCTTCATGATTGTAGAAAGGAATGATCTGAGATGAATCAAGCTGCTGCCTCATTGCAAGACTTTCTGCCACTCAGTACAATTGTTCAGGACTTGCCACCCTGACGGCATGGGGGCGGTGGGGGGCAGTGTATTATTTCCCTGAGTTCCCTGTTAGTCATAGGAGATATTGCCACCGAAGCCACATGTGTGATTAATTAAGACTTTTTTTTTTTTTTTTTTTGCAAGGAGCTGAGCACAGTAAGACAAGGGGAATTTCGAAAGTGGAAGGCCTTTTGCAGAGTTGAGGTCTGCATTTGGAACAGCACAGCCGGCCGGCCCAATAAAGAGCCGGCGGGGCGGTGAGTCATCGCAGAGAGACTGAACTCCCGTTGTTTGTACAAGGAAACATCTGGAAGGAATTAGACCCATCGGCTGGCTCCTCACTAACACAGATCCGGGCAGTAGCTTCACAGTAATTGATGGATTTTTCCACCGGTTCTTCTCGGTTTTCGGAAGACCACGCCTGGTGTCCGTCCTTCACCCAATGTGAGAGATCCGGGGTCCTGTGCATTGGACACCTCTGTGACATGTGGCTTGTCCCTCTGATGGGCTACAGATGCCTTTGGAGACAGCTCAGAATGCACTCCCTGAAGAAATCACATTTGCAGCCCTGGAGATCTGTGCCAATGCCCACTTGAGATTCTGGGCTTGACCACAGACTGTGCCGTTTTGCAAACCCATCAGGGTGGACAGATGCTACGGCTTCCACATGGAATAATATAATAATAATTATTAATTTTTGGTACCAGGGATCGAACTCAGGGGCCCTTGACCCCTGAGCCCCGTCCCCAGCCCTATTTTGCATTTTATTTAGGGACAGGGCCTCACTGAGCTGCTCAGGGCCTCGCTTTGGCTGAGGCTGGCTTTGAACTCCCGATCCTCCTGCCTCAGCCTCCCGAGCATCATAATCTTTTGAGATGGACACACTCAGGTGAAACATCTCCGGTTTGCATCCAACGTTCCCATTTGTAGGAGCAAAAGCAAGAAGGAGAACACTTGGAGCTGCCCTTGGGATCGATGGGAACTTGGAAGGAAAAGAGGGACAGAGAGAGCTAAACGCTTCCCCAGCCCCTGGGTCCCAGGTCAAGCTTGCAATTTCTGCTTCTTGCTAGAAAGAACATCCATAGCGCTCTCCTTGTCACCCTCCGGGGTCTGGAAGCAGCTGGGTACACCCTGCAGACCTCCTGCTTCCAGAACACAGCCAGTCTGTCCAACGGGGGCTGCACGCGGGCTCCATATGCATTGCTTTGATTTCCAGAAATGGCGGATGTCCCAAGAATCCCAGTGTCCATACACCAGGTCCTGGATTTCTTGTGCAATTTCTCAATAAGAATCTACCGTCCAGAGTGGCCCTCTGTCCAAAGCTTCAAGAAGACGTTGGGTCCGAGGTGCTGATGGAAAGGAGACCCATTTTTAGAATCCATTTGGCTTCATGGGTCAACAGAGGGACGTGGTTTAGGAGAAGCATCTCCAGGATGGAGGGTGGGAATCCATGGCCGCCATGTTGGTTTTCCCTCAGTTGAACTTTCAACCAGTTTCATTTGCCAGGAACTTAAAATAAAATAAAAATCAGAGACAAAGGGAATAAGGAGGAATCCCAGGCATCGCCACTGGGCTCGATGGAATTTGCCAGAAGACATTCTTTGGCCCCATTGAGAAAGCGACTGGTTAATACCAAATTATGCATTCGTGGGTGGTGGCCATCACCCTCGCAGACACCGGACATCTTCTCGTGACAGTCATTCAGTCCGTCCAAGTGACACTGCGTCTGCAGAAATGGAATGTAACTTTACAGCGTGCTGTCGATTAAAAAAAAAAATCTGGAAATTTTTAAAGCCAAACATTAAAAAATAAATAAATAAATCTGTCTGGATGAACCTAGTTCCTTCTTTTATAATAAGGACATTCTACTTTTTTATTTTTTATTTTTTGCAATAGTAGAATTGTTTTGCAACAAATTGTTTTGCAATGGTAGGAATAAGATTCTTTTTTCTTTTTTTTTTTTTAGAGTCTTGATTTTTAGGCCACTGAGATGCCCACATTTTCTCCATTAAAAAAAATCTATTGTATTTGAAAATGTTGATGTAGTATTTTAGTTTATTCCTGTCCTAGGAAAACAGATATCTGTTTGATTTGTCTGCGGGTCACCCTGGGACTTCAGAATCTTCTTCTGCATCTCTTTTTATGAGACTCCTTGGCTTCTCTTCAGCTGGTCTGAATGGGGGCAGGAAGGAGAGGGAAGTTCAGCCCTCGATCCTACCAGTCTAGGTAAGATCAGAGTTTCCTGCAAGGTTGCTATGAACCTGTGGCATTCAAACACAGAGCAAGAAATGGAGAGGTCAACAAATGGGGTGGCTTCCTGGGTCTAGGGTTTCCACTGGGGCTGATGAATATCTGGAATTAGAGGAGAACGTTGCCCAACATGGTGCATAATCTGAGTGCCAATGACCTCTGTGGTTTGCACTGGTTACCAGGGTGGTAGGGTCGGAATCTCGTCCTGTTCTACATTGATAGGCCGAATTCGAAGCCCCTGAGCCTCAGGAGACAAGCTTTGTTGGAAACAGAGCCATTTCAGATGCAATGGATCACACCCACTACAGGGACCCCCAACCCCGGGTCAGACATCTGAATGGGAGAGGCCTGTCCATGTGACTGTCAATCACACGTCCCTGAGGCCTCCAGGTAGAGATCTTGAAGCTTGGCAGAACCAGCTGGACTAGTGGATCTACTTTGGCCGCCATTTTGTTTTTCCCAAGTGGAATTAATGGATGGCGTTAATCCCAGCCATTTATCTCCTTTCACCAGAGCTGGGAACTGAACTTCCTCCATTTCAAGGGCTCTAGAGTTTAGAACCCACCTTCACATGCCAAATAAAAAGCATCCCACCTCAAAAGTGAAGAGATTAAAAATCATTCAAGGCCACCATTTCTATTTTCTAGACCTGTTCTCCATCACCTGAGAATAGAAATGGAATTATTTTGTGGCTTGGTTCCCCTACGGTCCTGTAGTTCGTTGAAGTATTATTACCAATATAGATGCTTGGACGGACCAAATTCTGAGCACACTGTGCGCATGGATCTGGAGATGTGTCTCTTGTCTACTTTCTCCAACCCGCTGATGGACACATTAAGGAAAAGTCACTCAGAGACAGAGACAGAGATGATAACTGAATGGGGCTACGTTTGAAAGCAGGGAATCTGTCCCCATTGCTTATTCCCTATAAGTGACAATGCTGTGCCCATCTAGAGTCATGCTGGAGCTTGCTGGTGTATGCACATGCAAAATTCTTCAGAAAGCAAAGAATAAACCTATGTTGAAAGTGTAAGTGGTACAGAAGAGTCTGATGTCCCCAAATAAATGGTTATCGGGGTTCCCCACATTTATCACTTCTCCCAGATTTTTTTCATTCATGTAATTATCCCAAGAAAATCTTCCTCAGTACAACTCAGGACCTTAACATGGAAGTCCTTTAGATACAGTTTCATTGGGCACAATGACAACAGAATAATACTCAACGAAAAGCAAACAAAATACAATACCCCAGTGCTGCTCTGTTCAAGGGCACGAATGTCTGATTTCGCTTCAGAAAAATGCATCCTACAGGAAAGCTTTTATATGGCTTTTTTCCATTCTGGGCTATTTTTTTTCCTTTTCAGCTCAGCCTTTCCAACTCAAAGTATAAAATGGTACAATTTCCAAGACGGAAATTCGCCAAAGCATTTGAATCCACCCAGAAGTCATTCATGCCGATTTTTATTTCACGAGGAGAGTCGTAAAATCGTGTCAAGCTCCTCAGTTCCCGGGAAGGGTCATGTTTTCCACAGCCTGTTCCCATGCCACTGGTGGATTTCAATGCTGCAAACCCTGAGGCCTCTTTCTAAGAGAGTTGAGCATGTTTAATCCCAGAGAAGTGGTTTGCTGGAGGTCCATCAACCCCTCTGATTGCAAATTTATGCACTAAGGTGTGAATATATTGAGAGACAGACCTGGATTTATATATCAAGGTGGTAGCAGGATCCAGAGCAGAATTTGTTATAGAGTGTATGGGTTAGCTACTGCTGCGTAACAAATAAAAACCATTGCAAACTAAAAAGCTCCTAAAATACGTGTGTATTATAGTTTTTGTGTATCACCAAATTGGCTATTAATTAACAGCATCCTTTGATTAGCAAGCAACACATTGGCAATCGAGGTATTATCTAGAGATGGGTCTCAAGCGATGAAGGATCTGGGGAAAGGACCATACCCAAGCTCACTCATGTAAACATTGGCAGAATTTTGAGTTGTTAGATGGAGCACCTCTGTTCCTAAAGGTGGCCCCTGTCCCTCTCTCTGGTGAAGCTTACCCTCTGGAAGATTGCTTTGTCTAAGTTACCAAGAGGGTGGATCAAAACAGGGCCAGTCTTACAAAGGGACACCCTGTTACGGTGATTAGGAGGAAATCAAAGATCATACTCATGCTTCAGGGAAAGGAAGGCCCATCAGGAGATTGTGGCATCGGGCACCAGCTGCCCACCACCTGCAGGGGACATGAGAAATGAATCTCAGAAGAAAATGAATCCTAAAGGGCTCAATGGAACAATGTACCCTTGGGCCCTTTTTCCCTCCAACACATGACCACACAGAAAGAAGCTGTAAAGTCCATTCAGACACCGAGTCAGCTCCTGCGTTGATCCTGACTTCTCATCTTGCAGACATCTGAGAAAACCAGATTCTGCTCTTTATAAATCAGCCATTCTCAGTTATTTTGTTATAGCAGCACACACTGACTAAGACATCGTACTTTTCCTGCTTGGGGACTGGCCACGTCTGAACCTGTCCTCAAGTTGGTAAAGGACAGAGAGTTCCACATCACGGATGCTCTACTAGAACACACAGAAATCCCAATGTCATTTTCTTCCCTCCCCATGTGAGAGAAAACATCCAACCCTTGACTTCTGAGTCTCATTTAGCCCGATGATCTCCAGTTCCATCCATTTATGAGCAAATGCCATGATTTCATTCTTCTTTCTGGCTGAGTAATATTCCATTGCGCATATACACCACATTTTCTTTATCTACTCATCGGTGACAGGTCCTGGGCTGGTTCCACAGCTTGGCTGTCGTGAATTCTGTTGCTGTAAACATGGGTTTGCAGGTTTCCCTATAGTATGTCCAGCTGTTTCTAATCACATATATTTTAAAGAATTTATAACCTACGTCCCTGCAGGAGGTTTTAAGAAGCTGGTAGATTTAATGGAAGCTTCATTCAATTACCAAGAAGGAAACTCTTACCAAGAAGGAAAACCTTGATCATTTTTCCCAACCTGGTTGGAATTGCACACAACAGGACAGTGGAAGGTTCTAGCTCTGATCAACACTAAATATCAAGGGGTTTATGCAATATATATATATATATATATTTTTTTTTTTTTTTTTCTATGCCTGGCATAAACCCCCTTCTACGTGAAACCTCAAATTAAAGAAACTCAAAGGTACAGAGATGGGACACTCCACTGCAGTCAGCAGGGTCCAAGGCCATCGCGAGAAGGGCGAAGAGATACTAAGGAACAGAGAGGGCCAGCAGTCAGCTTAGCTTCTGATGCACAGCATCAAGTGGTGGCACCTTGGGGATTCATGAGAAATGAGTAGACGTGCAAAAATCCTGGCTTCAAAAACATATTAAGAAAAAAATAAATAAAACTAAGCAATTCAAAGGAGGCAGACTCCAAAGACCACCGTGTGCAGACATTTATACGAAATGGGCAGAACAGCTCAGGTTGTAGCAGCAAAGCCGAGAGAAAGAGACGGTCCTGTGGGTCCAGGGCTCCTTTGGGAGTGATGGAAACTTCTGGGAATATTAACTGGGTATCATTGCCAAACATCGTTAATGCAATAAACCTCAGGAGAGGAAATGGGACCTGCATGTGTCGTCCAGGACGGAGACAATCAGGGTCCTGAGTATTGCAGGGGACTGTCCCCTCCTGCTGGCCCAAGGACACCACTCAGAGAAGCTCACGTCTTCTCTGCTACTAGCCAGGCCCTCGGGATTCAGCTAAAGAAGGCAAGACAAGCTGCAGTTGCAGGAGCCCTGATATTTCCTGGGCATCCAGCCGTCCGGCTGTGCAAGTTCAGGAGAAGGGAGGTGTCCTCTGTGCCACAAACATGGAGTCTGCATTGCCACCCCAAACACAGCCTGTGCCACAGAGGACAAAAGTATCCAGGGAAACTCGGGCCCTAGTTTCTCCCAGATCACTCATTTTTATTTATTTTTTTTAAATTTTGCTTGGCACATTTTTTATACTGGTGCATGATAGTTGTGCATAAGGGTGGGATGTGGTGCTACGTATTCCTGCATGCACAGAATGTGACAATGTGACATGGCCAATGTCCCATCCCAGTCTTCCCCTCCCTCCCCTCCAGCTACTCCCAGGTACCTTTCTTCATCTGATCACCCTTCAAGTTTCCTGAGATCCACCCCCACCTTTCTTTTCTGTGTTTTCTGCCAAACTTCCAATGTGCAACCTAATTTTCTAATATCCATCCACCCACCCACCGACACATCCACCTAAGCATGCACCCATCCACCCATGCACCCATCCATCCATCCATCCATCCACCCACCTACCCACCATCCATCCATCCACCCATCCACCCACCCATCCCCCACTCATCCATCCACCCATCCACCCATCCATCCATCCACCCACCCATCCCCCACCCATCCATCCATCCACCCACCCATCCACCCATCCATCCATCCATCCATCCACCCATCCATCCATCCACCCATCCACTCATCCATCCACCCATCCCCCACCCACCTACCCATCCATCCACCTACCCATCCATCCACCCATCCACCCACCCATCCACCCATCCACCCATCCATCCATCCACCCACCCATGCATCCATCCACCTATCCACCCACCCATCCACCCATCCATCCACCCACCCACCCATCCATCCATCCACCCACCCATCCACCCACCCACCCATCCATCCATCCACCCATCCACCCATCCACCCATCCAGCTACCCATCCACCCATCCATCCATCCACCCATTCATCCATCCACCCATCCATCTATCCATCCATCCACCCATTCATCCATCCACCCACCCACCCATCCATCCATCTATACATCCACCCATCCATCCATCCGTCCATCCGTCCATTCATTCAACTATCCATCATATACCTATTTTTCCACCCATCCATCCCTCCCCCTGTGCATGCACTCACTCTTCTGACTCAAGTCACACAGGCAGAAGACAGAGCACAGAAACAAGCAGAGGCGAGGGGCCAGCTGTCAAGAAGTCCAATGAAGAGGGTGTGTCATCCGCCCAGCACAGCCAGCCACGTGTGGGCAGAGGACATCGTCCTGGGAAAGCCGGACATCTTCATATTAATGATGTGCATCTTGCACGCTGGGGACTTGTTAAGATAATAATGGGTCCCTCCCCTCAGAGGAGAGAAATCCCACTCGATCTTCCTCGTCCTTCTTTCATAGAAATACCGGAGGCTGCAGCAAATTGTGTTGCAACCTCTTGAGTGTGATGAGATACGGGAAAATTAGGAGATACAACGCTCTAACTGCTCTCCATAGTCACGGGGTTTGCAATGTCCCCTACAACACACCCAGTAAGTCTCTGCCAACATCTGGCCTCTCAACTTGGAGATGAAGAGCTCCCCAGCACAGATTCCAGTGGAAAAGGACAATGTCCTGGGAGGACCGGAATTTCCCTGGAAACCTCTCCCTGAAGAGCGAGGCCAGGGGGAGGCTGAGTCATCAAGTAGCCTCTCTTGTGTTTCTGGCCACCGCCTAACTTAGAGATTACGAAGGTCTTTTCTGAGTCAGGGACATGCCCTTCACGGGCAAAGCATGGTTTTTTCTGCTCCCAAATCGGAGGGGGGTGTAGCACTTTTTTTGGAGACTCACTCAGGTGAACCTCCCTCCCGCCATCTTGAAGGCAGGGATATGTGGAGGCTGCAGACTTGGAATGCATGGTCATGGAGGCATCTCGGATGTATATTTAGCTGTGCATTTTCCCCAAGGGCATTGGTTTAAATACAGTTATTTGCTCCCCAGATGGTGACATCCTCAGAGTAAATAACAGACCTGCTTCTTCCTCAGGGGAAGCCAACCCCTCCTGCACCCACCGAGTTCACCCTTCCCCTCGCCCCGGCTCCCAGTGGCATCCCAGGTGTGTGTCCTGATGGCCGGTGCAGCCCCATCGATAGCGGAGGGAACTGCTTGTTAGACGCTTTGGGTTATAATCAGAGGGATCCCAAGAAAGGACCAGATGGTAAGGGAATGTGAGTCTGCTCAAGTACGACTGAGGTTTTGTAGGGTGCGCGACCCACCCTGCTGGGCATGAGCACACACCATCAGCTTCCCCAGTGCTTCTGCTTACCTGGAAGAATCTCTAGGATAGACAGCCATCGGGCACCCCGCGGAGTGCCTGGCCAAAGTGCGACCTGTGTGTTTAGATGCTCTGGATCAATGTATGTAGAGCACATGCTGGTAGCAGGCGAGGATGGAGAGGTGAACAGGTGATACAGGGACAGGTGACAGAGAAGCATCAGTAAGTGCTAGACAGACAGGTAGGTATGAATCTTAGGGAGGCGGTAGAAGGCAGGTGACAGATGACAGAGGCCCAGATACCGACGGGTAGTAGCTGATGAAGAAGTAGACGTAGAGAGATGGTATGCACAGGTGGATACGTGATTGACAGGTCTAGATGATGGTTCACCTAGATAAAGAGACATAGATCAGGGAGGACTGGCAAATAGTCGATGGACAGGTAGATAGATAGGAGTTGATTGACAGAGAGGTAGATAGAGATGGAAGAGAGAGATGAGTAGACACGAGAGACACAGAGAGGCACAGATAGATACGAAGGTAGACAGTATAAATGGATAGAGGAAGGATGGATGGGAGATGATAGATGATTGATGGATGGATCAATAGATAGATGATAGATAGGTAAACAGATGAGTGGAGAGTATAAATAGATGGATGGGAGGATGGATGGATGGGAGGATGGATGGGTGGGTGGATGGGTGGATGGGTGGATGGATGGATGGATGGGAGGATGGATGGATGGATGGATGGGTAGATGAATGGGTGGGTGTGTGGGTGGGTAGGTGGATGGATGGGTGGGTGGATGGAAGGATGGATGGGTAGATGATAGAGTAAAAGATCAACTAGAAGAATGGGTGGTTGGATGGATGGATAAATGATGATAATAGGTACATGGTGGACGGTAGATAGATGATATATACATAGATGAGATGGATGGATGGATAGACAGATGAGAGATGAGAGATGGATACATAGATAAATAGACTGCAGAAATGGATGGATGGATGGATGGATGAATAGATACATGATAGATTATAGATTAGATAGTTAGATGATTGATAGGTGGGAAGAAAGTTAGATACAAAAGCAGGCAGTATAAATGGATGGGTGGATGGATGGATGGATAGAGGGTAGATAGATGGATGGATTATAGATAGATAGATAGACAGACAGACAGATGGATGCATGGGTGGAACACATTCTCCGTCTGTCTCCCATAAGCACAGTACCCACCAGATCCGGGCCCCACCCTGTGACTACATGTACCCTTCACTGTGTCCTGTGTTCCCAGTATGGCCACACTGGGGGCTCTTGCTTGCTCCTGTGAATCTGGAAGAGGGGTCATTCTGATCATAGTGGCTGGAAATGTCCAGTAGCGAGTGCTCTGTGTTTGGAAGGAGGGGCTCCCCTCCCGATTGATGGCTCTGGTGCAGAGTATCTGCCTGTAGATGGGTACGTATGTTTCCACATCAGTTTATGCATGTGTGTGCATGTGTGTGTAAGCACATATGTCTGCATGTATGTGTTTTGGGGCACGTGTGTGCATGACTCTGTGTGTGCATGTTTCTACGTCAGTGTACAATTGTGGGCAGGTGTGTAAGGGATTGTTTCAGCACACATCAGGGACCCCCAGGGGACCCCGTCCAGAGATGACCGCCGTCGCCGCTCCATGACCCCAGAGGAGGATCAGAGGCACATACTTACCTGTTTGCAAACCTTGTGTCTGGTCCAAGTCACAGCCCGGGGGTTAATGGACAGGTTCCTCGTACAGAAGAATATAGGACAGAGAGGCACTCCCCACCCCAAGGTAGCCATCAGGGTGATGTAAGTTGCTTCCCCAGGGAGTAAAAAAGGAAAATATCATTGTGACAATTATCGTGTGAGAAGCGTCTACTTAGGAAGGGCTGGGCCTCTAACAGAGGCCACGGACTCACAGGGAAATCGTCGGTCAATGTCCTTGCCTGGGAGGGTCGAGGCAGACGGCTCAGAGAATTGTCTTGGTCTGTGCGATTTATAGACCTGGATGTCAGTGCTCTGCTCGGGGACTCTGGGTACATCTGGGACCCCGGGCTTCCAGGGGCTGACGTCAGTGGTCGGTGGAGCCGAAGATCACGCGGGACGGAAGGGGCATGGAGACCTCTCTTTCTATGGAAGTGGTGGAGGACCTCTTTGATCCCCCACCAGAGTCATCTATCACGTCTCTTTCCAACATTGGTCAACATTGCGGGTCCTCCAACGGTTGAACTCTCAAGGGGGTGTTTTCCGGGTCCCTGTAAAATCTCCCCATGTCACGGCCTCCAGGAGGGCGAACGGCATGCGGCGTCCACAGAAATGTCATTTTGCAAACAAGTTTTTTTTTTTTTTTTCAAGATGGGATTTTTTTTTTGCAGCCACAAATAAAATCTCATCAAGAGTCGAGATTCATGAGCTTCTCTGGGGACGGGGGACAGAAAAGGTAAAGAAGAAAAAGGAAAAAATCACTTAGAGTACTTCCCCGATGTGACCCTTGGGGGACTGGGCATGGGTGGCTCATGGGGACTGGACTTGGGCTGTTGTGACATCATCGCCCTTGGAGTCTGGTCCTGGATCTAAAGGGGGAGGTAGTGATGACTGGTGGGGACAGTCCACCCAAGGAAGCCACTGAACCCTCTTTGGCACACTGGCTACAATTGCTAGTCTCAGTCCCTCCTGGGGAGGATGTCCCCTCCGCCGTTGTCCATGCTCAACAGAAGCACAAACAGAGCAGGAGCTGGACTTACCTGTCTCGGTGGGCGATGGCAACCAGGAAATCCTGAGCAGAGAGAGGCGCAACCAGATCTTGCTTAAAGTGCCCTTGATTCTCGGTGTAGAAAAGCATTGCAGAAAGGTAGGGGGATTTCTGAAAAGCACAGGTAGCTGAGGTAAATGTAGGGAAATTGGACCTCACAAAACTACACCTTGTGCACGAAAACTCAGTCAGTAGGTGACGATGGCCCACAGGGTGGGAGAAGGTAGTTGTAAGTCATAGACCTGATAAAGGACGGAGTAGGCGGCGTTTCTTACAGAAATGGAAAGATAGAATAGATGGAAGGATGGACAGATAAATAGACGGACAAATTGGATGGATGGGTGGATGGATATATGGATGGGTGAGTGGATGAATGGGTGGATGGGTGGGTGGATGGATGGATGGATGGATGGGTGGATGGGTGGATGGGTGGGTGGATGGGTGGATGGATGGATGGGTGGATGGATGGATGGATGGATGGGTGGAGAGATGTATGGAAGGATGGATGGATGGATATATGGCTGGATGGATGGGTGAAGATATAGATGGATGGATAGATGGATGGATAAATGGATGAATGGATGGATGGATGGATGGATGGATGGATGGATGGATGGATGGATGGACGGACGAGTGGATGGATGGATGAGTGGATGAATGCACGGATGGATGAGTGGATGGGTGGATGGGTGGATGGATGGGTGGATGGGTGGATGGGTGGATGGGTGGATGGATGGGTGGGTGGATGGGTGGATGGGTGGGTGGATGGGTGGGTGGATGGATGGGTGGGTGGATGGATGGATGAGTGGATGGGTGGATGGGTGGATGGATGGATAGGTGGATGGGTGGATGGATGGATGGGTGGAGAGATGTATGGAAGGATGGATGGATGGATATATGGCTGGATAGATGGGTGAAGATATAGATGGATGGATAGATGGATGGATAAATGGATGAATGGATGGATGGATGGATGGATAGAGAGATGGATGGAGGGATTGATGGATATATCACTGGATGGATGGATGGAGAGATGGATAGATGGATGAATAGAGGGATGGGTACATGGATTGATGGATGAATGGATATGTAGATAAATAGATGAATGAGTAGACGGATGGACAGATGGATACTCTGTTGTCTAAAGTGATAATCTCTTCCAGTTTTGCAAACATGGGGCAAAATCGAAGCCTGGTTCATTACTGGTGGGAATGTAAGATGCACTGTGGGAAACGATGTGTCATCTGAAAGTTCAACCACGCACAGAGTCAGCCCATGACCCAGTAATTCAACATCTAGGTAGAAACCCCAAAGAAACGAGTGGACACAGATAGAGAATAGATCGTCGGGTAGATGGGTAGTTGAATAAATGGATGGAGAGATGAGTGATGGATCAGAGGATGGATAGATGGATGAGTGGAGAGGTGGATGATGTGTAGATAGATAAATTTTGGGGTGGATGGAATGATAGATATTTAGAAGGTGGATGGTTGGATGGATAGATAGGTTGATTGATAGATAATGATGGGACTTGTCCCATGTGATTAGGGAAGGCCCACCATCTGTGATTTTAATCTGAAGATGCAGGAAAGTCAATGACGTAATTCTTAGGGACACGGAACTCAAATGTCTGAGGACCCAGAAGATGGTGTCCCAGCTCAAGAAGGGATTAATATACAAATTACATAAAGAACACCTATCAGTACAGCAGCAGCCCCCAAACCAGAATTTGCACAACCATCTCTCCAGGCTCACTGAAGAAGACCTTGGGCCAACAAAGGGCCCATAGGAACATGGAAGATTTCCACCATCATGTCATTAATGGAACCCAACTCAAAATATTGAGCTACCACGTCACACCCATTAGGATATCTAGAGTCAAAAAATAAAAATAAAAAGTAAAGAAAAAAAGAAAAGAGAAACAAATTTGCCAAAGATGAACAACACTGGAACTGCATGCATTGCTGGTAGGAATGTAAAAATGGCGCAGCCACCGCGGTCAACATGATGGGTCCTCCAACAGTTGAACTCAGAACCACTGTAGATCCCATCCTTTGACTTCTCGGTACAAATTCCAAGGAAATGAAAGCAGAAACAGTGGATGAATGGATCGATATATGGCTGGAGAGATGGAGAATGGATGGATGGATGGATGGATGGATGGATGGAGAGATGGAGAGATGGATGGATGGTTGGATGGATAGATGGATGGATAGAGGGATGGGTACATGGATGGATGGATGGATCGATAGACATTTCTACATCCATGTTCATCGCAGCTTTGTTTACAGCTGTCAGAAGACAGAAGCTGCCAGGTGCCCGTGGAGAGATAAGGGGACGATCCCAATAATACAGTCAATATTATTCAGCTTTAAAAAGAATCAAATTCAAAATCCATGTCATGCTAAACATTGGAACCAAACTAGGTGCCCTTCAATATATGAATAGATAAAGAAATTGTGGTCTGTATACCCAATGGAGTATTACTCAGCCATAAAGAAGAAGGAAGTTATGGCAATTGCAGGTAAATGGATGGACTTGGAGACTATTATGGTAAGGGAAATAAGCCAATCCCCAAAACCAAAGGCCACGTATTTTCTCTGATAAGTGGATGCTGATCCATAATGTGGGGGGGATGCTGATCCATAAAGGGGAGGAAGCACCGGGGAGAGAAAGATGGTGGAGTGAGATGGACGTCATTCCCCTAGGTACGTGTATGACAGCACATATGATGCGAGTCTACACCGTGTGCAACCAGAGAAATGAACAGCGGGGCTCCATTTGGGTACAAAGACCCGGAATGCATTGTGCTGTGCTGTGTCACTAATTAGAACAAATAGAACAATCATCCTGTGCATCTTGTCACCACCACTGCATCGGGCTCACCCAAGGAACTCATTGCATGCTCCGTGAGTTGCTCTTGCTTTTTAAGTAACAGTGGACGGCATGGTCCCTCCTCTGTCACGAGGACTGAGCAAAACCCACCGTCCCCCACACCTGCCCAGCCCCTCCGTCAAGGAGATGAGTTAATAAAAGAAATGCCTG
Organism: Marmota flaviventris; assembly: GCF_047511675.1. NCBI lineage: Eukaryota > Metazoa > Chordata > Mammalia > Rodentia > Sciuridae > Marmota > Marmota flaviventris. The sequence goes on from NC_092519.1 coordinate 16,603,645, forward strand.
GAGCCTCCTCCACGGGGATCCGTGCCCAATGGAGGTGCCCAGCACGAGAGACTCCCTGCAGGTCTCCGAGGTTGGGGACGCCCTGCTGTGTGGCAGAGGTGACAGCCACAGATACGCTGGCATTCTGCAAAGGGGCACATGCAGATCCTTACGGTTGTCATTTGGGCTGAGACACCCCGGGGGGCTCCCCGGCGGCTCCCAGGTCTGCTCACCAGGGACAGGATAGAAACCCCAAAGGCACACCCCGGGGGTCCCCTCCTGTAGCCACACCCCTACCTCTCGTGATGTGACCGTGAATTTCCTTGCACTGTCCTGCGCACCAGCTCTTGGGGACACTCCTATGCACACCCTCAGGGGTTCGTCGCACAGGTTTTGATCATCGGTGCAAATGGACAGACTCGTAGGGTAGCTTCTGGACCTCTTGGCTGGCCGCAGGGCTGCCCTGGGCGCTAGGCAGGGCGATTGGCTTGAGCCGTCTTCCCTCAACCTAGGGCACCACGGTGGTCCTAGTAATTTACAGTCCCACCACGAGTGGAGGCTGAGGCAGGAGGATCACAAGTTGGAGGCCAGCGTCGGCGACGGAGCAAGGCTTTGACTAACTCGGCGAGACCCTGACTCTAAATAAAGAGTAAAAAGGGCTGGGGGTGTGGCTCGGTGGGTACGTGGCCCCTGGGCTCATTCCTTGTAAAAAAAAAAAAAATATTAAGATCTGGGTGGGGAGGCCTCTGGGGTCCGGGTGGGGCCTCCGCACACCCTGGGCTCCCAGGCCCCTCTATGGACTCGTCCCCTCTCCTGCTCCCTTTGATTGACAGTCGGTTCCGCCTCCAGGAGACCAGTGCATTCTGCTAGATCCCAGGTGATGGAGAAGGTGCTTGGGGCTCTGGGACGGCTGAGGTCACCAGGTGCAGGCCGTGAAGGGGACCAGGGTCCTTATAAGAGGGACCCCGAGAGCCCCCTGCCCTTCCACCATGGAGGACCCAGGAGAAGCACCCTCTGGGAGCAGGAAGCAGCCTCAGCTGACCCCGGTCAGCCCTGCCTGGACCTCGGGCTGCAGCCCAGAGCTGGGGGCACTTGGGGTCTGGGAGTCCCTGGGGCTGGGGACTCGGTTACAGCAGCCTGAGGGGCTGAGACTCATGCCAATGGGCACAGGTGCATTTTGCTCCTTAGTCCCGGGCAGCGGGTGACCATGTGAGCTGGGAACCTGGGCGGGTTTGCAGGTGGACTTCCCCGTGTGGCCGGCTTTCCGCGGGGGACAGACGGGGGCTCATGCTGCATTCACTATGACCCCGTCTGCACCGTCTCCGGGGGACACGAGCGTGCACACTCACACGCACTCGCACAGTGCCCGAGCCTGCTCACCGGCCTTTGCTGGCGTGGGCTCGGGGGCTCTGCGACACCCCGAGCTGCCTGTGTCCCTCCCTGTTCCTCCCAGGTGCCCCCTCCCGAGCCCAGGGACGGCAGGGGAGGACGTGGCTGGGGCCGTCAGGGAATCCTGCTTCGCTGCTGACCTTGGCCGGGGTCAGTCCTGCCCCACTCCTGGGGCTGGACCAGGGCCAGGAAGCCCGGGATGTTTTGGGAACTGGAGTGAGAAAGGCCGGGGATATCGTGGGGCCAGGAGGAGGGCGTGGGGGGCACGTGGCCTGTGTCCCCCCAGCGGGCAGCACGGAGGCCAGCTAAGCCCCACAGCCCGAAAGTCAAAATCGAGCCAAGGCTGCGGTGACAGCCACATTGGTGACGTGGGTGCCCGCGGGCAGGTGGCACAGGACCAGGGGACAGGACATGGCCACTGATACAAGGCCGAGTGTCCCTTCCTGTGCCACTCCAAAGCCCCACAACCTGGAGACTTAAACAGCTCACATCTAGTGTCCCCCGTCCTGGAGGCTGGAGGTGCGAGGTCCAGGCTGGGCAGGGCGGGCTCCTCCCGAGGCCTCTCTCCTGGGCTGGCGGACCCTGTCTTCTCCCTGTGTCCCCCCCAGGGTCGTCCGTCTGTGTGTCTGTGTCCCTCCTCTACAAGGACCCCAGTCCTGCTGGGTCAGGGCCACCCTGGGGACCTCACTGCACCCCCATCCCCTCTGCAAAGACCCATCTCCACACAGAGGCACGTCCCAAGGTCCTGGGGCCAGGATGGAATTTGGGGACTCGTTTCAACCTGTCACAGGACCCAGGAATGTGGTGAAAAGAAAAACAAAAGAATCATTTAGCTTCTGGGAGTCTTCGGCTGCTGTAGGAACTCAGGTTTTTGCAGATTCACTGGGAAAAAAAGACCTCTTTTTAAAAAAATTTTTGTCTCCCGCCAAAGAATGCAAACTGTCCTTCTCACGGCCACTCAGGGGAGTGGACATATCAAGGGGCAAATGCCAAATGGAATCAGAAGAGTGTTGGCAGCTGGGGTTTTCTTTCCTATGAGCATGTCCAACGGTCCCTCTCTGTGTCGGTCCACCTTTAGGACAGGACGTCATTTTATTTATTGACTTTTTTTTTTTTTTTGAGTAGTAGGGATTGGACTTGGGGTCCCTCGACCCCTGAGCCCCGTCCCCAGCCCTATTTTGCATTTTATTTAGAGACAGGGCCTCCCTGAGCTGCTTATGGCCTTGCTTTGGTGGAGGCTGGCTTTGACCTCACGATCCTCCTGCCTCAGCCTCCTGAGCCGCGGGGATGACAGGCGGTGGCTCACGTATGGTGTTATGTGCATGTGTGACCACGGCACGATGAGCCCCACGGTCAGCGGGGGGCCCCCGCCGAGGTCCACACGGGTTCCTTTGCGGACTTTCTCCCCTGAGGACGTGCAGAGCTGAGACCCTGAAATCCAGCTTTTGAAAGATGACACTTTGGGGCCAAATGATTCAGTTCGCCCAGTGGAGCTAAATGCAAATCCATGTGCACCCATTGGGAGGTCCCTGGGGGTGGGCATCGGATCGTGCGGAAAAATTTGGAAACCCTTTACCCACGTGGGTTGGGTCTCTCTGCAAAAAAGAAAAGATTAGAAAATTCCGGAAGAATTTAAGACCCGGATGGGGTTTCCCTCCCTTCTCAGGTGACTGTCACTAGGATGACATCTGAGGATGGGGAGGGTTGAGGCTGGACTCTGCTGGGTACCACTTGGCCGTCGTCCTCTCTGGGGTCAGTGTCCTTCTCCTCCCCCGAGGACACACGTTCCTGAGGACAAGGGGGAGTCACTGTCCAAGGACATCCAGGAGCTGGGACTTTGCAGCCCCTACCCACAGAATATTCCCGTGGAGTCCAGCTCACGCCCCACAAGGACTCACCGTGTCCTTGGGCCGAGTGTCCAGATGGGCTTCCAGAATGTTCTCAGGTGGCCCTCGTGGTCCTCAGATTCCTTCCAGCCCGGCGGTGGCGGATGGGACAAGAGCCCGCGTCGGAGGAGCGCCACGGAGACCTTTTCTGGATTTGACCTTGGAACGACCTCCAAGGTGCCATTGGGTGTCCGCCATCTTGGTTTCCTGAGAGCAGACACCGCAGTGAGGACTTTTGGGGTGGCTCTCGGGGAGCGGAGGACTGAGATCCCCATCAACGTAGGAAGGAGGGGAAAGGGGGCCGGGGCTGGTGGCCAGAGGGCTAGGGGACAGCAGGGGTCCTCCGCTGGCCCTGGTTGGAAGCCAGTTTGGCCATCTGGGCGGGATCTCGAGAGCCACGGTGCCCACCGCCTCCATCAGAGACCCTGGACCTCGCACCCCCAGCCTCCAGGACATTCGTCACCACGATCCTCACAACAGTGGGTCACGCACAATCCAGGAGGAATTCTGCAGGAGGCCTCTGTTTTGCAAGGAGAGAAGACGGTCTGACGTTCCTAGTGGACCCACAAGCTCATCGTTTTCCCCTGTAAGATCCGGCGTTTGCAGATGCCTCGTCAGACTTGGGGACCGGCTGTCTTCCAGGCTGGCTTCCGTGTGCCCACGAGTGTGGGGGGCGGATTGTGGTTGGAGGGGACACGGCTGAGGTTCTCCCCTGGGGACAGCGTGTCCTGTCAGTCACAGCCCACGAGCTGCGCTGACCACAGCTGACCATCTGAGCCCACGGCCTGCCGGGGAGGCACGTGGCCCTGCACCAGGGGACTTTGGGGTCCTGCCAAGACGCCGCTACCGTGATGTGGGGGGGCCTGCATCCGTGGCCACGCGGAATCCAACGGCTCCTCTCTCCGGACTCCTTCTTCTTTGGCTTCATTTTAGCTTTTTTTTTAAAAAATCTTTTTTCTTTCTTTTTCCTGGTTCTGTAAGAGCATCCAGAGACGACAAACGGAAACCGACCGAACACGTCCTCTTTTCCTCTGGTATTTTTATAATCCGAGCTGTCTGCTGCCGCCCGTTGAAATGGACGAATTGTCACAAAGAATGATGCGTCCCCTCCGGGCGCCGTGTCCAGCTGGCCCTGAGCCCCGTCACAGAGTGAGTCCCCTCCGGACGGGGAAGGAACCCAGAGCGCAGATCCCCGTCTGTCCCCCTGTGACGTGGAAATGCGTGCAATTATTTTTATGGCTGCTAAAGGGACGGTAGGTGACGGAGAGTCAAGGTGGCTGATTAAAATCCCCGCATTTGGACATTTCCTGATTTTTGTAGTCACTTATTAGTATTTGCAAAACTGTGGGTCAAAACCCAGGGTTTTGTGCATACCAGGCTGACACTGGACCCCTGAGCCCCGTCCCCAGCCCCTATTTTGCATCGTATTTAGAGACAGGGTCTCCCTGAGTTGCTTAGGGCCTCGCTTTGGCGGAGGCTGGCTTTGAACTCGCCATCCTCCTGCCTCAGCCTCCCCAGCTGCTGGGATGACAAGGGTGCGGCACGGCTCTTGGCTTATTCTAATTCTGATGGCTTTGCACACGCACAGGCTTGCACACTAGCATGCTCAGCTCTTTTTCTGGTCCCGTTCCTCCGACAGATCATTGCCCAGGTCACCGTCGTTGCTTGCCAACAGAGAACGCGAGGATCCCCTCATTCGGAGGGAGAATCGGCCGCCACAGACCAACCAAGTTCATTCTTGCTTCGGGACGGAGAAGGCCTCTCGCCACGCCGTCCACCTGCCCCGTCCTGGCCGGGCCGCTCAGAAGCCCATCCGAGCAGGCTCCGCAGCCTGGGCTCATAAGCAACCAGAGACGGCGACCAGGACTGGTCTCACCTGTGGCTCTCACAGTGCCTTGGACGCAGACGGCCGTCAACAGACCCCGTCAGACACGTCGGTGTATTTCCTGCATCACCACCGCAACGTGGAGCAGCCAAACGGACTAACCAGAGAGGGCAATAAAGGACAAGGAACCTCAAAATGCAAGGGAATACTATTCACCCCTGAAAAAGAAGGTAATCTTGCCATTAGGGACAACGCACGTGATCCCCAGGGACATCGTAAACCAGGCACAGAAAGACAGATAACGCATTTGCTCTCTCAGATATGGAAGGGTCAATAAATTATTTTCAGAGCAAAACGGACCCCAGGTACCTAAAAATATAGGGACTGGAGCCACCCATTGGGGACATGTGCCCAGGGTTTCCATTCAGGCAGAAGCTGGGGATCGTGTTTCTCTCTCTCTCTCTCTCTCTCTCTCTCTCTCTCTCTTTGGAAACGTGCCACAGACATAAACACACAGAGACGGGTCACTTCTCTCCTTCAAAATGTCCCCAAACTCAGCGACTCTACAGAAAGGAGCAAACCCGTCTCTAACACCCGTGTCCACGGCTTCCGAAGCCCCATCTGTCCCAGGAGACCCCGGAAGGGTCCCCGACCTCCAGACCCATGGGCTCAGCTGTTCCTCCCGCGGGTGGGAAGCCGATCCAGTCCCCGAGAGGCAGCTGAGCTGTGGAGGCCGCCTCTACCCTGCGCCGGGAGGAGGCCGTCCGGCTCCAGCTGCTCGGGGCCCTTGTGCTGGGGGTCAGTGTGCAGCCTGATCGACCTCCTGGGGCCCACGGAGACAGGCCACTGGCTCGGGTTCAAGGACCAGCGAGGAATCGGTGGGCGTCCTTAGCCAAGGGGTCCCAGGGCAGGAAGGGAACGGATTCTTCTTTCCTAAAAGGACCCAAAGGTTATGGAGTGGCCTCTGGTTTGGGTGGAAACCACAGGAAATGTTTCAGGCTTGGATCATTCGCCTGAAGCTGCAGGGAGCGAGATTCTGGAGAGGAAACCGGACTCCCACGCGGAGATACAGCAGGAAAGACTGGGGGTCAGGAACCCGAGGGACTGGCTACTGTACTCGGAGGCAAATTGGGTTCCTCTCTGCCTCCCAGGTCACATATGGCTCTTGTAGAAGAGAGAATTGGCGGCTCATGAGAAATATGTAGTGAAATGATTCTGGGTGATAAGAAATAATTGGTGGATGGAAGTTGTCAAGATCGTACCTGGTGGAGGAATAAACCAAACGGGTCTCTCTCAGGTACAAATGCACACGATGGAATATTATTCAGCTATGAAAAGGAAAGAAATCTCGCGGTCCTCGTGCTGCCAGGGATTCCTGATATTTCTCCTGATTTCTGCTGTGCTCCATCCCCAGGGCCCGCGGGGCCAGCCTCACCTTGGCTGGGGCCCTCCTGGGGCTCTGAATGCGAGGCTGTGAGCATCTTGCACCTTTGGCGTCTACACCGGAGCTGGTGTGTCCGGCAGGGTCAGGACAAGGAGGAAGAGGGGATTGTCAGCATCAAGACCTGAAATGAGTTTTCTGTGTGTTGATTCATCAAGCGGTAAACCCCGAATGGCTCTGTGCACTGCATCTCTGCCCAACTGCTGTACAAAAATGACCTTTTTTTCCTCCACCCGTAACTCAAAACGATTGGGATCATCCAAATGGGAGCTGGACTCTCAATTCGGGGACCTGGAGAGGACACACCCATACTGATGGCAGCACAATTCCCAACAGCCAAACTATGGAACCAGCCTAGGTGTCCATCAACACATGAATGGATACAGAAAACGTGGTTTAGACACACAATGGAGTATTATGCAGCCATGAAAAGGAATGAAATTGTGTCGTTGGCTGGAAAACGGATGGAACTGGAGACCATTATGTTAAGAGAAATAAGTCCAGCTCAGAAGATCAAGGTGATAGGTTTTCTCTCATATGTGGAAGATGGAGACAGAAAGGAACCTCATTTGTAAATGTTCGTCAGACGCGTACGCTGCAGAGATAGCAAAATGTGGGCATTGGCCAAAGGGCTGGTGGTCTCCATGATACCAGCCTCCTTCGCTGTGAGGTCGGCCAAATCCGGTCCATGAATCAAATCTCCAGTTGAACATCTTATTCTTTTCGGGAAAACCTGGGTGTTTCTTGGCCAGTTCACGTCTTTCACCCTTGGCTGCACATCAGTATCAACCAAAGAGTTTAAAAATGAATCCGATCCCAGCCGCTGGGGAGGCTGAGGCAGGAGGATGAGAAGTTGGAGGCCAGCCTCAGCAACGTAGCAACATCTTCTGCAACTTAGCGAGAAACCCTGTCTCTAAATAAAATTAAAAAAAAAATTTTAAAAATGACTCTGTGGTTAAGCATTTTTGGACTCAAATCCCAGTACTCCAACTCCAAAAAAAAAAAAAAAAATAGATAAAAAATTTAAATAAATGTAATACCAGGTTTTGAGTCCATTATTCCGGAATGGGGGGCTCCTCTTTCAAGTGTGGCCCATGCGTTCCCCAGCATCAGCGATCTTTGAGGGGACATTTGAAAAGCCGACTTGGGGACCCCCCACCCCAGACCTGCTCAGCCGCCATCTGCCTTTTAATGAGATCCCTGTCCACATGCAAGAGTCTGAAACCTTGGTTCGGGGTGATTTCTCAGCTCTGTGCAGCAGGGTTTTAAAATGATTTTAAAAATTTAAAATCTCTAATTTTTTTTTCCTTCATAGATGCGTGTTCTGATCTCCCTGTCATTCCAGGCAGGATCCGTGACGAGCCCCAAAGAGATCTCCAACCTCCTTCCAAGAAAACGTTGCAGAGAAACACTTCTTGGCCTCTATTTTATTTTATTTTTTTAAATTTTTAATGTTCGGTTTCTGAACCCAAGCCCGACCTCAAAAGGACGCCGACCCCCCTCCCAGGCCACCGTGGGGGTGTCTCAGAAAGAAATTACACGTTCGCCGTGTGCAACCCGCCAATTCCCAGGAGGGCCGTTCTGGGGGACGGGGACAGAAGTTTTCTTTGCAAATTGAACACTCGCTTCTTTTTATTTTGCATGTAGATAGTTTTCTTTTGCATTTTGCTTTTGCAAAAATGACGTGGTTTATCTTCTGACCGCCCACCTGCTTTGCGACGCTTGATAGGTCTGCATTCGTTGCAGACGGTGACAGTTTTCCAAGTCGTAGCCAAGACTATGGACATCGATGCCATTTTGCTGTGGCTGGTTGCGACATGGCTAAAGCATCTGCTTTGAAAAGCCACAGATCGCGGTACCATCTGTTTCCCTTGCCCTTAGTAGGACCACACGCCATCTGCACAGTTGCTGAAAGTAGGTTCAGTTTGCATCTTGAGTGTTTCCCATGATCCTAAAAACTCAGATTCTTTTTTTTTTTTTAAATTTATTTCCTGGGCTCTAATCCCTTAAGGATGCTTCGAATAAAAAACGTCTAAAAAATGCAACTTAAATTTCCTCTCGGAGACGGTGGGAGGAGGCGTCCGAGGGGTTTCTATACCATCAAAGGCTGCGTCTGATTCCAGACGGAGGAGGAAGAGGCTTTGCAATTTTTTGAACCGGGGCCATTTTTAGATTCCCAGCGCTGGCCCCATCATGCATTGCAAATGCAAAAAAAAAAGATAAAGAAAAAAAAGATAAAAAAAAAGAAACATATTTTGAAAGCTCCCAGAACACCTGAGAAAATCAACCTAAAGCAGAAAAGAGAGTGTCTGGGCTCCATAGTTGGCCGACTCCATGGCTCTGGCCCAAGGGGAGGCAGAACAAGATGGCGGCAGGGCCTGGAGGAGGAGAGCAGCTCAGGACAGGGCACCAGGGAGCAGAGAGAGCTCTGCTCACCAGGGACAGGACAGAGACCCCAAAGGCACAGCCCAGTGACCACCTCCTCTAGCCACACCCCACCTGCTGCAGTCACCACCCAGTGAGTCCATTCAAGTGGATTAATCCACTATTAGTCTACACCTCTTACAACCCAATCATTTCACAATATGGCAGCAGGGCCTGGAGGAGGAGAGCAGCTCAGGACAGGGCACCAGGGAGCACACAGGGAAGAGAGAGACCTTTCCAGGGGACACCTGCAATGACCCAGTTCCTCCAAGGACGCCCCACGTCCTGCAGCCTCCTCCTGCTCCTGTGGAGGCTGTGGAGGTCAAGCCATCCTCCAGCCTCCACCAGGTACTGGTCCCAGAAACCAGCGCCTGCCAGCGTCCCCGCGTGCTCCCCGTCTGTATGCACCAGTGTGTGGCTCCGTGTGAGTCTGGAGAGGACCGAGTGCCCCTGGGCTTTGGAAGCAGAGCACCCAGCGCAAGGCAAATGCTGCGCACGTGTTTCCAAGGCTCCGTGGTTTCCAGGGTTGTGAGAGGAGGGACGTGTGTGCACATGTCCCCAGCAGATGCCACCGGAGCTGGCCCGTCTCTGCAAAGTGCTGAGCACGCAGCATTGCCTCTGCAGACAGGGTGACAGACGGGGGTTCATGTCCACCCCATGCCGATCTGTTAGTCCACGGCACTCACGGCCGCTCAGCTGCCTCGACTGACCCTGAAACAGAGATCCTCTGTCTGCTGCCAGGAAGGGGGTTGTGTGGACCGTGGGATCCAAAGAGCGTCACCCCTTGGGGACTTGGGATCATGGGCAATAAGTGTCCCTTCAGTGCAGGCTTCACGCGTGATTCCAACAAATTCAATATGGCGGCCGTAATGGAGGGCAATGGAGGGGATTAGGTCAGATGGAGGCTGTGGCTGGATCTTGGGAGCCAATCCACCCCCACAAGCCACGAGGACCTTGCAGCCCCCAATACACCTGGGTTGCACCCACTGGGGGATCCTGGTCCAGCTGGCCCCGGGCTCCCAACCCACAGAGACCCAGATGACTGGGCATGTTGTGTGCTGCTGCGGGAGGCTCCATATGCGGGTGACCTGGGCTGCGGTCCTACCTGGCAGCATTGTGAATTGCCACCAAGGTCATCATGTCCGGTCCTAAGTGTCCCGGCTCCCTTCTGGGAATCACACCATTGAGGAATCGATCAGCGGTTGCAAACCTGGATGTCCACCATGTCACCAGATGGCATGACCTGGTGCACAGGGATCAGGTCACCAAGCCAGAGCCATTAACATGGGCAAATACTAGGTGTTCATTTAAAAAAAGAGAGAGAGAGAATCACAGGGACATCTTACGGTGGGTGACCTAGATCGATGGGTGACAGCCAGGGCAGTTAGAAGATGGTGGTGGAAGGGACGAAGCCCTGGGGACCCCAAAGGCACTGATTATATTCCCTGCCAATGCCATTGTTCAAAATGCAACTTGATGTCCAAGACTCCGATGTCACCACTTGTGCCCTCAAACGGGAGGACAGACCACCATGGCATGGAGAAGAACAGACCCACCGTTTGCTGACCTTGAAGATGCAGGACAGGGCTATGGTCCAAGGAATGGGGTGTCTCCTAGGAGCTCGAAAGACCCCCCCAGAGACCCCAGGAGGAACTTGGTTCTGCCAAGATGCTGGTTCCAACCTGGGGAGACCCATCTTGGATGTCTGGCCCCCAAAAGGGAATAAACCCAGGGTTCAGGCCGTGGAGCTTGTTAGGAAATCCACGCAGCATGTGGCATCAGGTGTGTGCCCTGGAGAATCTCAGCGGGGTCATCCAGGGCCGGGATCCACTCCAACGACCCTTCTCTCCTTATTTCTTGTCAAACAAAATGGCGCCATGGAAACCACTTACCTGCAGAATCCCAGATAGTTTCCTCCCCGGGGTTCTGCCCAGGAGGTAAAATGTCCCTCCTCCTAACCCCCTGGTGTCTGCACGATGATGAAATTCCATATGGCATCGGGTGGGGGCTCCGGCTACCCATTGAGGGTCCACGCTTTAGTTCCAATGGGGTCTCCTGCATGGTTCCATGATGGCGGTGGTCCCATCTGAGAAGGAAACAGCAGCTGTCCCTTCACTCAGCAGTAGCTGGGGACACGTCCTCCATTGTCTTTGGGAGTCGATGGGAAAGTTCTACCCACCCACTCACATTTCTCCCTACTGTCTCCCACAACCCCGATCGATGCCTTCCATCGGTGTACACAGCCGGATCTCAAAGACTGCCAATGCATCCGAATGACAAACTTGCTTTTGCTACAGTGAACTATATTGATTCCGTGAGTATCCATTAAGGGTTCAGTGACCTCCAAGTCCCGCAGGGATACCAGCCACAACACACACCCGCGTTGTCTTCCCCACGTTTAAAGTTGGACTTGATGGATTCCTTTCAAGTACATGGGATTCACTTGAATTTCATTTGCAGTGAAGACCTGCTTTCTTGGGGGGCTTCGGCTTCCCCGAGATCTGCTCCTGAATCCTGGGTCAATCTGATGTCCTCTCTCATTGGACTTCCCTCCAGGGGTGTGGGGTCATCATATTTATGTTCTGAATGTTAGACTCACTTCAAAACCACTTATGACCCCAGAGTCCCGTCCACACCCAGGACCAATGAAGTGTAATTTCTGAGAAGAGGAGCACAGATATGAGTGTTTACGAAGCTCGCACGTGACGGGGGATGTCCTGCCTGTCTGACTTCCGTGGGGACTGGATGTGATTTTGTGTGTCCCTAGAAAAATCCCATGGCTCGTGCCATCCTCACCTCTAATGAGAAATACGTTGTGCCCCCAAGAAGCAGCCTGCACTTAGTCAGCCCACTGACTTGGATATCTACACCCCTATAATACATCTAGTTTTTGGACATGAGAAGTACCCCCAAAGTTCACAGAAGAGAATTCAGAGATGTTCAGAGGTAAATAACTAGGTGTAAACTAGAAGTGGATTAATCCACTTGAATGGACTCACTGGATGGTGACTGTAGCAGGTGGGTTGTGGCTGGAGGAGGGGGTCCCTGGGCTGTGCCTTTGGGGTCTCTGTCCTGTCCCTGGTGAGCAGGGCTCTCTCTGCTCCCTGGTGCCCTGTCCTGAGCTGCTCTCCTCCTCCAGGCCCTGCCGCCATTTTGTTCTGCTCCCCTTGGGCCAGAGCCATGGAGTCGGCCACCAGGGACTGAACCTGAGAAACCATGAGCCCCAAGTAAACTTCTCTTCTTCTAAAAGCTCATGTGTGAGACACTACAAGAACCTTCAGAAGTGAAATGCTTGGGTTAGGAGAGGTGTAACCTACTCAGTGGATTAATCCACTTAAATGGACTCACTGGGTGGTGACTGTAGCAGGTGGCTGTGGCTGGAGGAGGGGGTCCCTGGGCTGTGCCTTTGGGGTCTCTTTCCTGTCCCTGGTGAGCAGAGCTCTCTCTGCTCCCTGGTGCCCTGTCCTGAGCTGCTCTCCTCCTCCAGGCCCTGCCGCCATCTTGTTCTGCTCCCCTAGGGCCAGAGCCAAGGAAGATGTCCATCTGGTGCATCCCAAATCTTACAGTCTGCACAGGAGATGGAGGATTCCATCTCATTCACTGGGTTCCATAGTCACCACAGAATGTAAGAGGACTTGCTCCAGCGAGGCACCCAGGCGAGGTACCCTAAAACCTACACCCCAGTGTAAGTGACAGTTTGCAGTTGGTGTCAAGAGGTGGGTGAAGGTGATTTGGAAAACTGAGGCTTCCAGGAAAAGCCCTCTGAGGAGTTGGGGTCTGAGTCCATCTTCCAGCATTTGGACAAAGGTTTCCAAACAGGAGGTGCACTGGGCCGGACGTGGATGAGCCTCATTGGTACTGGACATCAGGAAGGTGGCCGTGTCACCTTTCCCTTCTTCTCTATCGGAGGACCACATGTCCTAGGAGGGTCCACACGTGCTTCCGCTCAGAGAGGGCGCCTTCTCCTGGGTCCTCCATGGTGGACGGGCAGGGAGCTCTCTGGGTCTCTCTTATAAGGACCCTCGTCCCCTTCATGGGCTGCACCCTGTGACCTCAGCCCCTCCCAGAGCCCCACCTGCAGCACCAGCCCCTGGGTGAGGGGTCAACACAGGAATTTTGCAGGAGACACTCATCAGGCATAGGATTGTCCGTGTGTCGGTCCTTCTGTGGGTCTGCATATCTCTGTCTGTCCATCCATCTGTCCATCCAGCTATTATCTCTCCTCTGTAATTCCTCTATGTGCGAGTGTGTCCACTCCGTGCATTCTCTCTCTCTCTCTCTCTCTCTCTCTCTCTCTCTCTCTCTCTCTCTCTCTCTCTGTCTCTCTCTCTCTCTCTCTCCAACATTCAGGTGGCAGCTGACCGCAGCACCGTCTGCATCACCATCTCTTCATTCAAAGTTAAACAAAAATCCAGGGAGCCCCGGGAATTCTTCGTGCATCTGGAAAATCTTGAACGGCGTCCATGCAGACACAACACGTCTGGTGACGTGCGTGTCCGCTGAAACGGGCTCAGGGAGGGATGCTGCTTCCCAAGGAAGCAAATCTACCCCAAGGACCTGGCTGAGCGCCCAGTGTGCCCACCCTGGACTGTCCTTGGCTGTCATGGGAGGCTGGGTAGGACCTTGGCGAGGGTCTGGACAGTGTGTTGATACCTGGGGGCACTCTGGTTCCTTAAGCCTGGGTCAGGAGCTGGCCGTGACATCCAGCCCCAGCTCCCCTCCTGGTGGACAAAGCAGGACAAAGATGTGGGTCATCCTGTGCATTCTGCTGGGTTCTCCTCCATCCAGATGGTGCACTCGGATCCTTGGTTGCATTGGGGGGAAATTCACGGAGCACATCTGTCTCCCTGCAAAATGACCAATAGAGAGTCTCCAGGTGCTGCCCGGGGCCCTGGCCCAGGGGGGTGCTTCGGTGGGAACATGTATTTACCCATCGGCTCCTTGAACGCATCACGGAATGTTTAGTCTCCTGGAAACGGTTCCACCACCAGCTGGCAGAGGGACAGGGCACAGCTGGGAGACAGCGACAGCCATGCTGACCACCTGGACACAGCACGGGGGTGGCTGTCTTGGAATCCGGGGTCCCACGGTCTCAGAGCAGGTCTCAAGTGCATCCGGCCCTCTCCTACCTGCCCGCCCTCCCGACTGGCCAGAGCGTGGAGCCCCCAAGGTTTGCATTTCTCTTCTGGTACTTTAAATTCATGACTTCTTCTTCCTCCTCCTGCTCCTCCTCCTCCATCTCCTCCTCCTCCTCCTCCTCCATCTCCTCTGCCTCCTCCACCTCCTCCTCCTCCTCCTGCTCCTCCTCCATCTCCTCCTCCTTCTCCTCCTCCACCTCCTCCTCCTCCTCCTGCTCCTCCCCCTCCTCCATCTCCTCCTCCTCCTCCTCCTCCTTCTCCTCCTCCTCCTCCTCCTCCTCCTCCATTTCCTCCTCCTCCATCTCCTTCTCCTCTTTCATCTCCTCCTCCTCCTCCTCCTCCCCCCTCCATCCTCCTCCTCCTCTTCCCCCTCCTCCTCCTCCTGTCCAGCATGTTGCAGGAAGCACTTTGATGCAGCGTAACTTGCCAGGATCCGTTTCACAAAGAAGGGAAACAACCTTAAGGATCATGAGCCTAACAATGGTGAATCAGGGTCGACCTTACCTAATGGCTAACAAGATGATTTTCACGAATGATTTTCATTATAGTTCTTGGAAAGAAAGTTATGCATGGATTCCAGAGAGGGTTTTTTTTTAAAATGTATTTCAACCTGTACCCAGAAAAGTAGATCGGTTGCAGGGGTTGATTCAATTAGGGAACTATAGAAAAGATGGCTTAATGCATGTGTGGGGTCTCCTTTTGGGAAAGTCACAAGTTGAAGACAATCCAAGCCTCTTGTGTTTAAGCCACCAATTTTGTGGTGACTTGTTATAGCAGAGCAAGCAAACGGGTACCATCTATGCAGACATTTCACACCTGATCAGAAATCACGATGCATCGTTTCTACGTTGATTTTTTGGATTTTTTTTTTAACCTTTGTGTTTTGTGACCTATGCAAAGAAATCGTGCCCGGGTCCTTCATTTTCCCATCCACGTTCTCCAAACATCTCCCATTTGTTTATAAGCGGATTTTATTTACATCTTGAGAGACGGTTTTCCAAAGAGTCTGGATAGTTCTCTGAAGGGCATTGCTCTTGAGTTCCGTTGTGGTCCTGCTAAATGTCCAAGCGCCTCTGCTTACAAACACGCACCTGTATTTACAACCGGGAAGACCTCGGATGACTCACCCTCGGGGACAGGAAGGGACTCTCAAACCGCTCTGACCTCAAGGACTTGATTTGTGCTTCTTTGCTTCGGGGATGGGGGACACCGACTTGAGTCACAGGTCACATCAAGTCTGCTCACCGAGGCTGCTGCTTCTAATTCACGAAACAGACATCTTACCAAGGAGGTTGACGTCACCTCCCTGGGTGTCTCCTGAATGTGTCCTGAGGTAGGAAGAATGGAGCCTCAGGTCCCATGAAAGGGCAGGATCTCCAGCAGCCTTCTGAGCACACGTGTACCTCCAGCCCTTCTGTGTAGAACCTGTTGGATGGCTCTCTGCCAGGGATCAGCTCGGCTGCAGGAAGGAGAATCGGCCCAAATGCATTGAAAGAAAGAAAGGGAAAAAAAAAGAAAGAAAGAAAGAGAAGAAAAAAGAAAAGAAAGAACAAACTTTGGATGTTTTCATCACATACTTGTGAAAACTTGATTTTTAAAAATTATTTATTTATTTGGGTACCAAGGATTGAATTCAGGGCACTCCACCCCTGAGTCCCCTCCCCAGCCCTATTTTGCATTTTATCTAGAGACAGGGTCTCCCTGAGTTGCTTACGGCCTCACTTTGGCTGAGGCTGGCTTTGAACTCGAAATCCTCCTGCCTCAGCCTCCTGAGCCGCTGGGATGACAGGTGTGTGCCACTGGGCCTGGCGGAAGCCTGTTTTTGCACAGTCTTAGGCTAACAGCCAAACTGAACGTAGGTGCACAAAATTTCGTATGCATTTGGCCGTCCGTACATGTAGATTCAACCAACCACAGATTAAAAATATGCAAATATTTCTCTTTTTTTCTTTTTGTTTTTAGGTTGTTATTTCCTCGAAACCACAGTGTGCCGTCGTTTACCTTGTATGAAGTATTATAAGCCATCTAGGGGGGATTTAATGCATGCAGAAGGACATATCTGTAAAAATTTTGCACGATTTGGGGCGGGGTACTAGGAATTGAACCCAGGGGTGCTTAAGTTGCATTTCCCCAATTCAAGACCCACATCTGAGTCCTTTCTATTTTTATTAATTTCTTTTTATTTTGAGACAGGATCTCACAGAGTTGCTTTGGGCCTCGCGAAGTTGCTGAGGCTGGCCTCCAACTTGCGATCCTCCTGCCTCAGCCTCCCCAGCTGCTGGCATCACAGGCGCGCACCCCGGTGCCCGGTTCTGCACCATTTTATACAAAGCATTTGAACAGCTGCAGATTCTGGTGTTCGCCGGGATTCCTGGGACCCCTGCACTGCAGACACCAAGGGGTGACTCTACCCCTTTCCTTTCCACGGACACCCACTCCTGCATCCTCAGCCAACGTCCACCCGCGAGTTCCCCGAGCAACGGGAGCAGCATTGCCTGCAAACGGCTCTGCAAAAAAGACAATTTCCCTTTGCTTAGGAGAGAGCTCAGATGTGTCTCGGACAGGAACTTCCGATGCACTGACCCTTCCCTGAACGACTTTTATCAAAGGCCACACACACGCACAAAAATCTGGAAGCATTTTGTTTAAATGCAGCAGAAAAGAGGCTTCTATGGTGGTGGTGGTGGTGGAGGGGGGCGGCTATCTCCAATAAAAAAAAAGCAAAATGAAACCCCCCTCGGGTCCTCGGCTGATTGAGGTTTTACCCCGAACGGACCTGGGAGAAGTTTCCCAGGGAAGATTCCTGGAAGCCTGTTTCTGCTCAGAGAAAGACGCGGCTTCAAAAGTGTTTTCCTCGAGGGACGCCCAAGCGCTGGGAGGTCATGAACCGAGCACAGACTTCCTGTGCAGGAATTTTTAAAAAGTTTCTCTCTCACTCTCTGTCTCTTCCTGTCATTGTAGCAAAACTCAGGATGAGATAGATCACGTGAGCCAGGTGGACCCCTGAATGTGCAACCTGGAAATGACTCTGACAATCCCCGAGAAGCCAAAGACACGGGGACCCTCAGAGTCTTCTTTGAAAAAAGAACACAAGCACAACAACTTAGAGGAGGAGAAGTTGACTTGGGGCTCACGGTGTCCGAGGTCCAGTCCCTGGTGGCCGACTCCATGGCTCTGGCCCAAGGGGAGCAGAACAAGATGGCGGCAGGGCCTGGAGGAGGAGAGCAGCTCAGGACAGGGCACCAGGGAGCAGAGAGAGCTCTGCTCACCAGGGACAGGACAGAGACCCCAAAGGCACAGCCCAGGGACCCCCTCCTCCAGCCACCACCCACCTGCTGCAGTCACCACCCAGGGAGTCCATCCAAGTGGATTAATCCACTAAGTAGGTCACACCTCTCATAATCTAGTCATTTACCTCTGAACATCTCTGAATTGTTTTCCTTGGACTTTTGGGGGACCCCTCACTTCCCAGTCGTGATAGAGATTAATAACTGTAGTCAATAAGGAAATTGAACTATTGCAAAAATACCCTCTAATAAAACTCATGTGAAGGTGGTCTCTCTCTCTCTCTCTCCCTCTCTCAAAAAACACCTTACCAGGTGGGACTCGCCCCTCCTGTGATGGCGTGAGGCGGTCGAGGCCTGCACCCTGATGTGAAGTTGGGGGACGGGGTCCCTAAGCACTTATTACACACACCGTGGCCGCGACTTCTACATTCTCATATGTCAGACCAAAGCTACTAGCTTTTTCACATGAGGGTAATGTATACTGAGTGGATCCACTGGTCACAAATTCAAAGGTTTGCATTTAGAAAGAGACACTTTTCTGTTTTCTCTCCTTTTTAATAAAACAAAACGTTTCTAGGCTGACATCTTTTCCACATTGTACCAAACTGAAAAGAGCCCAACACAATGACCATGGAGATCCCTGTCCTAAATCAGCGTGCTCCGGAACCTTCTGATGGTTTCAGTTTCCAGTGAGGCTCCCAGAGACATTTTAGGCAGATGAATTCCTGAGAATTCTGTAATCCCATGCCCACATTTTTTTAAAACATAAATAACAGGACTCTAAACACACTCTTGGGCTTTTTTGTGTGTGTGCAAAAGTTACACAAATGCAGATTTTTTTAGATAAAAATAAGATTTTTTTTTTTTTTTTGCAGAAAACAATTTTTGCTTATTTTAAAATGCACCCTCCACACCACCAGACTCTTCCTGTCAGCAGACAGATGAATTCAATTTAACCGACGTGGACCTCGAACGTCCATATCCGCGGGACTTTGTTGGTACATCAAGGGATCCTGCAATTAATAAATTAATAATAAATTAATAAATAATGCTTTAATTATGCACGGTGACTTTTTTTTCTCCTAAAGTACAAATTTCTCAACAGAACTGAATCTCATTCACCCACCTGTTCTCACATACCTTCGTTCACTTACTGAGTCAGTGAGTTCAATACCTGGTGCGTGGACAGTTTCACGCGGGTCTTATGCCCTCGGACGCTACTACAGCATTCAAACAAAAGGCTGGGCACGGTGGTGCACGCCTGTCATCTCAGTGAGTCCGGAGGCTGAGTCCGGAGGATGGCAAGTTGGAGGCCAGCCTCAGCGATTCAACGACGCCCTAAGCCAACTTGCAAGACCCTGTCTCAAAGGGCTGGGGATGCGGCTCAGTGGTAGAAGGCTTTTGGGTCCCATCCTGGGTACCACAAAAAATTAATTGATTAATAATAAAGGGCATCCAAGGAGGTGAGTGACCATCCATCTCTTGGCCTCTGTCACAAGTCAGGTATCTGAGCAGATCCCTTGGGGACTGGCTCAGTGGCACTTGGCATCACAAGTGCCATCCAGCTACGCACACACTTGGGGCTCTGGTTTGGAGCCACCCTCCAGGTCTCAGGGAGGGTCTGGGTTGCTGAGAGAAGAAGGGATTGGTGCAAGATGCAGCCGGCCGGCAGGACGCTCGGGGACAGGAGCCTGACTATACTTCCGCAATGAGAAAAAGGACCTAAGAGAAGTTGTCCCCTCACACAGTCTTAGGACTCAGAGTCTACTAGACTGGCAAGAGGTGGTGGCCTGCCAATAACACATCCAACGACCTTGGATTTGAATGCCGTCTGTGGCTTGGGTGCATGCAGAGAAACAGAATTCTCAAAGGCACTGATGGGCATCTGCACACTTGTCTACACCTACGGAAAAGCTGCAGAATAAGCGGATATAGGAACCTGTCTGTGCAAATCAGCCCTGAGTGTGGGAATTGCTGCCCACTGTGTTTCTTAGGAGCCAAGAAGGCGATCCGTGCTTGGAAATGCCCCTGTCTCCCCAAACGGGCTCCTTTCTTGCTTGCTCCCCAAGACCACTAGCAGACTGTGGGTACAGGGCAGGAACCCCCCGGGGGGACGGGCTGGGCCCCTTCCTTCCCCCCAGGTGGGCTGCTGCTAGCCCCTGCCCTGCTTTCCCTGGACCAGCCTGACCTGTGTGCGCCCCCAGGGGCCCCAGTCTCCGGCTCCAGAGGAGAGCCCCCTCCCCGTCCCCTAGCCTGGCCTGGCCGGGGCCCCGTGGGTCGCCCACTCGCTCGGGCACCTACCAGCAGGCTCCCACCGTTCCGGGCCCTGGCTCCCCCCTGCAGGAGCAGCCATTCCGGGTTTTTGGCTGGAGCGCTCGGGCCTGGGGGAGGGCGGCGGGGGAGGGCGTGGCGGGGCTCACGTTGCAGCGGGGCCTGGCGCTGGCTGCCCGCGGGGGCTGCGGGCTCCTGGCTGCACACGGGGCCGGAGGCGCGGCCAGAGGAGTCGCCGTCCCGCCTGGAGGAGCGCACGCTCCGCGCCTTCTTTTTTTCTTTTTTTTTAAATATATTTTTCCCTTGAAAGGGGAGACACCGTCTCCACCCTCCGGCCTCTCGGGCCTGCAACTTCTCGGCGGCCGCTCCCACCGCGCTCTCGAGTCGGAGTCCTCGCCCGGACCCGGTCGCTCCCGGACGAGGCTTCCTCCTTCCCCTCGCCGCCGTGCGCGCTGGGCTCTGGGCGCGGCCTGCCCGGCCCCGGGCTGGCGCGATGAGGAGGCGAGACGAGGGCTGAGCGCGCAGCGGCGCGGCCAGGGTCCCTGGGCTCAGGCCCGCGCGCCGTCTCCCCGGGGTGGGGCAGGGTGGGGGTGGGCCGAGGCGTGGACTCGGGGAAGCCTCCCGGCGGCGTCGGGGATAAAAGGGCGCTGGCTGGTGGCGCCGCGCTGGGAAGCGGAGCAGCCTCGCCCCGGGCCCCGGCGAGGGCATGGCCTCGCGGACCGACTCGCGGCGGTGACTCGCGCGCCCCAGACCCGTCGACGCTCCGGACGCACGGCTCCCGCGGACCTCGGCTTCCCAAGGGCAGGTGAGGACCTGGGGTGGCCAAGGCGCGCGGGGCACGGTGGCTCTGCCTGCAGACGGGGTAGGGGAGTGGGAGGAAGCCCAACGGAAGGACCTGGGCGCGAGGGTCGGGAGGCGCATCCAAGGGTCCGTGGCGCAATTTAAAGTGGGGGCTTGGAACAGATGTGTGTGCAACCCGAGGCTGCTGTCCCCCCCCCCTCTCTCTGGCCAACGCGACACCCGCCTCCCCCTCCCCCCAGCAGCTCTCCAAGCCGCTTTCTACCGGGCTGCCAAACGCTTTTCGAAGTGAGGTCGAGTCTGCTCCTGGGATCCTGGGGGAAATACCCCGGGCTCCTTTCCAAGTTCCTCTGGCTCAGGTCCCCTTCCTTCCCCTCCTGCCCTCCCCCTCCCCCTCCCCCGCCTCCCCTCCTCCCTCTAGCCCTCCGGTCGGTCCCCTCATCCCCTTCCTCGCGGTCCTCCTCCTCCTCTCCTCCTCCTCTTCCTTCTCTTCCTCGCCCACCCACTCCCCTCCTCCTCCTCCTCCTCCTCCTCCCCCTCCCCCTCTTCCTCTCCCTCACTTTCCCCCAGACCTCTTGTGGGAAAGGGGGACCGCCCAGTGTCCAGATGGGAACCCAGCTGTGCAGAAACCCCCGCGAATCAGCGCTGGGGACAGATGGGGCTGGAGGTCCGAGCCGCAGGCGACTGGGACTCGCGGGGACACCCCGAGCCGCGGGGCAGGAAAGCTCGTAATTCTCCGCGCCGCCGACGGCGGGGCGAGACCCTGCGGGCCCTGGAAGCCGGCCAGGGGCGCAGAGCCTCCCGCCCGGCCGCTCCAGGTAGTCGGCGCTGGACCAGCAGCGAGCCGCCCACGGCTGGCCTGCCCACCAGGGCCGCCCGGGGCCCCTCGGAGCAGGGTTACCTGGGCGAGTCCTCCCGGGGAGCAGGAGGACTGGGCGGAGGAGGTCGCTTGAAGAGCAAAGACCACCGGGTCCGTTTGCAGCGCTGGGGCCAGGTCTGCCCGAGGGCGCTGGGCGCAGGGCGCAGGGCGCTGGCCGGGGAGCGCCTGGAGGAAGCAGCCGCAGGTCTGGCGCGCTGGCCGGCGGGCGGGGAGAGCCCGGGCGCCCGCGGCGAGGAAGTCCCCCTCACCAAGCCCCGGGAGCCGGTGGCGCCCGCGCTCAGCCGCGGAGCCCGAGCCTGGCGCGCAGCGGAACCGCGAGCCGCGCACACGGGCTTCAGAGAGGACCGACTTTGGGGTCCTCCACGCCTGGGCAAGCGGGGGGGCTGCGGACCGCGCTCGCTTGCAGGAGCGAGAGATGGCCGCCGTGTCCTGTCCACGCACATCACCATCCCCAAGTCAACCGCCTTCAAGAATTGCCCAAAATCATTAGGTCGCTAAGGCGTGACGGAAAAGCCGCATCACCGCTATCCAAACGGGCTACCGAACATTTTCGTGAGCGTTCCCTATTTCATGCATTTCATTATATATATATATATTTTTTCAACATTTCTGTTGGGTCGGCACGTGTTCCCTCGATTTTTACAGAGGTTCACCCCAAGCTGACTCCCAGCAAACCACCCTAGCGCACCATTACAACCCATGCGTTTCCCCCCCCCAAAAAAAAATCAGCTTATTTTTTTCCCCCTCACAAATAATGCTACGATTCCCGTTCCTTTGCGCGCGTCTTTGGGCACTCGAATGAAAACTTTGACATTGAAGGAAATCTATGATCCTATTCAAGAACAACTTTTTTTGTTGTTGTTCTTTTTTAAATTTAAACTTGGATTGTGGATTTTGGCTCATGCTTTTGGAAGACAGAGATTAAACTCGTTATTGATTATTATTATTATTATTATTATTTTGCAAAAACGTCAGTATATCTCCCCCCTCGGCGGCGCCCTCCCTGTTTCCCAACCCAACCATCAATGTCAAGACTGAAGGTCATTTTCTACCCTCTTGACTAAAGAGAACGTGGACAGGTCACGACACCAGGTCTACTAGGCGGCCGGAAAGTAAGACCCCCTCGCCTTCTCGCCCGCAGGTGTCCCGGGACCCCGCACCCGCCCAGGATGCTGACGCAGGCGCAGTGGGGGGCACTCTCCGTGGTGCTGACTGTGGTCTGGGGCCAGCCGCCAGCCGCGCGGGCCTGTCCTCACCCTTGCGCCTGCTACGTGCCCAGCGAGGTCCACTGCACGTTCCGGTCCTTGCCTGCGGTTCCGGCTGGGATTTCTAAACACGTGGAGAGGATCAATTTGGGGTTGGTACCTCCTTCCTTGGGAGCAATTTCGATGTCTTTGCAGCGCGTCTCCATCGGGTTTTGCATAGACGCGTGCGTCTCTGCTGAACTCCCCCGGGGGGGTCTCTGTCCAGCGTCGCTCATCTCTGTGCTTGAAATAGAGATCACAGGTGTTTTATTATTTTTATTTTTATTTTTCTTCCAAATGCATCCTCCCCAGCGATTATCTGGCTGTATCCACCAATTGGCTGCAACATGCATGAAGTTGATTAATAGCTTTGCATCCACACGTTGGAAGCTGCCTTAACAGTTGGTCCACGTGGACGTCTGTGGCCACAGTGAAACACGCGGTGCCTATTTAAACAGAGAGACTTCGGACCCTAGGAATAAGTCAAATGGGTAGAAAACCTCGGCATCCCTTGATAGGATTCTCTCATGGAGGATGCGAAAAGGTCCTCTGTATTTGCCGATTGAAAAATGAGAATATTCATGAAGTTTTAAGAAACAAGGTCATCAGTTACTATGATAAAGTAATTTTTTTAAAATGAGATTCCTTCAAAATCTCTGTCTCTCTTTCTTCTTGGGTACTAAGGATTGAACTCAGGGGCACTCAACTCCTGAGCCCCGTCCCCAGCCCTATTTTGCATTTTATTTAGAGACAGGGTCTCCCTGAGTGGCTTAGGGCCTCGCTTTGGCTGAGGCTGGCTTTGAATCACCATCCTCCTGCCTCAGCCTCCCGAGCTGCTGGGATGACAGGCATACGCCACCGTGCCTGGCTCCTAGTATTTCTCTGATGGGAGTTAAAAATTGTCTAAACTGCCAGGCGTGGTAGTTCGTGCCTCTAATCTCAGCAGCTTGGGAGGCTGAGGCAGGAGGATCACAAATTGGAGGCCAGCCTCAGCAATTTAGCAAGGCCCTAAGCAACTCAGCCAGACCCTGGCTCTAATAAAATACAAAAAGGGATTGGGGATGTGACTCAGTGGATGAGCCCCTGGATTCAATTCCCAGTACCAAAAAGAAAAAAAAAAAAAATCCCCATGCATCCGCCCCAAGGTGAAGGCTGATAATTGTGCAACTGCTTTCAAGTTGCTTCATCTGTATGATGATCCCCGTCCATCCTATAGCTGGTCTGGGTTGTTTTTCTACCAACCCGTTTTAAACCGCATTCTTTTGTAAGCACGAAATGTAACCAGCCTCCAAATTAGAGCCCAGACTCTGCAGTCTTTGACTTAAACATCCTATAATAAAGGCCAGGAGTCACGAAGCAGTAAGACATTAGAATGCTATTTCCTGTTGGCGCCTGTGTCATCTTGAGATAGATTAGTGTCACATATAACCAAAAAAACGGGGGGGAGGCGGGGAGGTATCTGTAATCCCAGAGGCTGTGGAGGCTGAGGTAGGAGGATTGCAATCTGAAAACCAGCCTCAACAACTTAACAGGGCCCTAAGCAACTTAGTGAGACCCTGTCCCTAAATAAAATAAAATAAAAAGGCTGGGAATGTGGCTTAGTAGTTAAGCACCCCTGGGTTCAATCCTCAGTACCCCCCCCCAAAAAAAAGAAAGAAATTAAAATTCCATAAGGTGTCTGTTCGTTGCACCAACAAGTATTTCCATTCCAACTGGCTTCATTTGTCATGTGGGTTAATAGACCATTTTTTTTTAAATCACTCATGATTTCACAGTAGACAGTGAAGTCGGCTTCGTGCATGTTTTTGCAAAATTAGAGACGCAGCCCAAGACAAGGGGGTGAGGCCCGACTCTGAGAAAACTCGGGATCTGAATTATCTCCCGGCGGTTTGGAGAGACAGCGTGAGTCTCCAGCAAGGAGGGCCCCTTGCCAGTGTCCTAATGAAATGTCTCCTTCCCACACAGCTGTGTTTAGTGTTCGCAGTTGGTATTGTTGCTCCCTGCTTGGAAAGCCTCAGAGCTTTCCAGAAAAAGGAGTTTCCAAATATTTTTTCCAAAGAGACGCACACACACAATCAGTCATGGAGCGTCGGGTCTAGACACTTTTAAAGATACCGTCCCCCCTCGGATCACAAGAGGAATTTGTTGATATTTCTCCACTGCCCACATTCTTTTAAAAGTAATTTTGCCACCGTGCGCGGTGGCACACGCCTGTCATCCAAGAGGCTCGGGAGGCTGAGATAGAAGGCTCAAAAGTTGGAGGCCAACTGAACAAGGCCCTAAACAACTTAGAGAGACCCCGTTTCTAAACAAAAGGTAAAAAGGTCTGGGGATGTGGCTCCGTGGTTAAGCACCCCTGGGTTCAAATAAATAAATGATCATATTTTGCTTTTGATGCTCTCTGAGACTCCATCTTGCATAGAGTGTCTAACATGAGCCACTTTTTTTCCTGAGTTTGCTATGTATACAGTCGGTGCCCATCAATGGGTGATAAATATACTCTAGCACATACATCTAGGTGCTTATATGTTGCAGAACGGGTCTCCAGCTGGATTTTAGGTGATGCAGAGATGATTGATGCTCATCCTCCATTGGTAGGTGCTAGGATAGACAGACAATCCGTCTTGGTCTTCCACTTCTTCTCTTGTCCACCTGCCATGACTTCTCCTCGGTGGCCAACGGGGTTGTTTGAATGCCCAGTTGGGTTCTTGCCAACCCTTCCTATACCACCCCCGGCCATTCACTAGCCCCTTGGACTTGGAATGAACATGGCTCTCTGGGCTCTTAGTGACCTCACAAGCCCACCTGCTCCATCGAAGGCCATCCTCCCTCTGGTGACCATTTTCAGACACAGCTAAGGACCCAAGAATCAGAAAAGGCTCTCGATGCTCTTATACATTCTCCTTAGCGAGTTCGCCACCCCAGACAGACTGACTGAGGAATCCTAGATAAGGAGGCAGTGCAGAGGCCCTACCTGGGGACAGAGCAGGGCTGGTCCACCCCAGCACAATTGGCCCCGAGGACCTGTTTGCTGTTTGTGGTAAGGTGGTTCTTGCTCACAGGGCTGTCCTGTCCTGTCTAGGATTTCAGAAGCATCCCCAAAGTGATGCTTAATTGAGATGCTAGTGGCGTAATTGGGGCCAACAAGGAGGTCTCCAGAGGATTCCAAGTGTCCCCCAGGGGGTCACAGAAGTCCTATTTGAGAATCACTGCCATAGATCCATAGATGGTAGAGAGACAGGTAGATATGGAGATAGGTGATAAATAGATACAGAATAGATGGTCGATTAGATGATGGATAAATAGGTTATTATCATTTGATAAATAGATTATTATTATTATTAAATGATAAATACATGATAATTGACATAAAGATAGATATATGGATGGACTATGGATGGATGGATAATGGATGGATGAATGGATGGATGCATGGATGGATGGATGGATAGATGGATGCATGGATGGATGATGGATGGATGGATGGATGGGTGGATGGATGGATGGGTAGATGGATGGATGGGTGGGTGGATGGGTGAATGGATGGATGGATGGATGAATGGATGGGTGGATGGGTGGATGGGTGGATGGGTGGGTGGGTGGATGGGTGGGTGGATGGGTGGGTGGATGGATGGGTGGGTGGATAGATGGGTGGGTGGATGGATGGGTGGATGGATGGATGGATGATGGATGGATGGATGATGGATGGATGGATGATGGATGGATGGATGATGGATGGATATATGAATGGAGAGATGGATGGTTAGATGGTTAGATAGATGGATAGATAGCAACACAATGAATTGACAGAAAGATAGATATATGTAGACCAATTAAACAGACATGAGAGAGAAATATAGAAAGATTACAAATAGATGCATGATGGACCCATACATGATAGATGTGTATTTAGATCACAGATATATTATAGATAATAATTATAGAGAGAGACATAATAGATACATGGCAGATGCTACGTGATTAGGTAAATGATGGATGGATACGTCTATAGAGAGACAGAAGATAAATAAAGCCATCATAAATAGGTAATGGATTAGACAGAGAATATAGGTACCTAATCATTGATATAGAAATAGACTATAAGTAGACTCATGGTGGATAATAGGTGACAGATGTTAGATATAGAGATAGATGGTAAATAGATGATAGATTGTCTGACAGATAATGTGTAATAATGATAGAGTGATGGATGATATATAGTGATGAATGGATGGGTAGATGGTTATAGAGGTCGATGGAAATACACACATACGTCATAGATTGGCGATGGATGGATGGTAGATTTGATAGCTGTTGGATGGGTGGATGGATGGATGGGTGGGTGGATGGATGATGGACGGATGGATGGGTGGGTGGATGGGTGGATGGGTGGATGATGGATGGATGGATGGATGGGTGGATGGATGGGTGGATGGATGGATGGGTGGATGGGTGGGTGGATGGGTGGGTGGATGGGTGGATGGGTGGGTGGATGGATGGGTGGATGGGTGGATGGGTGGGTGGATGGGTGGATGGATGGATGGGTGATGGATGGGTGGATGGGTGGGAGGATGAATGGATGGATGGGTGGATGGGTGGATGGGTGGGTGGATGGGTGGATGGGTGGGTGGATGGATGAATGGGTGGATGGGTGGATGGATGGGTGGATGGGTGGATGGGTGGGTGGATGGGTGGATGGGTGGGTGGATGGATGGGTGGATGGGTGGATGGGTGGGTGGATGGGTGGATGGATGGATGGGTGATGGATGGGTGGATGGATGGATGGGTGATGGATGGGTGGATGGATGGATGGGTGATGGATGGGTGGATGGGTGGGAGGATGAATGGATGGATGGGTGGATGGGTGGATGCATGGATGGATGGGTGTGTAGATGGGTGGATGGATGCGTGGGTGGGTGGGTGGATGGATGGTTAGATACTTTCATATTAGGGCCATATTTCCAAGACCTCAGTGCTATTGATGTTTGAGGCTCAATCATTTTCTGTGATGTAGAATCCTGGGCACTGTAGGACATCAGGAAATGGAAGGTGGATGGGTGGGTGGATGGATTATTGATGGGGGATACATGGATGGATGATGGATGGATGGACAGATGATAGATAATGGATGATAGATGGGATAGATGGGTGGATGGATGGATGATGGATTCATGGATGCATGGTGGATGGATGGATGGGTGGTTGGATGAGTGGATGGATGGATACTTCGATACTAAGGCCATATTTCCAAGACCTCGGTGTTATTGGTGTTTGAGGCCCCCTCCCTCTCTGTGGTGGAGGTCCCTGTGCACTGTAGGACATCAGGCAGCTTCCTGGGCTGCACTCACCAGATTCCCGTAGCAACGTCCACCCTACGTGACACCGAACAGCATCTCCAGACACCACCAGCTGTGCCCTGGTGGGAACTGTCCACTTATCACACCCTGGTCAGGGAATTCTGAGTTAGACGAGTCAAGTCCAAGTGTCATACCCATAGAGTACCCCAGAAAAGTCCCCAGGACAGAGAGAAGGTTGACATCTCCTGATTCCAGGGTGAGCTGTCCCACAGAGTAGAGAACCAAGTATATCCACAGAGATCCTGTAAATGGCCCTTTTTGGAAAAGGTGAAAATCAAGTAGCTTCAAACTGCACCCTCCAGGTGTACGATTGAGTGACAGGTCGTCATCCACGCTGAGTTCCGGATATTCTCATCACCCCCCGAGGAACCCGGTACCCATTAAGCCGGGTTCTCCCTCCTCTCTCCTCAAAACCACCCGGGCATTTCCTGTTTGCCGAAAGCAGGTTTAGAAAATGGGCGAGGAAATGCACGGGTGAGATTTGAGATTGCCCGTCGGCCGCAGGCTTCTGTGGAGCGCAATTGGACACTCGGGTCGCTTGGGACAGGTGTGCATCTCAGGTCGCTTGGGAGGACAGGTGGGCATCTCAGGATGCTTCACGGTTGATACTCTGCTCAAGGAAATACCTTGGTGCGTTCTGTGAGGGGTTGTTTTCTGAATTTCTTTTTTTCTGGTACCAGGGATTGAACTCAGGGACACTCGACCCCTGAGCCCTCTCCCCAGACCTATTTTGCATTTTATTTAGAGACAGGGTCTCCCTGAGTTGCTCAGAGCCTCACCTTTGCAGAGGCTGGCTTTGAATTGAGATTTTACAGGTGTGCACCACCGTGCCTGGCCAATTGATAAATGATCTCCTGTGCTCAATTGTGTGTGTTTGCATTTAAATGGAGAGAGAGAGAGAGAGAGAGAGAGAGAGAGAGAGAGAGAGAGAGAGAGAGAGAGATTCCTTAAAAGAGCAAAGTGCTTCTGAGAAGAATCCAAGTGGACCAGAAATATTAACTCATTTTTTTGCATTACGATATTTCTCAATTTTCATGATTTTTAAGCACTTGCGTGTGCTATGACGAAGCATTGGCTGCTGTGGCATCTAACTCCTGCTTTCCTCTGACCTGAGCAACGTAGTTGCTATTTTTATTACTGATGCTCATTCTATGTTCCTAGTTTCTCCTCCGATCTCCCTGATATTTCTTGGCCAGGTGTCCGACTCCATTCCAGCCAGAGATCCCAGCCACCGATCCCTGACAGACTACAGACGCTATGTCACTTGTCATTAGGTCATTTTCCCACACAGTCGGCTGGAGGAAGAGTTATCAGTGGCATTACTAATGAGGAAGTTGGGCTTCCAAGGAGTTAAGTAATGTCCCTGGGGCAGCCGCAAAAATGCAAGTCCTCATTATTATTTGGTACAAAGGATTGAACCCAGGGGTGCTTAACCACCGAGCCACATTCCCAGCTGTTTTAATTTTTATTTTTGGAGAAAGGGTCTTGCTAAGTTGCTTAGGGCCTCGCTAAGTGGCTGAGGCTGGCCTCCAACTTGCCATCCTCCTGCCTCAGCCTCCGGAGTGGCTGGGATGACAGGTACGGCCACCCCACCCGGCTCATTCTGGCTAGCTTTGTGATCCTTATCATTTTAAACTGCAGTTCCCCGTGTGGAACAGACTCATTTAAAATTCTAGGTCGTACCAACCTCCACAAGAGTCTCTGGACTCCAGAAGCAAGTTGAGGCCGACATTTCTGGTGCCTATTCTTTAGTGGAGAGAGAGTAAAAAATGCATCAGGTCCTTTGCACACCCCAGAGATGGGCGAGGCCACACAGAGATTCAAGGACTTGGCGCAACCTCGATTGGCTCCTGAGGGGTCTGGGGAAATGGGTCCCATGGGGGAAACACTTGCCGTGGCTTATTCTAACGGTGACCCTCGTATTGCGCAGGTTTAATAGTATCCAGGCTCTGTCGGAGACGTCCTTCGCAGGACTGACCAAGCTGGAACTGCTCATGATCCACGGTAACAACATCCCCAGCATCCCCGATGGGGCTTTGCGGGACCTCAGCGCTCTGCAGGTGAGTCCCCGGCATTGAGGACCCTGGTTAATCCCACCCTCTGAGCCGATCTGTAAAGAGGGAAAACTCTAATTCTCCCCTGATAATCTATAAAATGGCTATTTTTTTATATATTAAATGGGAAGCCTAATGACTTGAGGTTCCTGTCCCTTTGTAATGGCTGTGAGTTTATTTATTTTTCATTTTTTTGGAACTGAGAATTGGACCAAGAGGGCTTAGCCGCTGAGCCACACCCCCAGCCCTTTTTATTTTATTTTATTTTATTTCATTTTATTTATTTTTCTGAGACAGGCTCTTGCTAAATTGCTTAGTGCCTTCTAACTTGCTGAGGCTGGCCTCCAACTTGCAATCCTCCTGCTTCAGCCTCCAAAATTGCTGGGATCCCAAGTGTGTGCCAACACCCTCCGTGTGGCTGAGGCTTTTTCAATCGTAAACCAGATTTTTTTTTTTTCCTAGTACCAGGGCTTGAACCCAAGGATGTTTAACCGCTGAGCCACATCCCCAGCCCAGCTTTGTATTTTATTTGGACATGGGGTCTCATGGAGTTGCTTAAGTCCTTGCTAAATTGCTGAGGCTGGCCTCCAACTTGCAATCCTCCTGCCTCAGCCTCCCCAGAGCTGGGATCGCAGGTGTGCGCCTGGCTGTAAATTGGATTTTTTTTTTTTTAATTCACTGGTTTGTTCTCGCTCCGTCTCTGCCCCCCGTCTCCTTGTAGGTGTTCAAATTCAGCTACAATAAGGTGCGCGTGATAACGCGGCACACGCTGCAGGGCCTCTCGAGCTTGATGCGGCTGCACATGGACCACAACAGGATCGAGTTCGTCCACCCGCAGGCCTTCCAGGGCTTGCTGTCCCTGCGGCTCCTGCACCTGGAGGGCAACGTGCTGCACCAGCTGCACCCGGACACCTTCTGCACCTTCACCTTCCTGGACCACTTCCGGCTGTCCACCGTGCGGCACCTGTACCTGGCCGACAACACCCTGCAGGCCCTGCCGGACGGCATGCTGCAGAACATGCCGCTGCTCGAGAACCTCTACCTGCACGGGAACCCCTGGGCCTGCGGCTGCGGGATGGCGTGGCTCCTGGGATGGGGCGCCAGGTCCAGAGGTAAGGCCGGGAGGGCGGACCTGGCCGGACGCTCAGCGCGCACACTGTTCCATTTTCCAGGAAAGAGCTTCTCGTGCGGTTGGTGCATCTTGCACTGGGGGACATCGGCGCCCACGGCAGAGGTTGCAACTTGGGGGTTAGGATCCCTCCCTTTAATGGTGCAGAGGTACTTATTTGCCCTTGAGGAAAATGCACGGAAAGTCACTGCTTCACCTGTTCCATGGGTTGGGGGGTCTCAGCAGGGAGATTTATGATTTCCAGACTGTAGCTAGACTGCAGGAAGCCACGGGGATGGGGAAGGGTCCTGGGGTCCCTGAGCTGTGAAATGCATCAGGGAATACTTGGAATAGAGAAGGCTGAGGGTGGGGGGGGAGACAGAGAGAGACAGAGAG
This sequence comes from Marmota flaviventris, assembly GCF_047511675.1. Classification (NCBI taxonomy): domain Eukaryota; kingdom Metazoa; phylum Chordata; class Mammalia; order Rodentia; family Sciuridae; genus Marmota; species Marmota flaviventris. The sequence goes on from NC_092519.1 coordinate 16,635,122, forward strand.
AGAGAGAGGTTCTCTACTGATTTAGAGAAACAACTTGATGGAGAAAAATATTATTTGGGCTCATGTTTTCCGAGGTTCAGTCTGTGACTGGCCAACTCCGTGGCTCTGGCCCAAGGGGAGCAGAACAAAATGGCGGCAGGGCCTGGAGGAGGAGAGCAGCTCAGGACAGGGCACCAGGGAGCAGAGAGAGCTCTGCTCACCAGGGACAGGACAGAGACCCCCAAGGGACAGCCCAGGGACCCCTCCTCCAGCCACACCCCACCTGCTGCAGTCACCACCCAGTGAGTCCATCCAAGTGGATTAATCCACTATCAGTCTACACCTTTCCTCACCCACTCGTTTCCCCTCTGAAGGTTCTTGTAGTGTCTCACACATGAGCTTTTAGAAGAAGAGAAGTTTACTTGGGGCTCATGGTTTCCGAGGTTCAAGTCCCTGGTGGCCGACTCCGTGGCTCTGGCTCAAGGGGAGGCAGAACAAGATGGCGGCAGGGCCTGGAGGAGGAGAGTAGCTCAGGACAGGGCACCAGGGAGCAGAGAGAGCTCTGCTCACCAGGGACAGGACAGAGACCCCAAAGGCACAGCCCAGGGACCCCCTCCTCCAGCCACACCCCATCTGCTACAGTCACCACTTAGGCCATTTAAGTGGATTAATCCACTCACTAGGTTCCAGCAGCCTGCACCGTGGACAGTAGAACTGCAAAGCTCTGATGCACCAGAGTTACGTCTGGCATTATCTAGAGGGTCTAAGCGTGTGCATGCCTTTGCACACATATGCCTTTGTGTGTGCACGTGTGTAACTGTCCCGTGGTGTGCACACGTGACCCGGGATGCATGCATGTGTGTCTCTGTGTGAGGACGGTGACTTCCAAACAGAATCCCAACATGCTCACTCCAAGGTGCTCAATGTGTGAAAGTCACACAGGGAGGTTCCCAGATAAAGCCCTGCAGCTGGCTCTTTCCAGTTGGAAACAGAAGGGGAGGAGCCGACTCCCAGGGAGCCACCTAAACGTGCTCCTCTCTTCTGGTTTCCCCAAAGGCTGGCACTGGGTACAGCTGCAGAGGAGTGTGGTGCTGTTCCTACATGCCACTTCATGGAGGGTTTGCAATGTCTAAATAGACGTGTCACGAATGCAATTGGGCGTGGAACCCGGAGACTGTTTGGACAGGGGACAGGCATATGGGAGCCATCTCTGGCTGAGGGTTGGTAATTGAAGCCAAGCACGGGCTCAAGCCCCCTCCTCCATGAGGCTCAGCCAGGAGAAAGAGGGTCGCAACCTAATCAGTGCATTGTACCAGGAAGGAATTGGGCAGGGGGAAGAGGATCATTGAAGGAGACGGAGCAGTGGCCAGAAAGGAAATTCCGAGAGATTTCAGAGGCAGGGCTCCAAGAGACAGGAACTCAAGGTGCGCACTGTACAAATGAAAATCAGATAATGTAGCAAGGGGAAAGATGGATAAATGGGAGCTAAGATGCGAAAGGGCTTCGTACCAAAGCTGGCCCTTCACCTGGAAATATTCTTGTGTCTCCCTTATTTCTGTGGCTTCCCCTGGACCTTCACAGAAGGCACACTGTATAAATGCATGTGGATGATGTTTTGGGCTTTAAAAATACTGGAAAAAAACTATGTGATAATTCATTAAGCAAAGTGCACACTCTAAAATACCAGGAAAAATAGAGTGTAACTATTTTAATCAGCTTTTTTATCACTGACAAAAGACCTGAGAAGAACAAATTTACAGGAGGAAAAGTCAATTTGAGCTCATGGTGTCCGAGGTCCAGTCCACGGTGGGCCGACTCCATGGCTCTGGCCCAAGGGGAGCAGAACAAAATGGCGGCAGGGCCTGGAGGAGGAGAGCAGCTCAGGACAGGGCACCAGGGAGCAGAGAGAGCTCTGCTCACCAGGGACAGGACAGAGACCCCAAAGGCACAGCCCAGGGACCCCCTCCTCCAGCCATACCCCACCTGCTGCAATCACCACCCAGTGACTCCATCCAAGTGGATTAATCCACTATTAGGTTACACCAGGAAGCAGAGTGAGCTCTGCTCACCAGGGACAGGATAGAAACCCCAAAGGCACAGCCCAGGGATCCCCTCCTCCAGCCACACCCCACCTGCTGCAGTCATTACCCAGTTAGTCCATTCAAGTGGATTAATCCACTACTAGGTTACACCAGGAAGCAGACAGAGTTCTGCTCACCAGGGACAGGATAGAAACCCCAAAGGCACAGCCCAGGGATCCCCTCCTCCAGCCACACCCCACCTGCTGCAGTCATTACCCAGTTAGTCCATTCAAGTGGATTAATCCACTATTAGGTTACACCAGGAAGCAGAGAGAGCTCTGCTCACCAGGGACAGGATAGAAATCCCAAAGGCACAGCCCAGGGACCCCCTCCTCCAGCCACCCCCCACCTGCTGCAGTCACCACCTAGTGAGTCCATTCAAGTGGATTAATCCACTTATTAAGTTAAGGGTGGTAATTGAAGCCATGTCATTTCTGCTCTGAACCTTTTAGCATTGTCCCACCCGTGAGCTCTTGGGGACACCCCACATCTAAGCCACACCCTACATAAACCAGTAACATCTTTACCATGATGCACTAGGACGTGCAGCAGGCACACAGTGGGTCTCACTGTACTTCTCCACATCTGCTGATTTTGTGTGCAAGAGCATCAGCTCATGAATAAGGCACTGCTGTTGGTCGTTACCATGGTTACCACATCACCAGGCAGGGGGACTTCTCAGGGGACCAACATCATGAGGGTTGCTAATCAGGGTCCAAACCTCACGACGGGGTGGCAGGAGTCTCGTTTTAGGACTCCGGTGAGTTAGCGCATGGTGTCTTGGAACTGGGGACTCGGGATCTAGACAGTTGCTGCTGGTGGATCATCGTGGTTATGAACCTCTGTCCGACGAAGAAGCACAGTCTTTACTGTCCGGCTTCCTTGCCGGGCTCGGCGCTCTGGTGTTATCCTGAACTCACTGGGTGTTTCTTGCTTCTCTGTCGTAGGCATCCTCAAGTGCAAGAAGGACAAAGCCTACGAAGGTGGCCAGTTGTGTGCCACCTGCTCCAGCCCCAGAAAGCTCCAGAAGCAGGAGATCCTCAAGGTGACCGACATCGCCTGCCTGAAGCCCTCCATAGAGTCCCCTCTGAGACACAACCAGAGTCACCTGGAGGAGGAGGAGGAAGAGGAGGAAGAGGAGGAGCAGGAACAAGAGGAGGCGGGGGACAGCCAGCGGGCCCCGGAGGGCTTCGGATCCCCGCCGTGGAACATCTCTTTGAATATGACCGACGAGCACCGGAACATGGTCCTGCTGCTGTGTGACATCAAGAAGCCGCGGGATCTGTCCAGCGTTCAGCTGAACCAGACGGACCCCCCGGACATCGACGTCAACGCCACCCTGGCCCTGGACTTGGAGTGTCCGATGACCAGGGACAACTACGAAAAGCTGTGGAAGCTGATCGCCTATTACAGCGAGGTCCCCGTCAGGCTGCACCGAGAAGTCATGCTCAGCAAGGACCCCGGGGTCAGCTACCAGTACCGGCAGGACGCCGACGCGGACGCCCTCTACTACACCGGCGTCCGGGCCCAGATTCTCGCGGAGCCCGAGTGGGTCATGCAGCCGTCCATCGAGATCCAGTTGAACCGAAGGCAGAGCACGGCCAAGAAGGTTCTGCTCTCCTACCAGGCCCAGTACTCCCAGACGGTGTCCCCCAAAGACACCAGGAATGCTCGGGGCACAAGCTGGGTCATGATCGACGGGGCCACGCAGAGCGCTCACACGGTCTTGGAAGGCGGTCAGTGCCAATTGAGCTGCAACGTCAAAGCGTCCGAGAGTCCATCCATCTCCTGGGTCCTTCCAGACGGCTCCATCCTGAAGGCGCCCACGAGTGACCAGGACAGCAGGTTCTCCATCCTCAGTGGGGGGCAGTTGAGGATCCAATCCATGGCGCCGTCGGACTCAGGGTTGTACCAGTGCGTGGCTCAGGTGACGGATGAAGTTGCCCAAGTGGCGTACAAGGTGCTGGTGATGAGTGCCCCCAATCCGCCCCTGGACAGAGAGACAGTGACCATTGACAAAGACCCAGGGGAGTCCGCCATCTTACCTTGTAGTACGTTGGCAATACCCGAAGCCCACGTCACTTGGATCCTTCCAAACAGAAGACTGGTCAGCGCTGCGGCTAATACATCCCATGCCTATATGCTCCCAAATGGGTCTCTGTCCATCCCCAAGCTCCAGGTCGGTGATGGTGGCTACTACAGATGCGTGGCCGTCAACCAGAAAGGGGCAGACCACTACACGGTGGGAATCACCGTGCAGAAGAGTGGACCCGGCCGGTCCTCCAAGAGGGGCAGGCGTCCAGGTGCTAAAGCCTTTTCCAGAGTGAGGGGAGACGTTGTGGAGGACGAAGGAGGATCAGGGACAGGGCAGGAAGACGACCCTTCAAGGAGAGTTCCACACCCCAAGGACCAACAGGTCATCATGAAGTCGAGGGACGAGGCTCCCCCCGGAGATAAGAAGATCAAGAAGGGGCGGAGGAAAATGAAGCTCTGGAAGCATCCGGAGAAAGAGCCCGAGGCCAACGTCGCGGAGGGCCGCAGAGTGTTCGAGTCCAGGCGGAGGATCAATATGGAGAACAAGCAGATCAATCCCGAGCGCTGGGCGGATATCTTAGCCAGGGTGCGAGGCAAAAATCTCCCCAAAGGCACCGAAGGACCCCAGGTCCCGGAAACCACTACTTCTCCATCCACGAGTCCAGAAGTGACCTCTCTGTCCCCTGCTATGTCTCCGCCCTCTGTGTCTCCAGTGCAGACGGTCACCATTGACGAAGGGTCCTCGGAAGAGGTGTCTCTGTTCGGTGAAGAAGAGCAGGTGTCAAGCACCCTGTCGTCCACCGGCACGGCCCACGATGACGTTGTTCTCGGAGAACCCCAAGTCACAGAGGCACGTCTAGAGGAAGAGGTTGAGGATGAGTTGGCCGAGAGGACCGAGGACGTGGCGCCCACTGAGGTGGACGTGAGGTGGGTTCCAGCCACCACCCTGAGGTCTGAGCCTCTTGACTCATCTCCTGCTCTGTGGACCTCAGACACAGTCTATGAGGAGCCCACAGATGAAGAGAGAGCAACCGAGACTTGGTCTCCAGCTGTGGACGCCACGTCCATGCCAGAAGGTACAACAGAAGATGAGGAGACTCCATTGGAGACAATCTCCTTGGCCGAGTCTGAGACGGTGCGGTCCTATCATCAAGCTCTGGAGACGAATTCAGAACCAGGGGAGGAGAGGACCTCTGCACACTTTCCTCTGACCCCCACCGCGTGGGTGGGTGACACCAGTCCATCGGACTCCTTAGGGGAACCGGATGACCCAGCCCTGTCACCTCTACAAGGGCCAACGGACAATTCCCACCTTGAGAAGAGTAGCCTAAGCACCCAACGTCCTCCACTCACTAAAGAGGACATGGCGGAGACGTCTTGGGGAGACCCGAGCGCGTCCAGACCTTCTGAAGGGCAAGACATCAAACCCACGCTGACCGCCACGACCCACATTTCTCCGTTTGCTCAGCCCGGGGAATCCACAACTGGAGCTCGACCCCACCAGGGTACCACCGTGGTAGCCATGACAACGTCCAGTCCGAAGGCCACTTCACCTTCAGCATCGGCCACTCCCACTTCTCGAAGGAGGCCCAACGGGAGGAGGAGGTTTCGCCCCAACAAGTTTCGCCATCGCCACAAGCAGACCTCAGCAACAGCTTTGCCCCCGCCAGGGACGTCTTCTACTCCACCAACTCAGGTCCCTGAGACGAAGACCCCAAGCCAAGTGGACAGATCCCTGGTCCCCACCTCTTGGGTTGATACCACCGTCAACGTCCCCAAGCGGCTGGACCTGGAGAAGCATCCAGAGCTTGGATCCAAGGGAACCCCACGGAGGAAAAACGGGAAGAGGCCAAACAAACACCGGTCCTCCACATCCACGGTGAGTCCCATGGCGTCCGTGTCCAAGCCCAGCCCCTCTCCAGAAAATGAACCTAAACATGCTGTTCCTCCGAGTCTGGAAGCCACAGTTTTGCCTAGAATTGTCCCTCTGAGAACCGGGGACCCATATGAGGTCACTGGAGTGACAACCACCACAAAAATACCTTCCTCTCATGCGACCGTCCAAGGGACCACTGTGGTCACCCATAAACCCGAGTCAGATGGAAAAGAAATGGCCAATGACGGTGTCACCAAGGTGAACCGTGATGAAACGGACACTTCCGTCCCCAGTGCATCTTCCATGAGTGTCTCACCAACTTCTGTTTCCTGGGCTTCCACTGTGGGGGATTTCAAGGAAGAATCTCCTCCTTTAGGTATTCCGGGAGTCCCCAGTTGGAGTCCCCCAAGGACAGCCCAGCCCAGGACACTGCAGACAGACCTACCTGTGACCAATTTGGGGGAAGAACTTACAGACCCGCCATTTTTGAAAGAGTTGGAAGAGGTGGATTCTACTTTTGAAGTTTCCCCTTCGGCTCCGGTGTCCACACCGTTCCAGCTGGAGGGACTTGGTGTCCCAACCCCTGTCTCAGACCTCCAAGTAGAGTGGTCTTCAAGTCAGGTGGAGACCACCACCAGTGATCAGGATGAGGGTGAAACCACTGTGGTCCCTGGTTCTTCTGAAACAGAACCACAGAGTGCCATCTCCAATCCTGCTCCATTGGAGGAAGTGGCCTCTACATTGCTACCCACCACCTCTGCATCGTTGGGACAAGCCACCACCAAACCCTTCCTTCTTACCGTGAGAACGTCTCCAACACCTGCAGGGAACAAGGATCATGTTTTCTTGAACTCTGTGGGGACTCCAGAAACCAAAGCTCCCCCAGGAAGCAATGAGGGAACTCAGCTTCAGGGGATGCCCAGTGAGTTATCTACCCCGTCTTCCCACCAGGATGGATTGAAGGCATCTCCGCGGCAGGAGTTGGGCAAGGAAGCATTTGACGGTAGCCACAGAAACAGCCTGTTCCGCGCTCCAGACACTCAAGGTCAGGATGGGAGACTCCATAGTTCTCAGCCGCCTGCCAGAGAACCTGCCAGACCTCCGCTACCAAGGGGAACAGCCTGGCCACCAGAGATGGCCACTCAGAGCTCCTTACGATACTTTGCAACTGTCCAGCCATCTCGTCACTCGACCAGGAAGCCAGAAGTAACTGCATTTCCTTCAAGGCTTTTCCCAGAGAACAAACTCTTCACAGCTCCAAAATCAGCGACTACGACAACAGCTCGCGTTCCGCTGCACCTGCCCAAACCCGCCATTCCTGGTGCGCGGACCAACCAAAGAATGGACCGACTCAACGGCGATAACAAACTCTTTGGAAGTAACACCATCCCCGAGTCCAGAATTCCTGTTGGCGAGCTTCCAAAGTCAATGGTCCCCCCATATTCCGTTGGGCGATTCCCCTTCTTCATCAACAGGACTCCCTCTTTCCCAAAGTTGGGGGTCACTCTCAAGCCTCAGACGTCCCCCTCTCCTGCCCCAGTCACAAGAGACAACAAAATGAACCCCGGTCCCTACAACAGGGTCCATTCTCAGGGCACCATCCACGTGGACTTTGGCCCACCCGCTCCTCCTCTGCGCCCTTCCAGGACCACGGCACCCCCTTCGACCCGCTTACACAACGTCCCCCTGATCTACTCCACCCGCAGCTCCGTCCCCTCGGTGACGCCTCCTGCCCAGTCCTCTGGCACCTTCTACCACAGCACCTCCAAGATCTTTGTTGGAGGACCGTCGACGTCCAAATTCTGGGTGCTGGGGGAGAAGCCCCAAATTGTCACCAAGTCTCCGCAGACTGTGTCCGTCACGGCTGAGACGGATTTCGCGTTCCCGTGTGAGGCCACAGGGAAGCCCAAGCCCTTCATCACGTGGACGAAGGTTTCCACAGGTACGGGGCTTACGCATCTGGATTGGGACCCTGGGGGCTGCTTCTGGATCTGTGGACTCAGGCAGGGCCACAACTCTGGGAAGCTCAGGGGTCGGTGGGATGAGAGGAAGCATCTGAGCACTTAGACTTGGTTCCTTTCCAGAGAATGGACGCCAGGGTCTAGCCTGTGGGTGACACGTTAATGGCGGCATGGGAACACATCCTTTGGTCCTTTCGATAGGAAATATCTTAGGCTCTGAGATCTTCTGTAAGGGATCCTCCTGCTGGGTCAGGGCCACCCTGAGGATCTCTCGGCACCTCCATCACCTCTGCAAAGACCCATCTCCACCCACAGCACATCCCAAGGTCCTGGGGTCAGGTCACCCTGGGGACCTCATTTTCCCTTGATCAATTCTTTAGGTCTTGGGGCTTAGAATTGCAGTGGGTCAATTTGGGGGAACCCAGTTCACTCCATGATAATGACCTATACTTGGAATCCAGCTGTTCTGGCTGGAATAACCCCTCTTTTAGGGAAAGCATCATCATAAGGAGCATAAGCAGGTCACTCGGGAGGTCACCAAAAACCAAATACCAAGGAAGACAGCATGAGCCGTTTTAGTCATAGCAAAAACTCTTGGCAGATTGGAAACAGAAAGAAAAGCTAAACCTCAAACAAATCATCTACATAAATATAAATACACGCCAGGTGTGGTGGTATATGCCTGAAATCCCAGCAAACTGGGAGGCTGAGGCAGGAGGATCACAATGTGGAGGCCAGCCTCAGCAACTTAGGGAGGTCCTAATCACTTAGGGAGACCTTGTCTCAAAACAAAAAATAAATAAGAAGGACTGGGGTTGCCTGTCGGTGTCAAAGAGCCCCCGGATTTAATCTCCAGTATTGCACAAAAAAGAAAGAAAGAAATGTGGGGAAGGGGTCCAGAAATAAGGTCATTTTTTTGGTCCCTGGGGGAAGGAAGTAATGAGGCTTAGAATTAAGAGCCTTGAGAAATGTCAGCAGGCTCAGGAGCCTTTGGGGCTGGAAAATATGGAAACTTTAGAGATCTGAACTCAGGTCTCTGTTTGCTGCCCCCCGACCGGCTGCAGGGGGTGATTCTAGATGACCCCAGGGAAACACGAGAGACGCTCAGTTCAACCACAACAACTGGCCAATTTCTCCTCCTGTGAACTCAGGGAAATCCCTGTGGGTGGAGGTGGATGGGATCTTCAAGACTGGGGTGTCCATGCCCGCAACACACACATGTGTAACCTACTCAGTGGATTAATCCACTTGGATGGAGTCACTGGGTGGTGACTGTAGGCAGCTGGGTGTGGCTGGAGGAGGGGGTCCCTGGGCTGTGCCTTTGGGGTCTCTCTCCTGTCCCTGGTCGGCAGAGCTCTCTCTGCTCCCTGGTGCCCTGTCCTGAGCTGCTCTCCTCCTCCAGGCCCTGCCGCCATTTTGTTCTGCCTCCCCTTGGGCCAGAGCCATGGAGTCGGCCAAACACGGACTGACCTTCAGAAACCATGAGCCCAAATAGACTTTTCCTCTAAAATTGTTGTGATCACAGTGACAAAAAATCTGGCTGGACACCCCACATCCTTTCCTCTGGCCCTGGTGACCACCTTTCTACTCTCTGCCTCTGAATTCAGCTTTTGTAGCTAGATCCCCCCGTGAGTGAGACCAGGTGATTTTTGTCCCTCTATACTGGGCTCATTTCCTTTCATATCCTGCTAGTTGATCTGTGCTGTTGGAAAGGGCAGGATCTCCATCCTAGCAAAGCCGGAATGGATGCCCTGGTGCCCCCAAGACACGTTTTCTTATCCATTCCCCCTTTGATGGACACTTAGGTTGCTTCCATATCTTGGCGACTGTGAATGGCGCTGCTATGAAGATCGAGGTGCAGATATCTCTCCCTACACTGATTCCCTTGTCTATGGACATACCCTCAGGGGTGTGATGGTTGGAGCCCAAGACCCTAGCATTATTTTTTTTTTCACCTTGAAGGAACCTCTGGCCTGTTTTCCTTGGTGTTTGTGGTGGACATTCCAATCCCCAGCCATGGGCACAGAATCCCTTCCTGATTCTTGGTGACCCTGTTCTATCAGGTGCCACTGTGACACCTCCGTGTGATCCAATGTGCATTCCTTTCGTGGATAGTGACATCTTTGCACATTTCCTTCCGCAGTTTGGGGCTTCAAGAGGAGGACACCCTGACCAAGCCCTGGTGGTTGCTGGGTTTTTAGGGAAATCGGTGCATTTGGGGCCGAGACCTAACCGCGTTCTTTCTTGTTGGCCAGGAGCGCTCATGACGCCCAACACCCGGATTCAAAGGTTTGAGGTCCTCGCCAACGGCACCTTGGTCATCCGGAGGGTTCAGACGCAGGACCGGGGTCAGTACATGTGCACGGCCAGCAACCTGCACGGAGTCGACAAGATGGTGGTGGCGCTGGCGGTCACCGTGCAACAGCCCCAGATGCTGGCTTCGCGCTACCAGGACGTCACCGTGTACCTGGGAGACACCATCGCCATGGAGTGCCTAGCCAAGGGCACCCCGCTCCCCCAGATCTCCTGGATCTTCCCGGACAGGAGGGTGTGGCACGCCGTGTCCCCCGTGGAGGGACGAATCACCCTGCACGAGAACCGGACCCTGTCCATCAAAGACGCCTCCTTCTCGGATAGGGGCGTGTACAAGTGCGTGGCCAGCAACGCGGCGGGCGCCGACAGCCTGGCCATCCGCCTGCACGTGGCCGCGCTGCCCCCGGTCATCCATCAGGACAAGGCCGAGAACATCTCGCTGCCCCCGGGGCTGAGCATCCACATCCACTGCTCGGCCCGGGCCGCGCCCCCGCCCACGGTGCGCTGGCTCCTCTCGGACGGCTCCCAGGTGCGCCCCTCGCAGTTCGTCCGCGGGAACCTCTTCGTCTTCCCCAACGGGACGCTCTACATCCGCAACCTGGCGCCCAAGGACAGCGGGCGCTACGAGTGCGTGGCCGCCAACCTGGTGGGCACCGCGCGCAGGACCGTGCAGCTGACCGTGCAGCGCGCCGCCGCCAACGCGCGCATCACGGGCACCTCGCCCCGGAGGACCGACGTCCGGTACGGGGGGACCCTGCGGCTGGACTGCAGCGCCTCGGGGGACCCCTGGCCGCGCATCCTCTGGAGGCTGCCGTCCAAGCGCATGATCGACGCGCTCTTCAGGTAGGGGCTCCCCCGGCTCCCGGCTCATCCCTGGGCCCTGCGCTCGGCCTGCGTGTTGGGGACGGACTTGGTGGCCCAAAGGGGCGAGAATCCGTGTCCACCATGAGGACGCTTAGGCACTGGGCCCTGAGTGCCCTCGTCCACACACAGAGGTCTGTGTGCTCTCCACCTCCTGGTGCCCAGCACAGCCCACCCAGAGAACCCCCAGCCCCAGAGGCCCCCAGTGCAGAGCAGATCTGCAGGACAGAGTGTCTACCTGTCTAGCTGCCATCTGTCTGTCTACCTATCGTCTGTCATCTACCAAATCTATCTAGGTGATTGTCACTTTGAGATGGAGTTGCTCCTGGCTCCTGGTGTGTGGGGCCCAGAGAGGCTGCTCCACCTCCTGCAGCGCACAGCACAGCCCACCCCAGAGACACCCCCCCCCCAGCCCCAGAGGCCCACAGTGCAGGGGAGACCTGCAGGACAGTCTCTGTCCATCATCTGTCCACCCAGCTGTCACCTATCTTTCGGTAGAAAGATATCAATCATCTATCTATCCATCCTGTTGATCTATCATCTATATATCTATCTACCTATCTGTCTGTCATCTACCAATTCTGTCTGTCTATCTGTCTGTCTGTCTATCTATATATCTATCTGCCATCTACCAATTCTGTCTTATCTGTATCCATCTGTCTATCTGTCTATCATCTACCCATCCTGTCTATCTATCATCTATCATCTACTGATCCTGTCTATAAGTCTATCTATCTCTCTGTTATCTACCCATCCTGTCTGTCCAGGTGGCTCTCACACCCTGGGTGGGGCTGTTCCTGGCTCCTGGTGTGTGGGGCCCAGAGAGGCTGCTCCACCTCCTGCAGCGCACAGCACAGCCCACCCCAGAGCACCCCCAGCCCCAGAGGACCCCGGTGCCCAGGAGACCTGCAGGACAGAGTCTCTGTCCATCATCCATCCACCGTCTAAACCCTTTTCTACCTACTCACCTATTATCTACCTCCTGTCTGTCTAGCCATCTTTTATGCTATAATCCATCCTATTCTCTATCTGTTCATCTATCTATCATCTGTCAGTCAATCTGTCACCTATCTATCATCTATGCCCCATCCATCACCTATCAATAGTCCATCATGTATCTTCTATGTCCTGGCTCTTGATGACCCACCAGTTTAATATCCATTATATCACTTACTGATGGCCACCATCCTCACTGGGAAATCATGTCGTCCCCCACCCCCAGGGGACACGCGGGACTGTGGAGACCTTTCTGGTGTCTCCCTGGAGGATCTATGTGCTCCTGGCTCCCGGTGGCTGGGGACCCGGGATGCCGCTGCTGTCTATGCTGGGTACCAGGGTGTCCCCCACCACCGCGATGCACCCATGTGTAGATGCTGGTGTGCAAAAGCCCAGGCCCAGGTCTGTTTCATACGACTCTCAAGAAACAGAAGACACGTTGGAGGAGCAGGAAATGAGGGAGAAGCTTCATCCTGCTGCTGCTGCGGAGGAGGAGGAGGAGGAAGGCGTGTGTGTGTGTGTGTGTGTGTGTGCGTGTGTGTGTGTGTGTGTGTGTGTGTGTCTGCACAGGCGAAAGCCCGGGCACTGGGTTTCCAGGTCCCTTGTGCACCCTGGGGCCCTCCAGGACCCTCCCAGTGCAGGGACGAGGCTCAGCCCCTCTGCCCCCCTGCGCTTCCCACCCCAGGCAGCCGGGCGGTGCCGGCCCATCTTGCACAATCCCTGCAAAACTCCACGCATCCGGTTTTCCCTGGAATCCCTTCCAGCCCAGCAGATGCCTGGCCCCGGGCAGCGCTGAAACATGGACAGCTCAGGAATGCGGATCCTGCCGGCGGCTGGCTGGCTGGCTGGCGAGTGCTTCTCTCAGGGTGTCCCCGTGAACCCGGATCCCGTAAATCACTCGCTCTCTGAGGCTTCCTTCTTACTAATCCCGGCTAATTACACTCTGAGACATGAGCAGGGAAGCCCCTTTGTGACAGGAATTCATCTATCACGGAGCGGGCTCCTTGGCCAGCCGGCAGCTTGGGAGTTCTTTACAGATGCAGAGAGGCCCGGGCATTGTTTAAAAATACAGATTCTCGGAATGTCCCTGCAGAGGCCAAATCCCTGGGGTCGGGCAGCCCCGGTGCATGCTTCAGGTTTGCTGTCCGGATTGCACCCCAAGCTGGGGATCATTGCTACAGAAGCTCCCTAGGCTCAGAAATGCTGGCTGCCCTACGAAATGTTGGATGCAAACTTGTTTCAATGCATAAGAAAATGTGCTTCCCGCCCCCCCCCCCCCCCCGCCCTGTTATTCTCAGACCACTTACCAAGTCTGTGACTTGATGGACACAAACAGACCAAACCACACAGTTTAACTGGTCAACGTCAGTGCTTGCTTTTATTAACAATGATCAAGCCCAGTGTGGTGGCCCATGCCTGTCATCCCAGAGGCTCTGGAGGCTAAGGCAGGAGGATTGAAAGTTCAAAGCCAGCCTCAGCCAAAGGGAGGCCCTAAACAGCTCAGGGAGACCCTGTCTCTAAATAAAATGCAAAATAGGGCTGGGGACGGGGCTCAGGGGTCGAGTCCATCTGAGTTCAATCCCAGGTACCAAGAAAAAAGAAAATAAGTCTGTGTCTATCAATCATCCATCTTCATATATAGAGACTCTATGTTTTATATATATATATATATATATATATATATATATATTGCATATATACAAATATATTTTGCATTCTGCTTATATTATACATATTCTGCAAGCAGAATATATACAGATGATCCATGCATCTCTCTTTCTCTCTCTATACATGTATTTATAATGTTCAGATTTTTTTGCATGTGTGTGTGTGTGCATGTGTGTGTGTGTTTAAAACTCTGTGACACAACCCTAGATGTTCCATCAGAATGGAGCCATGTGTAGGAACTACTAAGGGACTGGAATCCAAGGATAAGCAGCTTCTATAGGCTCCCGCTAGAAAGCAGGAGGCATTGAGATTTCCAAAGGGCAAGTCTGAAGACAAAACTGTGCACCCTGATGCAGACATTTGATCTCACACACACACACACACACACTACAGAGCAGGAGTCGGATCGCATTCCACACTCTTGAATCTGCAGCCAGGACAGCCCAAGGTCAGACATGCAGGGAATTCCTCTGTGTGGTAAATCGTCCACCTCTGGACGCCAACCCCTGGATGCTGCAGAAATCCATGGGGCTCCGTACAGGCAGCTGCATGTCCCGATCCATCTCTGAACCGACCTTTTCTGGGAATCTGGACTTTTCTTGCAGGTTGTCAAAGTCCTCGGGGTGGCCTTGTTGCAAATGGGATCCTTTGGATTCCCCAGAATCTGGTCAAAGGTCTCTTTTGTTATCTTTGACTTCATTTATTTAAACTTTCTCACTTTTTATCTTGGTGTAGTAGCTAAGTGTAGGTTGGTTTCCTTCACTCTTTTGAAGAAAAAAAAAAAAAGAAACTTCCTTTTGTTGATTCTTTGTATTTTTTCTTTTTTTAAAGCAAGGAGAGAGTGTGGGGGGGAGGAGAAGATGACTCATGTGTTACAGTTACAGTTGGATAAGTTTAGAGACAGAGTCTTGCTAAGTTGCTTAGGGCCTGGCTAAGTTGCTGAGGCTGGCCTCCTACTTTCAATCCTCCTGCCTCGGCCTCCCAAGCCACTGGTATTACAGGCCTGCACCACCCAGGTTCAGGCTTTGGTTTTAATTGACCCACAACAATTGCGCATATCTATGAGCCATCCTGGGATGGTTGTTCAAGATGTGCAGTGCTCAATTTGAGGGTGATCAGCATCTCCAACACCTCCTACCATATCTTGGTGTTGGAATGATGGGACACCTTCCCTTTTTGGACATAGGTGATAAATGATGGTGAGCCAAATTCCCCCTATGGAATCCGCCCATTTCTGTGTTCTTCTTGGCACCTAAAGCCAGGGGCAGGGGGTATTTTGCCAGACTGACCCCTGACTCGTTTTCTCCTCTTCTCCATCAGCTTTGACGCCCGGGTGAAGGTGTTCACCAACGGGACCCTGGTGGTGAAGTCGGTGACCGACAAAGACGCGGGCGATTACCTGTGCGTGGCCCGCAATAAGGTGGGGGACGACTACGTGGTGCTCCAGGTGAACGTGGAGATGAAGCCCGCCAAGATCGAGCACAAGGAGGAAAATGACCACCGCGTCTTGTACGGGGGCGACCTCAAGGTGGACTGCGTGGCCACGGGGCTGCCCAACCCGGAGATCTCGTGGAGCCTGCCGGACGGCAGCCTGGTCCACTCCCTGATGCAGTCGGACGACAGCGGGGCGCGCACCAAGCGCTACGTGGTCTTCCACAACGGCACGCTCTACTTCAACGAGGTGGGCCCGCGCGAGGAGGGGGACTACACGTGCGTCGCCGAGAACCAGGTGGGCAAGGACGAGATGCGAGTGCGCGTCCAGGTGGTGGCCGAGCCCGCGGCCATCCGGAACAAGACCCACTCGGTGGTGCAGGTGGCTTACGGAGAGGTGGCCACCGTGGCTTGCGAAGCCAAGGGGGAGCCCGTGCCCAAGGTCACTTGGTTCTCTCCAGCCCACCGGCCGATCCCCGCGTCGTCGTCGTCATCGGACAAGTACCAGGTCTACGAGGACGGGACGCTCCTCATCCACAAGGCGCAGCGCTCGGACAGCGGGAACTACACCTGCCTGGTCCGGAACAGCGCGGGCGAGGACAGGAAAACGGTGTGGGTCCAGGTGCACGTGCAGCCCCCCAGGATCAACGGCCATCCCAGCGCCCTCACCACGGTCCGGGAGGTGGCCACCGCCGGCAGCCGGAAACTGCTGGACTGCCAAGCCCGGGGCATCCCGTCGCCCAGAGTGCTGTGGGCCTTCCCAGAGGGCGTCATCCTGCCCGCGCCCTACTACGGAAACAGGGTCACCGTCCACCGCAACGGCTCCCTGGACATCAGGAGCGTGAGGAAGACGGACTCGGTGCAGCTGGTGTGCATCGCGCGCAACGAGGGCGGAGAAGCCAGGCTCAGCGTGCAGCTCACCGTCCTGGAGCCCCTGGAGAAGCCCGTCTTCCACGACCCGGTCAGCGAGAAGATCACGGCCATGGCCGGCCACACCATCAGCCTCAACTGCTCGGCCTCGGGGACCCCGCCGCCCACGCTGCTGTGGGTCCTGCCCAACGGCACGGAGCTCCCGAGCGGCCAGCAGCTGCAGCGATTCTACCACAAGCGCGACGGCATGCTGCACATCAGCGGCCTGTCCTCGGTGGACGCCGGGGCTTACCGCTGCGTGGCGCGCAACGCCGCCGGCCACTCGGAGAGGCTGGTGTCGCTCAAGGTGGGGCTGAAACCCGAACCGAGCAAGCAGTACCACAACCTGGTGAGCATCATCAACGGGGAGAACCTGCAGCTCCCCTGCGCCCCTCCTGGGGCCGGCCGGGGCCGCTTCTCGTGGACGCTCCCCAATGGAATGGCTCTGGACGGTCCCCAAGACCTGGGACGCGTCTCCGTCTCGGAAAACGGCAGCCTCACGGTGCGCGAGGCCTCGGTGTTTGACAGGGGCACCTACGTGTGCAGGGTGGAGAGCCCGTACGGCTCGTTGGTGGTCAGCACCCCGGTCATCGTGATCGCCTACCCGCCGCGCATCACCAGCGAGCCGGTGCCGGTGGTCTACACCCGCCCGGGGAACACGGTGAAGATGAACTGCTTGGCCATGGGCATTCCCAAAGCTGAGATCACGTGGGAGCTCCCGGACAAGTCGCAGCTGACCGCCGGGGCCCAGGCCCGTCTCTACGGGAACAGGTACCTTCATCCCCAGGGATCGCTGTCCATTCAGCACGCCACCCAGAGGGACGCCGGCTTCTACAAGTGCACCGCCAGGAACATCCTGGGCACGGACTCCAAAACCACGTACGTCCATGTCTACTGACCATCTCCGCAGGACGCACGTGGGTGGCCGCTGCTCACTGGGAGGTGAGACCCAGAGGTCATTGGTAAGGAAATTCAGGGCGTAAGGATTGGAGCTCGGGAAGGCGTCGCACTAGGGCACTTTGGTCCCCGTGGGGTTCAAGGTGAGGCTGACCTTGACCTAGCGTCCTTGGCCAAAAGAAGCGCTGATACCCCCAGCAAGAAGAACCCGGATTGTCTTGCTATCCCTGTGAAACATGATCACCTGGATGATCACAGGATGGAACATTCTAGAAATTTCTGTTGCTTCAGAATTCCCGCGTGTCCCTTAAAGGGCTCAGAGCCAGACAGGGTCAGTGCCTTTGTTTTTAAATCTCTGGTTTCATATGCACACCGTGTCAGATGTAAAGACTTTTCTCCGGAAATATCTATACTGTTATAAATATAAATATTAAAAAAAAAATTGTTTTCTTCCCCCTTCAGACGATTAGAGTAGAAAGAGAGAGACTTTCTAGCTCATTAAAACATAATAAATTATTGGTCTTTACAAGACTCGGGTACATTAGAGCAGACATGGAAATGCCATTCAACACCAATTTCTCCCCGGGCCGCCTTCCGGAACCCTACATTGGTGGTGAGTGGGGGTGGTGGTGGTTGGTGGGGGTGGAGGCTGGGATATTAAATTTCGTTGCATGTAAAATTCATCTTGAAAGCTGTCCTTGGGTGATGTAAACAGGAGCCAAAGGAAAAGAGGAATCCAGGCCCCCATAGAAGGGCACTGCAGAGTCTTCTAAAAATAAATAGTAAAATGTAAAAAGCCACCAGTCTTTTCTGCAGTGCCTTACCTGTCAATCAAGTCCAACCAGCTGCCCACCCCCCCACACCCCTGCCAAGGTCAGGAGGCACTGATGGAGGTCAGGAGAGCTGCTGTCCCCATGACTGCTTTATTGTATTTTTAAGGTCCATATGCTGTACATTTGACAATAAAGTGATATTTTCCAAAGACCTGGGCTGTGAGTTTTGCAAGAGCCAATGAATCGGGGGCTCAATCAGACCTTTTGGGGGAAAAAAACCTGCTTTAATGCATTGCATTTCAGCTATTCTCTGTAAGTTTTTAGACAGGGAAGGAGACGGGAATTTTTGCT
Source organism: Marmota flaviventris (assembly GCF_047511675.1). Taxonomy (NCBI): domain Eukaryota; kingdom Metazoa; phylum Chordata; class Mammalia; order Rodentia; family Sciuridae; genus Marmota; species Marmota flaviventris. The sequence continues at coordinate 16,653,252 of NC_092519.1, forward strand.
TTGTTTGCAAAAATTCTTCTTCTTTCTCTCAAAAGACACATCTACATGTCTTGGCATTCCTGAAGTAGGAAAATCTCTCATTCCTTTGCTTCTTCAGAGAGACTCTCATTCTTTGGAATTCTCTGGGGGAGGGAGAAAAACAGCAAACTTAAGATAAATCCTCAGGAAGAAGGTACCGGGGGCCCGTCGGGTCGGCATTTTGGCAAGCACACGTCTGCCAAATGCTGAACCGTTTCCGTCCCTGCATGGAAAGAATGCTTGCTTCTCCTTCACGAGTCTGTGGGAAGCACAGAGGTATCTCTCGTTTATTCATTAATACGTGGGTTTTGTTGACGACCTAATGAGGGGCAAGGAACAGGACAGGCACCTGGGGAGGAAATGGATCCTGTCTGAAGGATTGGTGCTCCCAAGGGAGGACTCTGGGGCTGGGGGTGCTCTGGGGTGGGCTGTGCTGTGCACTGCAGGGTGTGGAGCAGCCTCTCTGGGCTGCACCCACCCCAGGTGCCAGGAGCAGCCCCACCCAGGTTGGGACAGACACCTACACATCATTCCCTGAGCTAGTCTGGGTGCACGTAGCTACAGCGAACAAACCCAGATACTTAACAATCCGTGGTGGAGCTGGATAAGTGAGAGGCACTGGGCAGCTCGTGACTCAGCCACATCAAAAAGCATCGGAACCAGTTTCCCCAGAATAAGGACGCGGGAGCTCTGAGCTGCTCCCTCAGTGCAATCACTTAAGCATGCACCATATATATTCATATATTTTTTTCCAAAAAAAAAAAAAAAAATCCTAACTGAAAGAAACGCGTTCTTTCCTCCCTCCAAAGGGCTAACTTCTACCATCTGGGGTTGGAGCTTGTAAATCTGTGTGCACAAGCAGAATTCTGAGCTCGCACTCCATTGCCACTCTTTATGGCTCCCAGATCCTCACTGGAAAGCCAAATTACAACCAGGCTCTGTGATCCAGCTTGCAAAAGCAGACGCAGCTATTGTGGACGGGGTGGACGCTGGACCCGGGGAGGGAGCTCCCCACCCCGCAACCCAATGCAATGCGAAGGGCCCTGCAGCCACGAGAGACTTCCTGCACTCCTGTCTGTGCAGGCTCAAGTCTCCTGGGCGGGGTGATCCCATCACCGGCTCAACATGGCCCTGGCAGGTTGGGGTCCTGACTTGCTGCACTGGCAAGTAGCACCTCACACCAGGTGGAGCAAAGCCCACAGGTGGACTTCGGCCACCCCAGGGGCTGGCTCTAGCCTCCTTTCTTATAGGGACTTCTCTGCTGGAATGTTGTTAGGACATGTATCCTCGGGGCTTCCTGTGGGTTCACCTTCTGCTGGTCACCTGCAGAGACGGAAGGACCCTCACATCCTGCTGTGTTCCTGGGGCTGCGGTAATAGGTGACCATACACTCGAAGCCTCCAATTAATTGAAATTTATTATCTCTCAGCTGCAATGGCCCAAATGTGAGATCCAGCTGTCCACGGGCTCCAGGGGGCTCCTCCTGCCTCTCCAGCTCCTGGGCTCCAGGTGGCCCTGGGCTGGTGGCCCCTCACTGCAGTCTCTGCCTCCTGTTGTGTCTCTTGCTAAAAGGAAAATCCCATTCAGTTCAGTAGCTCATTGGAGCAAACCAAAGCCAGACCAAGAAGAAAGCAAAATGTCCCAAACGCCAGTTGCCTATTGGGGCGGGTCCCAGAACCACAGCGCGTTCTGAGAGCTCCCGGCCACGATGGAACGTGACGGCTTCGGGAGACAACTTAATTGGCTTCCACTTCATCGCTGACTGGCTTGCAGAGCGTCCCGGGATTAAGGGGCGCTCAGCCACCGTGATGAATGGCCGGACCGCTGGTGTTTGGTGCACACCCAGTGGCCTCCCACACATCTTTTCTATTCCGAGGACATCTGTCACTTCGATGTGCAGAACAACCTCTTCTGGAGAGCCATCCCGTGATTGCGTGTCACCCAAATAAGTTGACAGGGCGTGGATTCAGGGTGTTGGGTTGGGACACAGACATATTTGCAGGGGGGAATGCAATCCTACCTGCTACGCCAGCCGTGTTTCTGAGTGACCGATGGGTAGATGGTGGGTGTCCATTCCTGGGGGAATCTCAAGGGCCACCTTCCGCCATATTGGAGACAGTACTCCCCTCCCCGTGCAGAAATTGCAAGCTTGGGCATGCATTCGTTGCATCTAGGTGCTTCTGCTATCGGATTGGTAAGCGAGGGGGTCACCATGCCAACAGAAAATGTGGTGCTCGCTCGGGATGCCAGGGTCCCACTCCAAGCGGTCATCTCTCGGTCTCTTTGCTTGCAGGACCCTGCAAATATCAACATCCACAGGTGCTCAAGTCTCCCCTCCAAAATGGCCCAGGAACTGAACCATCCCCCCGCTCCGTGGACTTTATTTAAATTAAACCCTTTGTGGGTGACTTGTGCTACCTAACGCTGTAGAATTGCTACTCAAGCCCCCGCTGGACTCGGGGAATCACGGCACTAAAGGAAAATGTGCACATGTTCCGTGCAGATGAAAGACTTCCCCAGGATCAGAACCATCCATGTGCCCAGCTCTGGGGGACGGGGTGGAACTGCAAGCCACTGAGTAGCTGCAGACCCAGGAGGGCCACCCAGGCTCCGTTTCTCATCTGTCGAGTGCGGTTGGTGTCACCGTCCTGGCAGGATGATTGGGGAAACCGATGGAGTGTGGCAGTTCCCGTTATACCCCAGGGTGATGGTCAGTCAATGGCCAGTTGCATGGAAGGAAGTCGTCAGCCTACAGCCCAGGGGTGCGGGGGGATATTCCAAGTGTGCATGTGTTCCTGCACTTGGGGGCTCACACACAACCACAGGGATTGGTATTTATCTTAATTTTTTTTTTTTTTGGTACCAGAGCTTGAACACAGGAGCACTCGACCCCTGAGCCCCCTCCCCAGCCCTATTTTGCATTTTATTTAGAGACAGAGTCTCACTGAGTTGCTTAGGGCCTCACTTTGGCTGAGGCTGGTTTTGAACTTGCGATCCTCCTGCCTCAGCCTCCAGAGCCACTGGGATAACAGGCAGGTACCACCCTGCCTGGCTCTACGATATTTTTTGATTATGTAAAAGCCAAGACATCCAAGGCTGAGCGCTAACATTGTCTCCAGTGGAAGGGGATTTCTGTAAGGGGTGGTATGCAAAGAGAAAAAATACCTGAGGCTCCTCACTAGGGCCGTGGGCACTCAGAAAGTGAGCTGGTGTCTCAGCCGGAGCTCAGAGGCTGCAACTCAAGGTCAAATCCAAGGAGGCTCCCATGTCCCTTGTCCCATGTCTCCTCCACACTCCTGCTTGTCCCATGGCTGACCCCTGCTGGAAATAATTAACCCTTAAGTCCCTTCATCCCAGACGACCTATGACCACTTTGATCCACAAATAGACCATGAAGAGGAACTGTTGAAATCCATATTATGTTTTTAGACATCTATCCCTTGGGGAAAAAATAATAGATAAAAGATTAAAGTTGAATGCAACCATAATAATGAGTTCCAACATGTATGCATGCTCCTTCATTGAAAATTAAATTTAATTTAAATTTTTAAAATGTTAATAATGGGTGACAGGGTGCTGAGTCTGAATCCCGATTGATACATTTTTGCATTTGATTCTCAAAGGCACCCTGGAGCAAGGTCATAGACCCGCTGGGCATACTGGGAATCTGAGGCTTGTTGAGATGAAGCAAATAATATAAGGTAACTCACTCACCCACAGGAAGGGGATAAGGGGCCAACAGGACTCTTTTATCTCATCTTAACAGCTGTGCCACGTTCCGGGAAATCTCCTAACCTCTGGTACTTCCCACTGGCTGCCCGTTGCACTGAAATTACCTGAAAAAAGGAAATAAATCCAATATCTGGGCTCCTCTCTCCTGCCCACACCCTAAGACTCACCGGCCCTGTGCAAAGTCACAAAGAATGGCTGACGTTTTGGGTCCCCTCCCCTGAAAAAAATGAATAGCTTTCTTGTTCAATGGAATTCTTTGGCACGTTAGCACAGTGTTATAAATAGTATCATTCCTCCATAAAAAAGAAAAAAAAACCCACAGAATATAAATGGTATTGGAACAACTGTTTTGTCATTATTAGTCTTGGACAAGATAAATGAGAAATGATAGGAAACAGATGCTAGATAAATAGATGTACATAGATAATGGATAAATGATTGGGGTAGATACATAGATGATGGATATATATAAAACCTTATATAAATTAATATAAAATAACATACATATGATGTTACATGATATGCATGCTCATTTACAGTATATATGAATATAGTATATATGCATATTTTAGTGTATTCAGTCTGAGCATTCCTTAATCTAAAATTCCAAATTCCTATCCAGGGTCCAAAATCCAAAACTTTTCCAAAGTCAACAGGGTGTCAACAAGTTTAAAACTCTTCACCTGGCTTCACGCGATGGGTTACAATCCAAACACAGGCACAAAAAAATTAGCATATACTATGCCTTAGAGCTATGTGGAGGAGGTATGCGTGAGACATAAATGAATCTCACGTCCAGGCTTGGGACCCATCCCCAGGAGATCTCTTTGTGTTGTGCAAATCTTCCCAAATCTGAAGAAGTCCTAACTTAAAACTACTTAGCACCTTGCTGTTGTTGAGGCTGGTCTCCAACTCGCAATCCTCCTGCCTCAGCCTCCTGCACCACTGGGATTACAGGCGTGCACCTCTGCACCCGGCTCCAAGTTATATTTTCTCTCTTCCATAGCATCCTTCTGAGTTGTTCGTGCCTACACTTGGAATGCCACCTCTTCTCTCTGTTATTACATAATCTCCAAAAAATATAAAAGACTTTTAAACGTTATATATATATATATATATATATATATATATATATATACACACACACACATACACACACACGCACACACACACACATACATACACACACACATACACACACGTATAGGTAGATAATATATATATATATATATATATATATATATATATATATATATATATATATATATATTATAAAACTTAGGAAAAAATTACAAACCCCAGATATGAATTTTAAAAAAAAAATCTTAATTTTAACTTTCTGGAACAAGAAATATAATTGCAAAAAAAAAAAATCAAAACAACCGCATCAATAGGTTTTTCTTATTCTTTCGTCCGACACCTTATTTGCATTGAGACGCACAAGCAACGCCCTGCATCTCGGCCATATTGCAGAATGTAGAAGAGACTACATTTCCCAGGATCCCTTGCAACCAAGTTGGGCCACGTGGTAAATATCTACCAATGGGAAGCCACCCATAACTTTTGTTCACCTACTAGAGCCCTTGATCCATTTTTTTCCCATCAGTTATTATTATTAATCTCCCACTGTGTCCAACTCATAAATCAAGCTTCATCACAGGGATGTGTATGTGGGAAAAGGCACCACATTTAGGGCTCGGTCCTGTCCAGGGTTTTCAGGCATCCAAAGGGGGTCTCCCCAGGGGATCAGGGCAGATGAGTGCAAATCAGCTCTTATTGCTGCAGAAATTATTATCGCTTTCCTGATGCAATGATGCTGTCATTCAAGTTTATGCATTGCACTTTGGCTTTGGAAAGCACTTGAACTCCTTTTCCAACTGTATGACAGAATCTTTGGCAAAATATCCTTATTCTCAATGAGAGGTGCAGGGCTCAGGGGGGGACTCTGTGGCCAGCCCCAACCCTCCCCTCCAGTGGCCACAGAGAAACACCGTCTGCCGTCCCGGCATCCGTCCCTGACATATTTTTTTGCTGGATAATTAATCAAAATAAAACCTTAAAATTTTCTACCAAGCCTTCCTCACCGTCTGCAAACGTGTAGGTACTCTTTGTCATTTAAGAGACTATTTTTTTTTAAAGTCTATTTAAGTTTTTTTTTTTTTTTTTTTAAGAGGTCTGGAACAAAAATAGAAAATGATGCATTGTTATGGGAAACTGAATTCAACTTTCTGTCATGGGAAATAAAATAAATGTGGACCTGTGGCTCTTGGAAGGGAAACCCAAGGTTATTTTTCATTCGCGTCCAGAAACGTGAATTTTTAAGACGATAATGAAATGTAAGAAGGCTAAAAAACCTCAGGAGATTCCTTGTCCACCGCGAAAGCTCACGCTGTTCTTTATCATTATTTTTATTATTATTTGATGTTATGGGAGCGTTCGAGAAACCCATGAACATAATGCAATCATTTCATTTTTCGGCGGTGGGAATTGGTAGCTCTCCCCCCAAAAAATGTGCCTCTGAGGTTAGTGTGTACCCTTTTCGGTGCATTTCTCTTTGCATAACAACAGCAGGTCCAGGGCTGTTTTAAACAGCTAAAGGAAGAGAAATGAAACGTCTTTCAGAGGGTCACCGGAAAAAAAAATCTTCTGTTGGGTTTCATGGTTGTTGATATTGGAAACTCAGACTTTCCTCAAGTCCAGACTTAAACTCATAGGAAGAGAAAAAAAAAAAAAAATCTCCCCTGGTATTTATTTTCCTACAGAAGATTTTGCAATGGGGGATATTTCCAAATAAAGGAGAATGATCTTTCTTGAAGTGTTTCCTGCATGAATCCAGGGGGGGGGGGGGCAAAGGCCACCCATCAGGAGACCAGGTGGCCGGAGGGACAGAGAGGAGCGGACTCTGGGAGGCAGATAAGCCTCCTCTTGGAAGCAAGAGCCCATTTGCAATGCATTCACACACACGGCTGGAACCCGACCAGGGTTCTGTAACAAGCCTTCCTTTCCTATTACAACGCCCATAAATATCAAGATACAGAAATAGAGGGGGAAAAAAAGTTTAGAAACTGATTTGCAATCCCTTTGCTGAGCGCGAATGTTCTCAAGGCACTCAGCTTGACACTGGGTGTGAGGACGCTGTCGTTTTAGAGTGGTTCATCCATCAAACCCTCCGACTCGGGGTTCATTTTCTTTTCCATATTTTGTTTATCAGCCCAGGGTGGAGGGGGATGAAGAATTTAACCCTTCATCTTATCTGTGAAAGTCCTGAGATGTCCAATGATTGCAATGCAGCCTATGACCCTAGCAAATGCTCGTGCAAACACATTTCCAAAGCCCTGCAAATAATAATAATAATAATAATAATAATTTTGATTGACAGGTACCATACTGGTTTAGGAAAGTTGAAACAACATCTCTCCCCCAAAAATTGTGATCACTGAAGCAAATCCCACCTTGAAACCCCACCACAGTATCCTTGGGAGGCTGAGGCAGGAGGTTGGGGAGTTCAAAACCAGCCTCAGCGAAAGTGAGGCTGTAAGCAACTCAGGGAGACCCTGTCTCTAAATAAAATGCAAAATAGGGCTGGGGAGGAGCTCAGGGGTCCAGGAACCCTGAGTTCAATCCCCAGTACCAACCCCCCCCCCCAAAAAAAAAAACATAGCATGGTATTAACAGATCTTCAATGAACATAAAACTTGGACAGTTTATAATCTTTTTTTTTTTTTTTTCATTTTTGGGGTACTGAAACATTGACTCTTTGGAACTCTCTGGAACACACCCTGGGAGGTAAAGGTGCAATTTGCTTTTTTTTTTTTTATGGTCCTAATTATTACAATAACCCAATGAAATGTCACCTTGGACGCTGTCACTTTGCAGGACATTCCGACTTCCCCATATATACAGAAATGGTTGTTTCCTGCCTGGATTTGCCTGTATGCAGTTCAGAGAAGCTACGTTTTATGTATTTTTTAACAACTTAGCAGAATCGATGGAGCCCATTCCATTGGGTACCTCCGATCATCAGACTCAGTCCCTTGGGGGGAGATTTGTGACGGACAGACTGGGACGCAGCATTGAGCGTGGAATTGGGAATTCGTGCAAGGATTGCAGAGAATCCTCTAAAGGACCCTCTTTTCTCAAGACGTCCCCAGTTCCCCCCAAAACGGTCCCCAGCGCTGCTCGTTTGGTTTCCAGATACATGATTCTCTCTGTGCGGCTGAGGGACTCCCACGGAAAAAGAAAATGAATGGTTTTCACATGGTTCAAAAAGAAACGAAAGAAAAAGCCGAGGTTGCAAGAATTCACCCTCTGACTTCCCACCGGGCCCGTGTGCTAAGCTTCTTGGAATTTTGTTTCTTCTGTGTGCATTTGGGGCTTTGGGCTGGTCAGCAGGAGGGCCGGATAGGAACCGGCCTTTCTTTACCAAGTTTACCGTTAGCTTCGGGCAGGAGTGTTCACCATTCACGCAGCATTTGATGAAATGTGAAGCCTGCATTTTTATGGACCGAGTTTCCTTTTCGCAGAGATGGACTTGGATCCGAAGTGGCAGCCATTGCTGTCCACTTGGGATAACGGGTTCCAGGAAACCCACCAGGATCTCAAAATCGACAGATGTTCTGGTCCCTTATCTCAGATGGCACGCTCTTTGTGTCCAGTGGACACACATTCTCCATATACTTTAAATCCTCTCTAGATTATCAAAGACAGCTACTGCAATGAGAATGTCATGCTATTGTAATTGCTCAGGGGATGATAACCAACAAAAGCTGCAAATATTGAGTGCAGTTGCAATGGTTTCTTCCCAAAATCTTCCACCAGCCTCCATTGAACCCGCAGAGTGACAATATTCAAGATGGCGCACGGAGTAGATCAATCAATGTCCATTACTGATATTCCAGTTTTGTTCATTTAGACCTTCTTATTGTTGGTGAATATCTACCAGGGAAAATGACTTGCCCTTTGCTGAAAGACATGGGACAGAGAACTTTTGGCATGGTGGGATACCCACAGTGGGCTCTTTAGCAGAGGAAATTGGGAGACCCGTAAAGAGAGAACAAGGTTGGATTTGAAAATGGGTCCATAGAGAAGGTCACACAATTGTTGATGTGGTTTGCCTGTGGTGGACAACTGGCTTGCACGATCACTCAAGGATCATTTTTTGCAAATGGCGGATAATTGGCTCAGACAAGCAGAGGATGAAGATCTTGCGAGATTTGGGGAAACCATGAAGAGTTCAATTTAGCTCGAAATGGCTGCCTGCGGTTCCAGGTGGAAAGATAAAAGTGCAGTGTGGCATTTTGGGTGACTGTTGGATGCCTGAGGGGAAATAGCAGTGTCAAGTCGAGTTTGAACCTGAGTGACTTAGCAAGGTGTCTTATTCCACCAAAGTTGGAGAGGCCAAGAGACAGAGCCCCGTTGTTAGATGTTGGACAGCAGGTATCAAGGCCAATAGTGAGAAGTAACCATTCCAGATGTGCATTCAGTATCCGGCTTGGGAATGAGTCCATAAAAAAAAAATTAATCGTCCCTCCCATTATTTTAAACATTAGCTGTATGGACTGTTACGCATTAACCAGGATGTGGGAAACAAACGTGATAAAGAGAAAAAAGGTTCGGTGATTAGGGCAAAATTCAAACTATAGCTGAGCACCCAGAGAACAGAGAGACATAGGGCAAAATTGTGGATTTTTGTTTGGATTTAAGCCTCCTAGGTTAACCCCGAGCTTGTTCTGATTGCACATTGGTGAAAGGTTTAATGAGCTTCCGATGAAACTTTCATGACTCGGTCCAAGATGTGGCGATCAAGCTCAATGAGAACAACCGGCTCTTTCTCTGCAACCCACTAAAATCTGCTCAGAGCACCCTCGGCCAGGGCCAAAGTCCCTACACACCTACCAAACCCGGTTGGTGACCGTTAAGGTCCCAGGTCAACTCCTTCTATGTGCATGGACCCAGCGATCCCAGGGTCCAGCCCAAGGCGAGACCCAGAAATGCCACCTCTCCCCCACACCCACTTGCAAGAAAAAAAAATCTTTTTTTTTTTGCAAAAGCATGAACAGAAATTCACTCTGAGCAACTGGGAATGACTCAGACATTCTGTCCACCACGGAAACCGGCGAGCGGAAGGCTGAAGCAGAGAATTGGGGAGGAAAAAAAAAAAATCCCACATTTATTTTGCAAAACTCAAGAACGGGTCAAAGGAGAGGGAGACCCAGGGTGCAGGGTTTTCACGACGCCCGGGGTGTTCCCGGTGCATGAGACGATCGTGATCCTGAACGTTGGACGGATGTCCTCACGGTGCACCGAGCAACTGGCGTCTGTCATGCAAAAGGCCAGAATAAATAAGCGAGCGAGCGAGCGAGCGAGGGCCTGTTGGGGCTGGGAGGATGGTTTCCATGCTCAGGGTGGAGTTCACAAAAGCCTGGGCAGCTCCAAGAGCTCTGTCTAAAGCGCCCTGCAGATTCCTGAGCGATGAATCACACAGGAGGCGGGATCCCAGGGAACACAAGACCTGGAGGAGAGCCTTGCAGTCTATTTTATTTTATTTTCCAAAAACCGTAACCATGGGAGCAAAAAAAAGAAAAGTCCGGGGTCAAGCAGAACAAGAAGTACTTGCATAAGTTTTAGAAAGCCACCCCCCCCCCCCCCCGGAATTCTCTCCTGGTTTTACAGGGAGATTTATATGATGTGTAATAACAGTGCAAAGACACATGGCCCCCGTGATAAAGGAACAGTTCACCAAAGTCATGCAACAGAGCTCAACGGGACAGAGAGATAAATGATACGGCGGGACGGGCAACGGAGGATGCTGAGATTGCAGCCCAAGGACAGCATTAAGGAAAAAAAAAAATTCACCAGAACAACGTGTCTAAATACGAACTTGCAGCCGTGTTCGATGTCCATGCTGAAGAAATGCCTGGGACCCATCGGAGCGCTGTGAAATTTTGTAACCCGTGATTTTGCAAATTCTACGGGTGCTGCAGGAACCCAGTTTTATGTTGCATGGTGAATGGAATCGCCTGTACTATTCCTCATTGGAAAATTGCAAGAATGGTAAGATGCAAAGGTAACTCATGTGCGTAGAGGGGTGGAGATTGCAAAAGAGCACGGAGAAGTCCTTTATCTAGTTAAGGGGGGGAGGGTCTGTAGTTCCCTAGGTGATGGGAGCCAGACCCTGAGAACGCCAAGTCCAAGGACCATTCAACTTCCTTATAAAAAATCAGGCAGGATGGCTTGGTGTCCCATAACTGTCATCCCAGAGCCTTGGGAGGCTGAGGCAGGAGGATGGTGAGTTCAAAGCCAGCCTCAGCCAAAGGGAGGCCCTCAGCAACTCAGGGAGACCCTGTCTCTAAATAAAAGGCAAAATAGGGCTGGGGAGGAGGCTCAGGGGTCGAGTGCCCCTGAGTTCAATCCCTGGTACCTCCCAAGAAAAAGAAAGTGGGGACCCTGGGCCACCATGATCAGAGTCTCCTGAGAACTTGCTAGAAATGTACACTTCCTCCCCAGGTCCACTGAATGAGGAGCGAGTGGTTCCCAGACGCCTGTGTTTGACGAATTCTTAGGGGAATCCAATATTCAGGCGACATGGTCAGGTTTGCAAGGTCTCCCACCAAATCTCCTTCACCCTGTGATCTGAGCAGCAAGCAAGGCTGTCAGTCATTCCTGGACCTGCTGCTCTTTCCTTCTGGGTGTACCCAGGATCCCGGGCTTCATCCGTGGAATGGGTAGAATCTAGAAAGGGGCATCCCAGGTATGAGCAAGGTGCAAAGATAAAACATCTCCAGGGTTTAATAAAATCTAACAACATGGAAAGAGCAGGCTCAGGTTATGACTAAGGCGAAATCCCGTGGTGGTCTGGTGTTGCTCAATAGCAGGGGTAGATTCTGGGAAGAGGCAGCTTCTTGGTTCTGCAAACCCCAGAGTGTCCTTAGATAAAGTAAAATGGCCAAAGTGTCAGCAGGCAACACAATCTCTAAAGGACCCCTCGTGTCGGTGCAGTCCCACTGTTGAACAAAGTGTCGTTTGGCTCCTTGATGAAAAACCGCTGGTGGCCATGAATCCCGTCTCTGGAAGCCTTTTCTTTTAACTTACCCAAAGTTCTTGTTGCTAAACTCTGTCTGTCTCCACTCAGCAAAACCCCAAGTAATAACATGTGCCTGTAAATTAGAACCAAGTGGTTTCTATCACCCACTAAAGCGAGGATCTTGTAAACAAAATGGCGGAGCATGCATGGAAAGACCCAGGGGAGGGGACTGGGAATCCTCTGGGTGGAATTTTCTGGGGAAGGTTTCAGAGCACTTCCTTTACAAAACTTTAATAAAATCCACTGGTAAGAAGCACCCGGGGGCAGATGATTTTAAATATTCTATTTGGTTCACACTGGCAGTATAAGAAATGGATCATATTTGAACATAATAGATGCTTTCATAAATGGCAAGGTCGGGCTTCCCAGGTCACCCCAAGAGAACCACCAACTTTTCTTCTGTGCTCCCAGATGCCCATGGTCAATCATAAAGGAAAGAAAAATAGAATGAAACCAGGTACAGAGAGGCAGAGAAGTGCCGTGTGCAGAGCTCGCACAGAAGACATGGCCTCGTGGTAGAGGGAGATTTCCAAACTAACCAACTTCAGCGGTTCTCAGTCCCCACTGAATGACTTCCTGGGATGTTCAGAGTGTATTAAAAGTGCTCACCTGCACCTCAAAAAAACTTAACCCTAAGAAACCAAATAACCCAATCCATCCATGGGCTAAGGAACTGAATTGACACTTCACAGAAGAAGAAGAAATACAATCCATCAACAAATAATAGGTGAAAAAATGTGCCCCGTCTCTAGCAATCAGGGAAATGCACGTCACAACTATGCTGAGATTCCGTCTCACTCGAGTCAGAATGGCTACTATCAAGAACACAAATAATACTGAGCATTGGTGAAGATGTGGGGAAAAGGTTTACCCATCCCCAGCCCTATTTTGCATTTTATTTAGAGACAGGGTCTCCCTGAGGTGCTTAGGGCCTCACTTTGGTAGAGGCTGGCTTGGACCTTGTGATCCTCCTGCCTCAGCCTCCGGAGCTGCTGGGCTCACAGGTGTGCACCATTGCACCTGGCTTATTGTGAAATTCTTGCAACACTCGCAGTTCCGGGAAATGCTTGCTGTTTCCCCAGACCACAAGGAAAAAATCACATTCTTCTATCCTCAGTCGAGGACTTGTTTGTTCACTTCCAAGTGTCACTTAAACCACTGAATTTTCAGACACTTCTTCGTGGTAAGGACCCAGATAGTATCCCGTTGCCTTAGTCAGATCAGGTTGCTATAGCAATTATGTCATTAGACTGGGTGACCCCAAAAGGAGCCCTTCCCTACAGCCCTGGAGGCTGCAGCTCGAGGTCCAGGTGGGGCCGAGGCCAGGTTGGCTGAGGCTGCTTCCTGCTCACAGAGGGCGCCTTCTCCTGGATCCACCATGGTGGAAGGGCAGGGGGCTCTCTGGGTCTCTTTTATGAGGACCCTGTTCCCCTTCCTGGGCTGCACCCCATGACCTCATCACTTCCAATGACCCCACTCCTAATACCGTTACAGTGAGGCATTCGGTGCCAATATATTGATTTGGGGGTCACCATGAACATTCATCCCAAGGTACCATCCACTGAGGTTTAGTGTTTCGAAATCTGAAATTGGGGACGATCAGGGTCCATGTCAACTGACTCTGGGTACCTGCCTATCAAGTGTCTTTTATCTTTTCTTTCCATGATGGATTTGACAGGTGCCCAACTTGGCTACTGAACTTTGGGGAGAAATCGTGAAGAGCAGCTTGAGAGGTCTTTGGGAATCTCTCTGTAAGAGGCACACATGATGCTTAATTGGCCTTTAATTAATATCAACAGAGAGAGGGGAGGGAGCTGTCTGCACTGCAGATGAGCAGAGAATTGCCAACTCCAACATTTGTTCCCATCGAGCAAGCCTAGAAGTCCCAAGGGACCCGCCCCAACCAGCTGCTTGGGATTCCAAGTGAGAACATCTGCCCTCTTCCACTCTGGCTCCCGGTGTCCCTGGATCCTAGGATGTTCCTCCAACACATGTCACCACCGTCCAGTAGCCACTCCTCTCACCAAGGGATCTGACCCTTAGAATCCCCCAACAGGGTGCTGAAAATCTGTACCGTCTTCCCAATATCTGGAAGGGAGTCCCGAATCGAGTCCTGTGCCCAGGAAAGCAAATCCTTCAGGATCAACAGGGGGGGACTCTTCCTCAGGCAGTGTTGGGCTTTGTGGAGCCAATGCGTTCCGCCATCTTGGATGGAGTTTCATGGTCTCCAATTACCAGAAGGTCCCCAGCCTTACCCAATATTCTTAAATGATCTTTGTTCTTTGACTCTTGCAGGTGGAGGTGGGGGAGTTGATTTTGGCTCCCGAGCTCAAAATGCAAAAGCATGTGTGTGCGTTGCCAAAGAGAACCTCACGTGGCGCGGAGGCCAAGTCACCATGAGGTATTCCATTGGAGGAAGCGGACAGGGGAGAAGCCACACGTCATTTCACTTTGGTCTCTTCCATGATGGGTCACCCCAGAGCCCCAAACAGACTTTGCCCATGGACACTCCGTCTCCTGCTCTCTTCCCCGGGGTCACCTTTGTCCCCCCCGGGGGTAGCAGGATGAGATGCTAGTTCCCACATGTGTAGCCGCCCCCCACGATTTATCTGCAGCCTCCAGGAATTAAGTCGTCCTTCCAGTTGACGTGTAAACACCAGCCTCCTTCAGAGGGTGGTGGGGATTGCAGGCTGGGACCTGCAACGGCCCTGACAAGTCAGCTCAGAGCCCGACCCTGTTTAGGGAGACGCAGTGACTCATGGCCGCTCTGGAGACGGCTGGAGGGTGCAAGACCACCTTGGAGGAGCAATCGCCCCTGCAAAGCCCTGCCAAGTGACCTGGAATTGAGAAGGGCTGTGGGCAGATGCAGGGGGTTGACTGAAGTGAGTGCAATCTGACTTCTGTGCCTTGCTCCTCAGCCCCTCCACGATCTTGCCGGGAAGTCACTTGGAAACTGCAAGTCTTGGCCGGGCATCGTCCTGCAGACTGGCAGATGGGTGCTCCCCTTGCCAAGCCCAGAGTGGCAATAAATTAAAGACAGGGCCCAGAGCGTGGCGGAAAAAGCTGGATGCAGAAGCAGATTTATCAAGGCGAGGACATCTCCGGGCCCCCTGCGCTGGCACTGCCAGCCGCCCGCATTCCTGAGGACCAGAGCGTGACAAGGACGCAGGCTGTCAGGACTGTCACTCATCTCAGGGTTTACTGTGTTACTCCGGCAGGCTCTGAGCGGCTGGCCTAACTCCCCCCCTTTGGAACACGGTGCAGTGCCAAATGCGATCGTGCCCGACGGCCACCATAAGTCAATCATTCTGGCGCGAAGCAAAGATCCAGTGGGTGCAAGCCAAATGCCTCTTGCACGGTTGACATGGCCCCGGGGGGAGAGCCATGTGGGAAGAGGTGCTCCGGTGGACCTTCTTTATGATTAGGATGCAACGACAGACGTATTTGTGATGGCAACGTCCAGCCTTGTGACTCTCTGTGGGATTCTTGGGTGGGAAATGAGGCCCCTCAATGGATGATCCCATCTGTCTATTTTTGGGGCCGTCAACACAGAGCCCTAGAGCTGGTCTGTCTGCCTGGACTTGCAGGGACCAAAAATGAGCTCAGAAACCACAGACGCTGATCCAACCATCAGCCCTGCCAGGCTCGAAAACCGTGTCCCTCTGCCAAGTCCAATTTAGAGGGAAAGGCACGGCACCCGGAGGAACGGTCCAATTTGGACAGGATCGTGAAGTCGTTAAATGAGCTGTTCCACCTTTCTCCTCTGGACCTCTGTGTGCGGCGCTTTGCTCCTCTTCATCTGTGCTTTGGGTCTCCCAAACCATCTGTGGAACATCTGCAAGAGTCAGAGTCCAGGCTGGGATTTGCCGTCCAGGTCTCCCCAACACCTCAAGGGGCCATAAGAGCTCATCAATGAGTTTTTAATTCCTCCAGAAATCAGTTTAATTGATGTCCACCCTCTCTGCCAACGTGAGTTTGGAGGAGAGATTCTGGAGCGCAGACAGAACCGTTGGCATTAAGGTCACTATGAGTTAATTATTCATTTCTCAAATATTTATTGAGCATCTACTAAGTTCACGCAAGGTACAAAGGTCCGAGGATGAGGAGTATAAAACTGACTTGTTGAAGCTAATTATCTCTCACAGAGAGGCAGAGAGTAAATTAAAAAAAAACTGTATAGAAAGGCAGAGATGTGTGGGAGATATAAAATAAATCACGTGGGAATCAGAAAGTACCATGTAGGTGCCGCACGGGTGGATTCCTGTGCTAATCAGTTTTTTGTTACTGTGACAAAATACCCAACAAGAACATCTTAGAGGAGGAAAAGGTTATTTTGGCTCCTGGTTTCAGAGATTCAGTCCGTGGTCAAAGCGCTCCATTGTCCTAGGTCTGAGGTGAACAAGGTGTCATGGCGGAAGGATGTGGTGGAAGGAAGCTTCTCGGTTCATGCATGATAATCAGGAAGCCAAGGGAGAGGAAGGGGCCAGGGACAGGATATAGTCCTCAAGGGAAGGTCCCCAAATACACACTCTGTCTCCTACCAGTTAGAGACCTCCAGTAGTCTCCACGCCCTCCCAATAGACCATTCCGCTATGAATCCACCAATGGATTAATCCATTGATGAGGCCAGAGACCTCCCGATCCAGTCACTTCTACACGTTGCTGCATTGGGGACCAAACCTTCAACACAGAAGCCTTGGGGGACACTCCAGAACCAAATGATATCAAATCCAATGGCAGGATATATGTAAAGAGGCGATATTTCAGCTAAGACAGAGCCAAATACCTTAAAGGAAAGAACAATTTGATGATTCCTGGAAGTAGAACCCACAAGACAGGATCGAAAATGGAAAAAGGAAGTATTTAAACAAATCTGTGGTTCTCACAGCATTATTCAAAACACTGAACCATGGAACTAACCCAAATGTCCATCCACTGGGGAGAATAAATAAACAACAATGGTATATCCATGCAATGGAATAGTACGGAGCCAGGAAGAGAAATTTACAGTGATGATTCACGTTACGACAAAGACAAATTTTGAGAACATTAGGCTGAGAGGAAGAAGCCAGATAGAGAAAGGGAGGTGTTGTGTGGGTTCAAGTCCATGTAATTTCCAGCATAAGGAAATTATTCATGGAGACAGAAAATTGATGAGTCATTGTTAGGAACGGATCCCCCTAATCTTTTTGTGCGGAAGGCTTGGCACTGTCCAGTGGTCAGGCTTTTGGAAAGTGATTGCATCATGATGACCCTGATCTTATCAGTGGATTCATCCATTGAGAGCTGAAGGCACTTTGGGGAAATGGTGGAGGCTGTACACAATTGCAGCATGGTTGGAGAAAGTGGGTCAATGGGAACATGGTTTTGCAGAATATATCTTGACCCTGACCCCTTCTTCTCTCTCTCTGTCTCGGCTTCCCCACTGCCCTGTCCTGAGCTGCTCTCCTCCTCCAGGCCCTGCCGCCATTTTGTTCTGCCTCCCCTTGGGCCAGAGCCATGGAGTCAGCCAGCCATGGACTGAACCTTGGAAACCTTGAACACAAATAAACTTTCCCTCCTCTATCATTGCTCTTGTCGGGTCTTTTGGTCACAGCAACAAACAAGGAAAGTGACTACAACATTGTGGATGCCAAGATCCCCCATGGATACCCAGATCTGCAGGGACTCAAGTCCCTTATGACATATTGGCATAGTAATTGCAGAGACCCTATTCACAGCCTCTTGTATTCTTTAAACCATCTGCAGATGACTTAGAATACTTAATGCAATGTGAATATCATGCGAATGGCTGTTAAATTGTATTTATTCAGACATGAAGTGATTACGTCTTCGGAGATGTAACCTCATCAGTGGATTAATCCACTTGGATGGACTCACTGGGTGGTGACTGCAGCAGGTGGGGTGTGGCTGGAGGAGGGGGTCCCTGGGCTGTGCCTTTGGGGTTTCTATCCTGTCCCTGGTGAGCAGAGCTCTCTCTGCTCCCTGGTGCCCTGTCCTGAGCTGCTCTCCTCCTCCAGGCCCTGCCGCCATTTTGTTCTGCTCCCCTTGGGCCAGAGCCATGGAGTCGGCCAATCATGGACCGAACCTCAGAAACCTTGAACACAAATAAACTTTCCCTCCTCCATCATTGCTCTTGTCAGGTCTTTTGGTCACAGCAACAAACAAGAAAACTAACTACAACGTGGTGGATGCCAAGATCCCCCATGGATACGCAGATCTGCAGGGGCTCAAGTTCCTTATAAATGGCATAGTGATTGCAGAGACCCTATTCACAGCCTGTTGTATACTTTAAACCATCTGCAGATGACTTAAAATACTTAATGCAACGTGAATATCATGTGAATGGCTGTTAAATTGTATTTATTCAGAGGTAAAGTGACTAGGTAATGACAGTCTTAATCTAAAAAGTGGATTAATCCACTTGGATGGACTCACTGGGTGGTGACTGCAGCAGGTGGGGTGTGGCTGGAGGAGGGGGTCCCTGGGCTGTGCCTTTGGGGTCTCTGTCCTGTCCCTGGTGAGCAGAGCTCTCTCTGCTCCCTGGTGCCCTGTCCTGAGCTGCTCTCCTCCTCCAGGCCCTGCCGCCATTTTGTTCTGCCTCCCCTTGGGCCAGAGCCATGGAGTAGGCCCGCCATGGACTCAACCTCAGAAACCATGAGCCCCAAATAAAGTCCTCCTCCTCTAATTGACCTTGTCAGGGTCAAAGCAATGAAAAGATGACCCAAAACAGACTCAAATGTGTTAAGAGTATGTTAATAGCATAGCTCCCTCAAGTCAGTCCCCACATGGAGAAGGGACAGGGTCTCTTTTATAAGGTCACTCATCCTCTTCATCACCTCCTAGTGCCCTCATCCTCTAATGCTACCACCGGAGGGTGAGGATTTCAACATAAGAATTCGGGGAAAGGCACACACACATTCAGCTTGTGGAAGAAGTGCCAAATAAGTAGTTACTGAAATACATAAAAAGTAGGAGACGTGCTCTTGTTTCTGCTACAGGAACTTGGGACGTTCGCAGGGATGAAAAGCACTTTGAAGTAGGACCTCCCTCATGTGGAGAAAGAGATGAACACGAGCAAATTCAGCAGGAAGCGGGGAGAAGTGGAAAGGCAAATGTAAGAGTAGAGAGGACTTGGGGGGGGGGAAGAGGGGTTTTGGCAAAGCAGAATGAGATCACTTAATTCTTCATGTTTTTTTCTAACCGTTGCTTCTGGTCTGACCTGGGTTCAAGTCTCAGCACACACTTCCAGCCTTAGGCAGGTTTCCCAGTTCCCCACCTAAGATTTATCTTTACATTTTCCCCAGTTATTTTCCCAATATTTTTTACACAAGAGCAGCAAAAATTTCTCAGAGTATTTGTATAATTTTTTTAAATTTTTTGTATCAGGGATTGAACTCGGGATGCTCAACCACTGAGCTCTCTTTTCAGCCCTTTTTATTTTTCTTTTTAATTTGAGACAGGGTCTTATTAGGTAGCTTAGAGCCTCACTGAATTGCTGAGGCTGGCCTCCAATATGCGATCCTCCAGCCTCAGCCTCCTGAGCTGCTGTGATTACAGGCATGCACAATTGTGCCTGGCTTTTGTGTAATTTTTTAAAGACATGTAAAATGCCAACCCCAGGGACTGTCTTTCACACCATTGACAAAAATAAAAGGGCACAGAGCTGGCTAAAATTCTAAAGAGTTTGAAGTATGTAATTTTAAAAGTCTCTGAGTACCATCAACCATCGCTGTTTATGGATTCTGTATTTGCAAATTGACCTGGTCCCTAAAGTGGGCAGGTAACCTCAGAATGAATGTGCACATGGGTTTTGGGGTCGTTGGCAGGCACAGAGGAAAGACTTCATTCAGCTGATCAGCGTGTTCCCAGCGGAGGTGAAAAACAATCCTACTCTGCCTACTTATTTTAGGTGTCATCCTATAAACGTCGTTTCGGTCGTCTGCGGAGTGCCATGTGTTTGCATACTTGAAATTCTTGTTGGGGATCATGCTGCTTAAAATAGCCCCACAAACAGTGCTGAAATACTGTCTGGCGTTCCTAAATGCAGGGAGAGTGGGATGTGCCTTACAGACCAAAAGACACACTCAGCCGTCTACACCCTTGTGTTCCATAGATGCGCAAGAAATTCGGCTGGATTGAAATACAATTTGTATAAAGCACAAATTGCTTTTTTTTTTTTTTCCTTATCATTGTGACCTAAACAAAATGGTACCAAAAAACTAGCATTCAGATTCCATTGGGAAGTACAAGCCCTCCAGAGGAGACTTCAACATCTGGGGGATGATGCGCAGAGGTTCTGTCCAAATACCGCACCATCTTATATTAGGGTCTTTGGCATAGATGGAGTTGGGTGTCCACAGGGGGGTCCTGGAACCAATACTCAGCAAATACCAAAGATGTCAGCACATTTTACAGAGCTGGGTGTAGACATGAGGGATAGCACACTTGGCTGTGTGTCCAATGTGGGTAAATCAATCTCCAATATGGTGCCCTTCAACAGAAGACAAGCTCACATATGGATTGGTTGACGGTCCCGCTGTGACCAGAGGGCATAGGAACCGACGGCTATCTTTGCCCTTGGAGCAATCTCACAATATTTGCTCGTTCAGTGTTCCCAGTGACCTCATAGAACATTAGCATCATGAATCATGGGGATTAAATGTGGTTTCAAGGATGAGTTCTAGGAACAGAGCGAATCAACCCAGGAACTTTGGGTGCTGCTCATCGGAGCATTGCTGATGATTGATCCAATGGAGCGTTCATAAAAGGAACTTGATGGATATCATATTAATATATGAAGTGGCTGATTGACATGCCCTGCTACAAAGGAGGAGGTTGGTTTCATGACTTAATGCAACATTCACAATGAAAATGGTGTCATATTTATTAATGACAGAGAAATTAAATGAATGCAATTCCTGTACTAAACCATGTAGGAACACGGTATAAAATAGCTACAATGGAATAAAAATTCTCATTTCTTTTCTGACATCATATGGAAAACACTTTAGGAAGGCAGTCATGTTATCAATGTGGACTTTGAAGACTGTATTAGTCACTATTACGTTGCTATAACAAAACACCTGAGAAAATCAAGTTAGAGGAGGAAAGATTCACTTGGGACCCTTGGTTTCAAGGGTCTCAGTCTATGGTTGGCTGGTTCCATTGCTCTAGAAGCCATCAGGGGACACTCCAGATCCAAAGTATCACCTCTCCCAAAAGTCTCATCTCCAAATATTCCCATGGGAGTTAGGGATCCAGTATGTCAATTGGGGGAGGAGGAAATAAACATATATTCCATAACACACAGGTTCCAAAGATTATGATGTGTGTTAAAATATAGATATAGGTCATCCCCCACAAGCTCATGTGTGAAGAAATGAAAGAAAGTTCAGACATAAAATGATTGAGTTATAAGAGTTTTAACCTTGTGAGTGGATTAACCCACTTGAATGGACTCATTGGGTGGTGACTGCAGCACGTGGGGTGTGGCTGGAGGAGGGGGTCCCTGGGCTATGCCTTTGGGGTCTCTGTCCTGTCCCTGGTGAGCAGAGCTCTCTCTGCTCCCTGGTGCCTTGTCCTGAGCTGCTCTCCTCCTCCAGGCCCTGCCACCATCTTGTTCTGCTCCCCTTGGGCCAGAGCCATGGAGTCGGCCAACCACGGACTGAACCTCTGAAGCGATGAGCTCAAATAGTCTTTTCCTCCTCTAAAATGTTCTGGTCAGGTCTTTTGGTCACAGCAGGGCAAAGGCTGCCTTAAACAGCATGAGTGTGGGTTTTAGGGGGCAGACTACCACCTACCTCACCAAATCCCACAGCACAGGATCACAGGATTTTAGGAGAACAGTAAGTCACGCTCAGGTGGCACTTCAGACTAGAGAGGACCTCACACTGTAGCCTGCCAAAGTGACGCACAGTGGATCGATCTGAGCTTCTGTGCTCTCCTCTCCCAGCGGGTCCCCAGAATTGGGTGACAGTGGCACAGATGCTGTAAAAAACACCTACAAGTGACATTGTGTGACAGCAGAAAGAACTGGATGAATCAGAAAAAGAAAAAAAAATTTCACAAGATCAAAACACCATGAAGAACACGTGGGAATCACTTCTGATCATCCTTGCTTTGCAGCTCTTGGGCAGATAGGGACATCCATCACACTATTCTTTCATTCAGAGACAATAAGAGACCAACCCAGCTGACACAGTGAAGAGGAGGACCAAGGAAAAGGTGAACCTGTCCGTGGCTGAGGCTAAGTGTCGCCATTTTGCATGCTCCGCTTCTGGGCAGGGAGCATCTGTACGTTCTTGGCTGATGTGAACGCTCGATTTGGAGATTTCTAGGTAGCATTGGGATCCCTTGAAGAATTTGATTTATATGATGCCAAGTGTATCCATTCATTGATTGGCTCTTGCATTTATCTCACAGCTGTCCATGGAGTATCTCCCAGGGTCCTTCTGGGCATTGCTCAGAGACATAGATGAACAGGATACTCAAGCTCTATACCCAGGATTACCAAGTCTTACTTCTATGCTCCTCCAAAGTTAGATGAGTTCATTCACAGCCGCAGATAAGTAGGACGTACAAGCTCCATGCTCAACGTGACCAAGACTTGACATCATGCTGCACAGAGGAATGTGGATTTGTTTGTTATAGGTCCTCCTGGAAAAGGATGAGGGCAGAATTGCTCCTATATCCGTTCATTTTTCCATTACTGCAACACAGTACCTGAGGCTGGGCACTTTCATAAAGAAAAGAGGTTTGTTTGATCTCAGGGTTCTTGAGGTACAATGTCAAGGCACCACGTCTGATGATGGCCTTCTTACTGCAGTACGCTATGACTGGCACAGGACATCTCATGGAAAGACACTGGGAGCATGCATGTGTGTCCTGTTGTCTGTCTGTCTGTCTCTCTTCTTATAAAGCCACCAGAATTCAATCAAGGGGGATCCACCCTTGCTGCAATCTGGCTGGGCACAATTCATGAGCCACTTGTCAAGCACGAAGGAACTTTATTTTTAGAACACACACACACACACACACACACACACACAGCACCACGCGGCTCTCCAGGAATTCCCTCAGAGCCCAACTGCCACCACCGGCTCTTCCAGCGAGCCTCTCAACCCCCACTCCTCCCACTCTTGAGGCTGATTGGCTGGGTCATGTGGGCGGAGCCAAAAGAGTCCCCCAATGAGCACCTCCGTGGTCTGAAAGGGCGGGAAAACAGCCCAATGAGCATCACCGCAGCGGAGCCAATCAACTGGAAGTTTGCTGGGGCCACTTTGACTGTGGCTCTCAACACACCCTGATGTCCATTTCGAATCTTAATCACCTCCCTATCCCCCATCTCTCAGCACCACATTTGAGTTAGGTCACCACGCAGGAACTCTTGGGGGACGCTTGATCCATATCTAAACCATAATAGTTATTGAGAAGGGGTCATTGATGGCTGCACACATGATGTGACATTAGCCTGTTCTCTGGGGCAAGCACCCAGCCTGGACATTAACATTCATGGACTCCTATTTGACCTAGAGAGTGCCTAGAGCCCATCACTGGTCAAACCAATGTGTCAATCATTATCCAAAACTTCCACCCACCCACTGACTCCCCTGGTCTTTCTGTGGCCAATAAATGAATGATGTTGGTACCTAGCGGGCGTTTTCAAGATAGTGGGGTGCCATTTTGGTGTCAATCATGACTTTCTGTGTTCGGTTTTCTTACAAGGACACTGGTGCAAAAATAACTCCAATTTTGTTATGGGTGATGTCATCAAATGTGGTAACCCTGGAAATGCAACCTGGTGAATGAATAGAGAATTAGTCGGCTTCCCAGGGTGATGTCATAAAGGGAAATGGGAATAACCCAATTTAGACATGTCCTAGAAGAAGAGAAAAAGAAGGATTTTGGATAATAATTCTATGAATTCTTGACTTTTAAAATATTCATCATAGTGAATTTTATCTCTCTCTCTCTCTCTCTCTCTCTCTCTCTCTCTCTCTCTCTCTATATATATATATATATATATATATATATATATATATATATATATACTCACAGTTCTTAAAATCTTAAATCACAAAGCCAAGAGTCCCTCAGAGTCCAGGGCGGCTGCTATCCACTGGGAAGCATCCTCTGCCCACATCAGTTAGGAAGGTTCATACTGCAGAGAGCTCAAGAGTTTCCCCCCAAAAAATAAGTAAATAAATATGGGTCCCCATTTTAACAGCAGGTACCTGTCTGTATGTATGTCCTGATCATTTCCTGTTGCTATAACAAAATGTCTGAGACCAGGTGATTGGTTAAAAAAAATAGAGCTTTTTAAAAAATCTCTCTCTTATATCTGGATACTAGACATCTAAGAGCATGGTGCTGGCATCTGGTACTTGCCTTGGGCTCCATTCTAACATGGCACAGGGTGTCAACGTGGTAAGACAGTGCAGGCACGGCACCTGGGGACTCTGTTCCTCTTATACAGCTACTAATGCCCCCATGGGACCCACCCTCATGACCTCATCTAACCCTAATTACTCCCCAAATGCTCCACCTACAAACATGATTGGTCCAGACCTTTGGGGAATAAGTTTCCAACACAAGAATTTGGGGGAGACACATATAAACCATGGCTGAGACCTTACTTGGAAGCAGGGTCTCTGCAGACGTCATTAGTAAAGGGTCCTGAGATGGGCTCTTCCTGAGTTAGGCGGCCCTCGTGCAATGGCTGTGTCCTCCCAAGAGACAGAGGAGGGGACACAGACCCACAGGAGGAGCCCCGTGGAGACGGAGGCAGAGACTGCAGTGAGGGGCCACCAGCCCAGGGCCACCTGGAGCCCAGGAGCTGGAGAGGCAGGAGGAGCCCCCTGGAGCCCTGGAGGGAGCTCAGCTGGGGACCCGGGTCCAGCCTTCTGCTCTCTGGAGCTGGGGGAGTGTGGATTCCTGTTGTGTTGATAACCCTGTGGTTTCCTTAGGAGTGGGTCTAACTCATCTCATTGTAGACAAAGAATCTAGAGAGGAACTAGGTCTTGGTAGACATGGATGGATGAATAGATAGAGGAAAGAGACTGATGGATAAATGGATAGAAAAACACACAGTTAGGGAAGATAGATGGAGGATAAACAGATGGTAGATAGATAGGTGATAGAGATGGACAGGTGACAGCTGGGTGGACGGATGATGGACAGAGACTCTGTCCTGCAGGTCTCCTCTGCACTGGGGGCCTCTGGGGCTGGGGGTGCTCTGGGGTGGGCTGTGTTGTGCACTGCAGGAGGTGGAGCAGCCTCTCTGGGCCCCACACACCAGGTGCCAGGAGCAGCCCCACGCAGTGGTTACAGCTAATAACACCTTCAGGCGTCAGTCTCCTTAAGGGGTAACATCTCTCTTGGTTGGATACTATTGTCCTCATGGTCACTGAGTTCTTTTACCAGTCTTAAAAAAAATATGTCCATTTTCATTTATTTTCTCAAAATTGAGATTTGAATTGTCTCCCCGCTTTGCCTTTGATCACATTGACATTCGTAAACGCCCTCAAGAGCCTTTGGTACATCCGCCATCTTCAAAGCAGCCTAAGGTGAGATCCTACCCCTTTATGAAAAAGAAAAAATAAAAATTTTAATTTTGTGTGACGAGCACATCTAAATCAAGCTTGAGTGCACATGTGGGCTGCTGAGGGACTTAGAAATGCTCTGTCACCACATGGTACCAAGCACCTGGCATCACACACTCTACGGGCTGATCAAAGATCCTGAGGATTTTCAAGTTCATTACATAGAACCTCTCTCTTTTTGCATGACAAAGAGCAGGCTCCCAGGAACCCGATGTTCCTCTCCAAGCTGAAATTGGTCTAATTTCCACCAGGATGACAGAAGCCCTGTCACACGTACCTCTGTCCTTGACTCAAGCTCGTGGGGCAATAGCTGTACGAGGCAGTTGAACATATTGACCACACACCAAGTATACAGGGGCAGTTGGCAATGACCCAGTGACCACCCCCCCCCAAGAGAAGCAAGGCAAGCCCAACACCCTCACTCTGTCTCCTGCCCACGTGGGTTTGCATCTAACCAACGCCCTTAGATTTTGCCTCTATTTGATGGATATTTTTATGGGTGAAAACTGTACCGGTTGTGGGAATGCACCTCACAAGGAAGACTTCCAATATGGCGCCCTGAACCCTCAGGGATCGGGGGGAGGGATGACGTATCTCTCCATTTTGTTCCTGTGGAAACACAACCTACATAAAGAAATGAGTAAGCCCTGAACTGGGGGGAGAAGGAACCCAGTCACCTGAGTGTGACCTAGAATGACAAAATATCTTAGACCCTCAGAAAGCTCTAATGTCATGTTTTGCAATGCTATCTCTTCATCATGTCATTGTTCAATAAAATAAAATGATTTTCTACCAAAAACCTTGCAGTCTGTAACTTCCACTATTCTTTCTTTTCATGCAAAATAATAATAATAATAATGCACACACACACACACACTCACATATATATATGCACACAGGTGGATTAGCCCAAAGCATAGATGGTTCCCAACGCAATGGTGGTCCATCTTCTGGTGGCCAGCAACCACCCCTTGGCTAGCCTTGGATCTGGGAAAGAGCCACACTTTGCAAATAAAATGTCTCCTTCAAGACAAAAAATGGGCCAAAGGGTCTTTGCTGTGTCTCTGTGGGGTATTTCCTCTCTCCCCCCTACAGTTCCAACACAAGTGGTCTTTTTAATGATCGTCTCCCTACAGCACGGCAGAATTTCATATCAGGGTTATTAGCATTGGCTGTTCTTCAAAGGGACTCATTTATGGAACTGTCTAAACAACTTCCTATAAAGTCATCTCCACTGAAGGCAGGCCCTCAGGACAGAACCACCCGGCCGGTCCCTTCTAGCCAGAGGTCACCCAGCTGGTAAGGGGCAAGTGAGAATGGAAAAAAGAAGAATCAGGGAGCGTCAGAAAAGTGTGGGAATGCAGAGGAGCCGTGGAGAGCCACAGGTTGGGACTGGAAGCTCATTTACATAGTTGTGGGGTCTGCAGTTGCTGAGAGTCCCAAAGGCAGAGCCAAGGCCAGCAGAGGGGTCAGCCCACCCATGTTTAAGAACATGAGCATCATCGTTCACGACTTAGGAATCCTCATCCCAAAACCCACTGTGTGAGGGTGCAGAGAAACAGGCACACAAGCCAACCACTAAACCAACCATCCATCCCACCATGACAGAGCCCTTTGACCTGCAAACTCAGACAGAGAAGCACATTTGGGTTAAGAGTGAATGCTTCGTGTTCATCTCAGAGATTCAAAATGGCGCACGTATGGCTACATCCAGTCGAGGCTTAGCTCCCTGGTGTCCTTCACCCTCGTGGTCAGACAATGGGAGCACCAGACCCACTCTCTGCTCCAAATGAGCTCAGTTAATCTGAACCTGATAGTATCAGCTGCCCTTCATCTCCTCGCCCAATTCCCACAATCCAGAACATAGAGAGCAAGGCCCATGTTACCAGCAAAGCCGTCCATGATCTTCAGAGTAGCATATAGCTCCCTGGAGCCACCTTGATCCACACCCCTCTTTCCATCTTTACCTCTTTCCATCCATGTTACCTTCTATCTCTGACTCATGAACGACGTGGCCCCGTGCCAAGAGAAGTTCCACCATCTTTCCTGCAACTGGGAGACCTTCCCTTTGCACACATCTTGAACACATGGGTAAAGCTCCACCCTCAGAGCCTGGGGTGGTGTGTGTTTGGGAAGCAGAGATGCACTCATGGCCCAGGGAACAGAACTTAGAAAACCAAAGGCACAGTGAGGATGGCAGAGAGTCACTCCCATGCTGTCGCCGATGAGGAATGCACAACCACAGAGGTTGACCCATCCCCCTTTGGTGACATTGCCTGATCAGAGTCTGGAGGCCCTCTCCAGCCATCCCGGCCCCGAGACCTTACTCCTGACCCATCTGTGAGATCCAGCTCCATGACGTTGTGGGCCTGGTATTTCTTAAAGACACTTTGGGGAAAAGCATATGCAGCTGGTGTGTGGAGCAAGCACGAGTCACTGGGCGGAATCATGAAGCAATTTCACTTAATCTCCTACCACTGCTTCTAAATATATTTGGTGGGGGATGAGGTTGGGGAATTCTTTGTTGGACTATGGAATAAATGATAGCCAGTTGCCTGGTTTCTCTCTCTCTCTCTCTCCTCCTGTTTTCTTCTCCTCCTCCTCCTCTTTCTCTATCTATTCATCCTATCCAGATGGAAAGTCTCCCCACTTCAATATCTTTAACTTGACTCCGTATGCAAGTTCCTATTGGTTTGCAAACTCACATGTCCACAGATTGGCCAGGGATCATGAGGTGGACACCTTTGGGGGTTGTCATTACTTATCAGCTGACCACATTGGGGGAGGGTCTCCCTATTGAGTTCATATTCACACCTAGCGTGGAATCCCGTGCATTCAGATGGTACTGAGGTCTAGGGGGTTTCCTCTTAAAAATATGGGCTGAAGCTATGGAACCTATCTAGGTGTCCATCAACAGATGTACGGAGAAAGAAAAGAAGGTATAGAAAAAACATGGAGATTGATTCAACCACCAAGAAGAACAAAACCATGTTATTTTCAGGAGAATGGGCAGAACAGGAGACCATCATGCTAAAGGACATGGGTCAGACTCAGAAAGTCAAGGTCACGTTTTCTCTCATTTGCAGACGCTAGAGAGAAAAAAGGAAAGGAAAGGAATTTCATGAAAATACAAGAAAGGCTAGTAGAAAAAAAAAGAGATCAGAGGAGGGAGGTGAAGAGGGATGGGGCACCGTGGTATGAGCCTGTAATCCCAGAGACGTGGGAGGCTGAGGCAAGATGGTTCTGACTCCAAAGCCAGCCTCAGTAACTCAGCAAGACCCTGTATCAAAATAAAAAGTAAAAAGGGCTGGGGATGGGTCTCAGTGGTTAAGTGCTCCCCTGGGTTCAATCTCTACTACAAAAATAAATAAATAAATAAGCGAGCCCAATCCCTCCCCACCACTAAAAAAGCTTTGTTTTAGAGGAAAGTGAAGAGAAGTTGAAACCCTAGGAGAAAAATAAATGGGTCCTCATTTTTGTGGATTCTAAGAGACATGAGGTATATAATATTCCTGTTTGATTTCCTCTAGAATCTGATAAGAAAAATGGCCTTCAGAATGGTCCTATTTCAGCAATATCAGACATCCAGAGTCATCGTTTCCAACTATGTGTAGCCGAATCTGGGCTCAAGACCAACCTCTGGCCAGCTGTTGCTGACCAGGTTCTAATGGAACGTGGAAGCACCATCAGATTGCGGGTCCACTTTTCAGCCTAGGAAGCAAGTGTGCTTCGGAGTTGATGGAATTTGCTCTTTGGGAAGCGGAAGGTGAACTGCCCACCTCCTGACTCCTTCCACTGAGGTAGTGTCCTGGCTGAATCTTAAAAGCTGACCCAATCCCTCCCCACCACTGACTGAGCTTGCTTTCAGATAAAGGAGAAAACAACCGGTGCTGATTTTTGTGGATAGACGCGTGGCATAGAGTTCAGATGGGCATCTTTCTGGTTGGGTCAGTGGGGATGTTCTGCAGTGCCCTATGGGAAATGCAGTGTGACTCAGGGGTGGGGGGACTGCACTGTGAGCAGGAGGTCCCCAAGCTTCAATCCCAGCAATGCCAAGTAAAGAAATCAATATTAAAATTAACGACACGGTGCTGGTGGGTGTCCAACTCTGTTACCTGATACCTGATGGGTCTGCACACTTTAATGGGATGGGTTTTCAGTAAGTGGTTACAGCTCAGTGCCAGTTGCCCTCAGGAGTCAAGATGCATATGTCTTCGTCCTTACTGAGTCACATCAACGCAGGAATGCCACTTGTCTCTGCACGTCCCATGATGTGAGCACCTTCCTGAAAATGGTGCATGAATGCATGTTGTTTATAAATAATACGTGCCCCATACTTCCACACAGGATCAAGGGATCAGACACAGCTTATAATCAGGCTGCAGGTGTGCATGATCATTAAAGACCCAGGAAACACCACAGAGCACGTTATGAGAAAGACTTTTTGTTCCCCTACCCCCAGGATCCCAAATGAATTCTCATGAAATCCTTCAATCCACCAACCTGGAAGGACATCTGAAGCCTGCCATGATCCTGTCCTCTCCATGACAAAAGGTCTGCATCTCCTTATGGCTGAGCCTCATGTTTATACAACAAAGCGTGTTCAGCACCTGTCTGTGGTCACGCCCAATAGCAGGGTTGGGGTGCTCGGATGGTGCAGGCTGTACTTAGAGCAGTCCCCTCTTGAGATGCAATCACAGGGGGCGGGAAACCCTTCCAACCCTGTCTCCAAACTGCACATGGAGTTGTGCCCACAGAGTATGTTCACAGTGCTAGCTGTTATGACTCACGTAACGATGATTTAAAGGGAACACGAGGACCCACCTGGATCCTGTGTCAATGCTACACAATTTGACAGAAGAGACCTGAGTGCCCGTGGATTCTGGTATATACAGGGGCTACAGAACCAGCCCCCTTGGATACGAAGGTCAGTCAACCTTACTTTGTGAATCTTGTGCTCATTTGCAAAAACTATGAGTTTCTTCTTGGAGTGCTTCAGATTTTTCGACTATTATTGGATGGGTTTGGGGGAAACCTGGGTTTCTCACCTGCTTTATCTCAGTAATTTAGAGATGGAAGTCACCATAGCCCATCAGATTTTCCCAATCACATAGTATTTGAGATAACTTTCCTTTGGAACTACATGGGATGGTGGGAGAATTTTCTTTCAGAATACTATTCCTATCTGATCAATGATGATGACAATCATATCACATTTGGTAGCATGATATTTGATTTCTGTGCATGTGTTTGTAGATATCCTCTGCTATCTCATCCTTGCTTTTCATTTAAAAAAATTACAAGGGGAAATCAGTGTTATTAAAAGGGCATAAGTTGACCCTATAACTCTAGAAGTAATTTTTAGTTAAAAAAATGCCTTATTTGAATATTATTTCTATCATATCTTCAATCACAATTTCTAAAGTGAGGAACCCAGAGATCCCACTGGGGAATCCACATGTAGCCCAGTACAACACTGACCCTAAAGAATCACTAGACAGAATCATGATTAATACAGTGCTTTCTTCACTGTGTGTGCGGAACATGGTGGTGCCTTCCCCTTCTCATTCAGGAAGTTGTGACGGAGTCTATCTGGATGGAAGGTTCCACAAAGGCCATGTGTTGAGGGCGTGCTATTGGGAAGTAGTGGACCTTTAAGAGGCGGGGCCTGTTGGGAGAAGGTTAGGATATTGGGGGAGTGGCTTGCAAGGGGATTGTGGGACCCCAGTCTCTTCCTCTGTTTCTCCCCTTCTGGTTCAAGATGGAACCATTTGCTTCTGCCATGACATGCCACCATGGGCCACCATCCCCAGGGGCCAAACCAATGAACCTGCCTGTTCTAAGACCCTGAGCCTCTAAGTCTGTGAACTGAATGTGGCTTGCTTCCCTGGAAGAAGCCTGGAAGTGAGGTGCCTTCCTGCAGCAATTCAAGCTGACTAGGATCTATGCATACAAAGAGTCAAGAAAGAATCCATTGGAGAGTTGTTATGTTTAAAAAAAATAGTCAAGGGTGCCCAAGTTTTTAATTCTGAAAAATGGGATTTTTTTTTTCTTTCATCAAAGCTGAACTGACATGTTTCTGGGACATCAAAGATATCTCGATATATCAAAGATGAGTTTAGTTATAAGTGTAAAAACATATGCAAACCACATTCAGAGTAGAGTTTTAGCAGCAGTGAAAGGAAAGCACTGTTTGCAAAATCTGCTTTGTGTTTGGCATAAGGGATACGCTCGGATGTCTTTGGTTTAAACAGTGAAATTGAACCGTTCCCATTAGCTGGACCTGTTTTCCAAGGGAAAAGAATTCACTGTATCTGACCCAAGACAGTATTTTCATAATATAAATTGCAACGGTGCTTCAGAGTGTGGCTGGAAACGAAATCTGTGGCTGGAAACCTCTCCTTCCGGATTTTATTCCAGGTGTTTTCTGACTGTAGATCCTAAGTCATAGGAAAATGTCTTTTTAAAGGTGAAAATTAGAGTGAATTTTTTAAAAGTGCTAATGATTATGGTTGCTACTGTAAAGGGATGGTTTTATTTACAGATAAGGTCTCACTGAGTGGCTCAGAGCCTCACTTTCACCGAGGCTGGCCTTGAACTTGCCATCCTCCTGCCTCAGCCTCCCGAGCTGCTGGGACGACAGGCGTGAGCCACTGCACCCAGCTGCAATCTGCACATCTTCCCGATGAAAGGCTGAAGGTCATGCAATTGCTCAATAAGGTTCACTGGCAAATACTGGGGCTAGCATTCACGTTGGTAGTGCCAATAGTCAGTCAATTAAAACCTCTCATTTCAAATCATGCTATATTTACATGCTCGATTGATTTTCCAACTCAGAAAAGCAGATTGATGCATGTTTTAGTCAGCTTTTTTTTTTCCCCCTCACTGTGGTCAGAAGACCTGACAAGAATAATTGGAAAAAGAAAAGTTTATTTTTGCTCACAGTTTCAGAGGTTCAGTCCATAGTTGGCCGACCCCATGGCTCTGGCCCAAGGGGAGGCAGAACAAAATGGCGGCAGGGCCTGGAGGAAGAGAGCAGCTCAGGACAGGGCACCAGGGAGCAGAGAGTGCTCTGCTCACCAGGGACAGGACAGAGACCCCAAGGCACAGCCCAGGGACCCCCTCCTCCAGCCACACCCCACCTGCTGCAGTCACCACCCAGTGAGTCCATTCAAATGGATTAATCCATGACTTGGACTCCACCTCATAACCTAATCATTTCGCCCCTGAATTTGTTTTGCAATGTCTCACACTTGAGCTTTTGGGGCATAGCTTTCTCCTATTCAAACCATAATAATGCAATTATGATCATAACTAGGTTTGGGGTCAGATCTTAGTTGACTTTCCATGACTTTGACAAATACCTGAGATCATTAGCATATAAGGAGAAAAGGTTTTATTTCAGTTCCCAGTTTTGGAGGTTCCTGTCCCTGAGTGATCAACTCCATTGTCCTCGGGTCCCTGGTGAGGCAGCACATTATGGTGGAAGCTGTGGAGGAAGAAGAGACTTCCTGGCTAGGGAGCAAAAAAAAAAGAGAGAAAGAGACTGGGGTCCTAATATCCCCTTCAAGACCACACCCCTGATGATCTCACTTCCTCCCACTAGGCTCCACCCCTATGACCCAACTTCCTCCCACAGGTCTCCACCCCATATGACCTCACCTCCTCCTCACTCCTCCCACAAGGCTCCACCTCTGGTGACATCACTTCCTCCCACAAGACTCCACCCCTAATGACCTGACCTCCTCCCACAAAGCTCCACCCCTTATGGCCTCACCTCCTCCCACAAGGCTCCACCTCTGATTACATTACTTCCTCCCATAAAGCTCCACCCCCTGATTACCTCACTTTCTCGCCTAGGCTCCACCCCTGATGACTTCACTTCCTCCCACTAGGCTCCACCTCTAAGGGCTCCTCCATCTCCCAAGCTGAGACCCAGACCTCCACCCTATAGGTCTCTGGGTGAGATTCACCAAACCACAGCAGCCCTCTTCCTACTTGGCATCTTCTTCAGAACCAAGAGCTATTTTTGAAAAGCTGAACCAGTGTAGTTCTTTCCTTTAAAATAACTGGCACCTGATATTTGTACATATTTACGAGGTACACTGTGTGGTCATTTAACACATGTCCACCATGTGCAATGACCATCTCAGATCCATTAGCATTCCTGTGTCCTCATCCACATTTCTACAGGCTGATAATCTTCCATCCCCTCTGGCTGGTTGGAACTTTGTCATAAATGACCATTGGCTGGGTCCCCCTCCTGTGCCACATATTCCTCCTATCCAACTCGACGCCTGTCACTATTATCTAACCTTTTTTTAAAATGATGCAATTTCTAATCCCAAGCCGATACACAAATAGAGTGAGAGCGGTAGCCCACACCCCTTCAAAACCTGTCCAGTGTTGTCCATTATAGATGCTCCTATATGGACAGGCACACTGGTGCATGCCTGTCATCCCAGTGACTCTGGAGGCTGAGGCAGGAGGATTGAAAGTTAGAGGCCAGCCTCGGCAACTTAGGAAGACCCTAAGCAACTTAGTGAGACCCTGTCTCAATATTTAAAAAAAATAATAAAATAAAAAGGGCTGGAGATGTTACTCAGTGGTCAAACTCCCTTGGTTTCAATCCCAATACCAAAAAAAATGATTTTTTAAATATGTTTTTTAATAATCTTCTAAAAAAAGAAATAAAGGGAGCAAAACAAAAATAGGAAAAATAAAGAGGAAGGAGAGAGAAACCTTCTGTGTCCAAGAGATTGCAAGTGAAAGAGCCCACAAAAAGCCGATTACAGCAGGGAAATTGGGACTAACCCTGAAGCCATCTTCAAATGCATTTTAAATATACTTGGTATGGAGTCCGATTTTTTTTCTTTTCTTTTTTCTTTTTTTGCACATGAAACTGAGCAGATCACTGCAACTTATCAGGGTGACGTCAGCCAAACCACGTTCGTCCACAGCAGATCTGCAGAAAGCACAGATCAGAAAGGGTGATGTCAAGGTTTGGGGTTTTTTTGTTATGTTCTGTTTTATCAAAACGTTGATAGCGTTTGCTTTCAACTTGAGTTCCAGAAACAAGCTTCCTGGCCCAGAAAACTTCGGCGTGCGGTCCATCCGTTTCAGCCAATTTCTCCCCGTCACTTTGCAAAAATCAGACTTCAAAGGGCGCTGACCTCATGCTGAGGAGGAGCACAGCCCAAATGCAAAATTGCAAAGCCCCGGGAGGGTGAGGGCAGAGGTGAGATCCTGGTAAAAATCAGGAAATGAAAGGCTGCATCTGGTCTGACCTCCAGAGCCAGTGGGCTGTCCCTTAACCTCCTGGGGCCAGCAGGGCCAGCTCCTCCCGTCTGTCTTTCCTGTGTGATGAGAGGGGTCCTGACACCTTGGCCCAGGGAGTGCAGAGTGCAGACAGGCTACAGAGAGAAGGAGGTGGTGCAAAGACCCTCTTCAAACCCTGATTCTTGCTATCAATTCAGATACAGTTCAGGCCTGTCACTCAGAGTGACAGGCGGGAGTGTATTGAAGGGGTGGAAAGGGGAAGGGGACACTCTCAAGGGGCAGAGGGGTCCTCTCAGACAGGACAGGGACAGCATGCCCCTCCTGCCCTCTGGTTTTATTGGGGTCCCAGGGAAGTCTCCAGAGAACCCTGCCCAGGTCCCCCTCCTGACTTTGACGGACAGCAGGGTGACATCAGACTCTCCAGTCCCCAGGGCCATGGCCACTCTGGGTCACCCTGGCCCCTGCTGCCTGGTTCTCAGTGGAACCTGTTCTTGCAGACTTTAGGGTTGGAGGAAGGATCCTTGTCTCCTGGGACCTGGTCTGCATCAGGGTCCCAGAAGTCCCCCCTTCAGGGTCCCCTGGCTCCTCTCAGGGACATGACTTCCCGCCTGCATGTCTCCTGCAGGTCACAGGTGGTGTGTGAGGAAGGTGGCGGAGCCTGTGCCCAGAGGCTAGGCAGGGCTGCAGGTCCAGGGCTTCTGGGAAGGAAGCTGTGGGGTCAGCACCGGGGACAGTTGATAGAACTGTCCCCTGGACCTCGGGTTCCCACCACCTAGGTCTGTCTGTCCTGTCAAAAGACAGATCTAAATTGAAATGAACACAAATTTCTTTAAAAGTACCTAGAACCAAACAGCCAGTACCTTCAGTGCTGAGTGCTATGTGCTGAATATCTGCATGCAGTCCCTCTAGAGAAAAATCACAGGCTGAGTTTCTAGGGATGTGGGTCCTCTGAGAGGTCCATCTGTCTGCACTGAGCTCCTGGACTTCTGTCCTTCCTACTGAAAATTGTGCTCTCTTCTCTGTGTAGGAGCCCATGAACCTGCTCCTGTGCATTAGGACAAAGAATTAGTTCCCGGTTGGCTTTGCTAGTGAACCCTCCTCCTTGGCAGATGACCACGCCGGAACCTTGTCTTGATTTCCCCTGTTGAAGAGCAGCATGAATAAAATTTAAAATGTAGCTCATTAAAGAAGATACACAAGCCAGGTGTGGTAGTGTATGTCTGAAATCCCAGGGGCTGGAGAGGCTGAGGTAGGAGGATTGCAAATTGGAGGCCAGCCTCAGCAACTTAATGAGACTCTGAGTAACTTAAGGAGACCCTGTCTCTCAATAAAAAAATAAAAATAAAAAGGGCTGAGGGTGTGACTCAGTGGTTAAGCCACCCTGGGTTCAATCCTGGTACCAAAAAAAAAAAAAAAAAAAAAAAGAGTTTTATATAATAAATTCTTATGGTTGTTATGGTTTAGATGACAGGTGTCCACCAAAAGCTCATGTGGGAGACAATGCAAAAACATTCAGAGGTGAAATAGTTGGGCTATGGGAGCTGTAACCTAATCAGTGGATTAATCCACTTGAATGGACTCACTGGGTGGTGACTGCAGCAGGTGGGGGGTGACTGGAGGAGGGGGTCCCTGGGCTGTGCCTTTGGGGTCTCTGTCCTGTCCCTGGTGAGCAGAGCTCTCTCTGCTCCCTGGTGCCCTGTCCTGAGCGGCTCTCCTCCTCCAGGCCCTGCCGCCATTTTGTTCTGCCTCCTCTTGGGCCAGAGCCATGGAGTCGGACAGCCACGGACTGAACCTCAGACACCATGAGCCCCAGAGTAACTTCTCCTCCTCTATAATTGTTCTTGTCATGTCTTCGGCTCACAGCAACAGGAAAGCTGGCTAAAACACTGGTGGAGGGAGATGAACATTGACTCTTCTCAGAAACACATTTGAACCACTTCAGAGCCACCAGGTTGGGAAGGCTCAGGGGGCACATATGGCTTTCCCATCAGGGATCCTGACCCCCCACTCCTGGCCATTGTTCAGAAAGGAAGTTGGAAGGAGTCAGACAAAGTTGTGGACTCCTGCCTCAGACACAGTGTTGAAGCTCCGCCCTTGCATATGGCGGCACTTCCTGGAATTGATCAACAAAACTTCTTACCTTGTTCCATCTCACCCTGCTCCACCCTTTTATGATTCAGTCCTCACTATTTTCCACATAATGCTCCATCTCTTCCCAAAAGACCTTGTGGATGGTTGATCTACTGATCTTGGGAAACCCATGGTGACTGATTCCACTGCATTCTCTCAGGACCCTAAGGAACATTCGACCCTCCATGATGATCCCT
The DNA here is from genome assembly GCF_047511675.1 of Marmota flaviventris. Classification (NCBI taxonomy): domain Eukaryota; kingdom Metazoa; phylum Chordata; class Mammalia; order Rodentia; family Sciuridae; genus Marmota; species Marmota flaviventris. The sequence continues at coordinate 16,690,295 of NC_092519.1, forward strand.
GAACTTACCCACTGCCAGTGTCTGACAACAGATCTTCAAAACACACTCCATTTTTTTCTTTCTTTCTTTTTTTTTTAAAACTACCCAAATGCCTATTTGGCAGAAAATAGAACTTCTGAGCTCCCAGACAAGTGGGAGGGAGCGTTTGAAGGTATTTGAATCACATCCGCTTCCAGTTCTTTGCAAACATTCAAATCTCATTAAGTGGTTCCTGTAAAATCTGCCCTTCACCAGACATGGCTGGGGGATGTTTCCCCTAATGGTTTTGCAAGTCTCCCGTGTCTGTGTGCCTACGGTAGGCGTCGCGTCGTGAAGATAAAATTCAGGACAATTTCAAGGCATTAACACAAGTCCAAGGAATTAAAGTGTCTCAGAAGCGCCCTCTGAGTTGGGTGACTCATGGGTGGTGGAGCGTAATGTAGAGATGATGTATTCCCAGACGATGAGGTGAGAATAATGCACTCCATCCAAAGGTTCTGTCCCAAGAAAGCGGTTAAGTCACCCCAATGGTCATACATCCCATTAGGATATCTAAGACTGCTTTGGTTTCCATCACTCCTACAGCCGAGGGGGCTGAGAGACTCCTGCTGACATCTGCACATACTTCACAAATGAATCAGTGGGAGAGCAGAAGGGCAGAAAATCCACCACCCACATCATCCCATAAAAGCCTGGATGTCTTTAGCAAAAAAATAAAATTAAATAAGCACATCTTCCTGACCAGTGGACACGTTTTTATTTTTCAACCTCCGGACACCCCTAAACACATTTGAGAGGCGCAGGAAATCTTCATTAACCCACGTTCAGCAAGGAAAATGAGTGACCTGTCTCTACCTAAGTGGATTCACCAAGGGGCTACCAAAGAGGCACAGGCTCTCTCTCCATCTCTCTCAATGGCCACGAAAGCTGACCCTATGGGGTTTTCTGTTTGCATCGAGCAAACCTTTGCATCTTTAAGCCAGTTTCCCATGGGTTAAGCTGTGACTCCACTAATGTCCCCAGGTCCCCGAGGGAGAGTGGTCATCTTGAATCCCCAGTGGCGTGCTGATTTTATTGACAGATAGCTCCATGTTGGGGGCAGCAGGGACTCCCTTGGACGGGATATAAATTCTGAAGTCACAGTATCTCGCAGCCTCAGCAATATGGAGGGAGAACACATCCCTGGGATTCTCTCTTGCTGCCTGGAACAAGATCTTCCAACTGTGAGATGCACAGATGGACAATAGATGGTCCCCACTGTGGGTGGAATATGGTGTGTCCCCTCCATATTGAAATTTGCATCTGTGATCATGTGGGGTTGTGGGGGCTTCAAGAGGTGATGGGGTCATTAAGAGGGGTTCAGGCCTTTCTGTGCAAGGCAGGGTTAGTTACATTAAGAGCAAGTTGCTGCGACCCAATGCCGCCCCCTTGTGGCTTGTGTCTTCCTGTACCAGTCCCTTTCCCTCTACTGTTCCGCCATGTTGTTGTACTGCAAGGTGGTGCCCAGGCTCATCTGCCTGATCTTGGAGTTCCAGCCTCTGGGTCCATGAACTAAATGGGTGTTTCCTTTTTAAATAAGCCAGTCTGGGGTGTTCTGTGATAGCAACAGAAAAGGGACAAACATGGTGCTCCAGCTACTTTGCTTCGACTTACAGTTTCTCAACTTTTCCAGGAGTATGACAGTGGTGGGTACTTAATTGGGACTATAGTTTACAGTTTGCTTTTGGATATATTTCTGGACTAGCAGCATGTGTTCTGACCCATAGCTCTCAGTCAGCAACATGATCAATCAGGTGATACACTAGAGTGTACCATCTTGTTCATATTTACTGGATATACTGTTTTTCTATTGCATCGTGCAGAACAAAATGCCTATCTAGGTGTGTGCATGAGATATTCAACACATTATTATTTTTTTTAAATTAAGGCTGTGTAGCCATGTGCAATGATGCTCATTTGTAATCCCATCAACTTGGGAGGCTGAGGCAGGAGGATTGTAAGTTGGAGGCCAGTGTCTGCAACTCAGAGACGCCCTAAGCAACGCAAAAAGACCCTGTCTCAATAAATTTTTTTTAAATGTAAAAAGGATGGAAATGTGGATTAGTGATAACGTGCCCCAGGTTCAATACCCAGGATCCCCCCAATAAATAAATAAATAAATAAGGAAAATAACAAAGTAGGCTATACTAAGATGTGCATTGTGTGCATTTTTAACTCACAGTAAGTTGATCCAGACAGAGCCTCATAAGTGGAAATGCATCCTTGTACGTTCATATTAAAATAAACAAACTTCAGTGAACATCTGTACAATTCCACACCTTCAAATGTTTTAAATTTGGAGTTTTTATATATACAACTGAGTCTAGGAACTCAAAGAAAGGTCTCCTCCCTGCAGGGCTGCATTTGGGGAACCCAAGCGCTGTGTTGTATGTAGACATTGCAACTAAAGCTACACCAGGGCTCCTCATGGTGTGGGCACTTCATAGGAAAGAACTCAAGAGTTTCCAGAAGGTCTCCCACAGGAAAAAGCGGAACCCTGTTGAGACTGCTTTTAATATTTGCTTCTTTCTAGTTTTCCATGCTAGAGGGACTTGGAAAAGGTACATGCATGTCAAATCCCAAGATGCTCAAAATGGGATCTCATTGGAAAGCAGGGTCTCTGCAGAGGTTGTTGGTGAAGGGTCCTGAGATGGGCTCCTCCTGGGTCAGGGGGCCCTCATGCAATGGCCGTGTCTTCACAAGATACAGAGGAGGGGACACAGACACAGAGGAGGAGTCCCGTAGTGATGGAGGCAGAGACTGGAGTGAGGAGCCACCAGCCCAGGGCCACCTGGAGCCCCAGGAGCTGTAGAGGCAGGAGGAGCCTCCTTGGAGCCTGTGGAGGGAGCTGGACACCATTGTAAGAGGCGGGTCCTATCCACATCTTGACCCCAGAACCTGTGAGTGGGACCTTGTGTGGGAACAGAGTCTCTGTAGAGGTTGTTAGTAAAGGTTCCTGAGATGGGCTCCTCTTGGGTCAGGTGGCCCTCATGCAATGGCTGTTTCCCCCCAAGAGACAGAGGAGGGGACACAGACACAGAGGAGGAGCCCCAGGGAGATGAAGGCAGAGACTGAAATGAGGAGCCACCATCCCAGGGCCACCTAGAACCCCAGGACCTCAGTAGACCCAGTAGCTGTCTTCATCTTGGACCCTGCTATCAACATTCCCTGTGGATTCCCATGAGTCCAGGGTTCTGCAGGAGGTGAGTGGGCAAGGAGCTGAACACCCTGGCATGGCCCAGGCGTCATCTCTTCCCTCTGTGGCAGTCCCTGCCTCCCAGCATAGTGGCTCCCTGTGTGGTGGGAGAGGTGGCGTAGGGGAGCAGAGTGTGCTTGGTTGGGGCTGCAGGCCCCAGAGTCGGGGTCTGAGGCCAGAGACCAGGCTTGTCCTGGCTCCTGGGGAGCAGCTGATCTGTTAGGCCTGAGTGAGCACAGGCCAAAAACCAGCACAGGCGACCTAAGAACACATGGCACTCCCTGGTGGCCACCCAGACAGTGACCACAGTCAGCAAAATGGATCCACCCCAGAAGGAGTCCCAGCCAGGGGTGGGTGGACTTCAAAGGCCGGGTGACATCACTGTGGCTGGGAAAACACCATAAATGGATGCAAGCTGGTCTGGAGCCCACCCACGACTGTGGTTCTCCCAGCCTCCTGCCCTCTTGCTTCTTCTGGACCTCAGAGTGGCCAGCCAGCTGCCAGCCCTGACCAGATCCATTCTCTCTCAAAAATTATGATAGAAATAGATGTTAGGTTGACAGATGGATAGATACATGGACAGATGAGATGGATGGATGGATGGGTGGGTGGATGGGTGGGTGGATGGATGGGTGGATGGATGGATGGGTGGGTGGATGGATGGGTGGATGGATGGGTGGATGGATGGGTGGGTGGATGGATGGGTGGATGGATGGGTGGATGGGTGGATGGATGGGTGGATGGATGGATGGGTGGATGGGTGGGTGGATGGGTGGATGGATGGGTGGGTGGATGGGTGGATGGATGGGTGGATGGATGGGTGGATGGATGGATGGGTGGGTGGATGGATGGGTGGATGGATGGGTGGATGGATGGGTGGATGGATGGGTGGGTGGATGGATGGGTGGATGGGTGGATGGATGGGTGGATGGATGGGTGGATTGGTGGATGATGGATGGATGGATGGATGGATGGGTGGGTGGATGGATGGGTGGGTGGGTGGATGGATGATTGGATGGATGGGTGGATGGATGGATGGCTGGGTGGATTGATGGATTGATGTATGTATGGATGGGTGGATGGGTGGGTGAATGGATGGGTGCATGGATGGGTGGGTGGGTGGAGGAGTGGATAGATGAGTGGGTGGATGGGTGGACAGATGATTGGATGGGTGGGTGGATGGATGGATGGATGGTGAACAGATGGGTGGATGTATGGATGTATGGGTTGATGATGAAAGGGTGGATGGATGGATGATAGATAGATAGACATAGTTCATGTGTGGATGGATAGGTGGATGAATTTATGGGTGAATGGATGATGGATGTGTAGATAGATAGATAGATAGATGGACCATAGATGGATAGACAGGTGATATAATTATATGTCTAGATGACAGATGATCCATAAATGTTAGGTTGTGTAAATGGCTGTGGGTGTAGATGGATGGATGATGATGTCTGGTGAACAGGTGGATGCACAGACAGAGCTCAGTGGATAGATACAGCAGTAGATACAGATACATCACCTTGACGAGCCCTGGCTGCTTATCAGCTCTTCTAGGCATGCTCTTCTTTCTCCTTCCTCAGTCAGGTAGCCATAGAGTGTGTTGGAGAAACGCAAAACCTACGTGGAAGTTCCATATTCACCCCACGTCTACACCACCTAGTTAGAGGCGGCTCACCATCTCACCCTTAATTCCATTGTAAAAAGCATAAAAGGAGGAAAGTAACACCCTGCCCTTCTTCTTCTTGACCCTCGCTATGCCGATTCCGTACATCAACTCCTTTCTGGGGCAGGGCGCCTCCTCTCTCACATAAAGCATGGTGGGACTTGGTTATGAGAAACTTTGCAACTTGCATGAGATCCGAGGTGCTGTTGGATGGGGAAGGAGCCCGGGACTTGACAAGTGGACAGTCAGGGGGAAGAGAGGATCCAGGGAGGTGAGGGCATCACCCTGAGATCTTGGCAAAGCTCCCTTCCCTCTTCGCGACTGAAGGTATCTGAGGTCACTGGGGAAATCAGGAGGATCAGGACAGATATTTGGAAATGACAAGAAGACAGAGGTTCCACATGGCCAGCTGTTTGGTCAGCTTTTTTGCCACCATGACCAAAAGAGCTAACAAGAATAATCAGAGGAGGAGAAGTTTATTTGGGCTCATGGTTTCTGAGGTTCAGTCCCTGGTGGCCGACTCCATGGCTCTGGCCCAAGGGGAGGCAGAACAAAATGGCGGCAGGGCCTGGAGGAGGAGAGCAGCTCAGGACAGGGCACCAGGGAGCAGAGAGAGCTCTGCTCAGCAGGGACAGGACAGAGACCCCAAAGGCACAGCCCAGGGACCCCCTCCTCCAGCCACACCCCACCTGCCTGCAGTCACCACCCAGTGAGTCCATCGAGTGGATTAATCCATTGATCAGATTAAGACTCTCCTAATCTACTCATTTTGCTTCTGAAGGGTCTTGCACTGTCTTTCACTCATGAGCTTTTGGGGGACACACTACGAGCTCTACCCCAGCACAGCAGTAGGAAGTAAGAACTAAGGACCGGTGAGGACAACAGATGGAATCACATGGTGCAGTTTGGGTGGGATCCAGGTGGCCAGAACCTCGCGGGCTTGGCTGCTGGGCCCCAGGTAGTGATCCTCATGGCTTGGGAGAACCCGAGGTGACACCCATCAGCCGTCCATTTACCTCTGGAAAGAGTGGAAATATGGAGCTGGAGAGAGGAGCCAATGCTCCCCTGTGGCTTTCTGAATGGATTCTGTATGAATTGGCAGCGTCAGTTTTAATGGTCTCATAAATGTGAAGATGTGAGCTCAGTTGTGTTGGTTTCAGAAGGAAAATATGATGTTGGGCTAGACAGAGAGAGAGAGAGAGAGAGATGAAAGGGCAGGGTCACTTAGGACTGGACTCAGAGTTCCCTCCCAATGGGAAATCATGAAAGGATGTCACCTGGTAACAGGAGTCTCAGAATGATCTGGAGAAAGATGGGGGCCTTGCAGGGGGACTTTCTGGCTCTCCTCAGACCCGAGAGCTACACATGGATGCATTTCAAGGCGAAGGAAAGTGCCACCAGGGATTCGTCGTGTTTAATGAGCAGATCTTGCTGACTTCTCTTGGGAACCCTAATTGTTCCATTGTCATGAAGCGTCCCCTCGTCTCCATGTACACATCGATGGGAACACCATGTCTTAGGGCCATTAGTGACCAAGACGTGGAGAATGGAATTCTCTCCGCGTTGAAGCAAATTTGCTCATTTCTGAAATGTCCCACCTCCCCATGCCTAGTAAATCCACTTCTCCAATGTGTCCCAGCATCCAGGGGCACGAAGAATGAGGGGCTGGTGACCAAGCAACTGGTTTTCCCAAAACAGGGGGACATAAGGCAACCGGTTATTTATGAATCTGCCATGATTTGAATGTGTCCCCATCAAAATTGACCTGTTGAAATCTTTGATCTGCCAATTTATACATTGGTGGCATTTAAACGTGGGGTCATTGGAAAGCAATTAGGATCCAATGAGGTCCTAAGAGGGAACCCCAGGATGGCATTAGTGGCTTCCTAATAAGATGAGCCAACTTATTCGCTCCATCTGTGCCTGGAGTCCCCTCCGCCATTTTGGATGCAACTTGGAGGCACTCGCCAGATCCCAAAGCCATTTCTATGGACCCGGAAGCCAATAAATCTCCATTCTCTACCAATTGCCCCATCTGGAGTATTTTGTTATAAAAATAGAAAATGGATGGAGCCCAGGTATCCGTGGCCAGGACTCTGTGTGTGTCCAAAACACATTCCATCATCTTCCCCCAGAGATGAAAACAGAAGACGTGAAATGACTCCTAGGAGATAAAGGGAGGTGAGTCGGAGGGGAGAGGAGGGGACGGAGATGGACGAGCTGAGCACTAAGTCACACAGCACTGATCAGACACAGCTGTCCCCCCTCTGTGACAAGGGAACGCCATTTCAAATGCGGCCACAAGAGAGGGAAAGAGCCCAAACAGAAGCGGAATTCTCTGTCGGGAGCTGCAATATTCCACTGTGAGTTCTCCACACTCTGCTCTCTCCCCCTACTCTAGCCTGAAGACTGCCCTTTGGTTGGGGAAAATATGGCCGCCATCTTGGTGGGAAAGACATCAAGAAGGACCGGTACCAAGACCAAACAGCTATGAGTCACGCTCCATTTTTTTTTCTTTTACCCTCTTGGATTTCAATAGTCAACACTTTCATTTGGGAACAAGGACTCATTTTTTGAGAGAGAGAAGAAGAAACTTAAGAGAAAGCTCTCCTGACTCTATAAATCTGACATTTGAGAAGAAGAATGCAAAGAGAAATATCTCTAAGAGAAGACACAGAGGAAGAGACTTTCTATTACTGAGTAGTTATTTTTCTTTGGGGGAAACAACAAAAAATAACAGAAGAACTAATTTGAAGTACGCAAGGGTGTCCTGGGTTTTGGCCAAGCTGCCTGCAGCTACCAGATAAAGTTGTCCTAACCCACAGCTTGAGTGGACGCAGGGACGATTCCACCATCCAACATGTACACGCCATTACTCATGGCCGAAAATGAAGGGTGACCTTTAAGGGAAATCCCACTTTTACCCACAGTGGGCTGCAAGAAATACCAGTACGTCACCATCTCTTCTTTCTGTACCTTATATTATCTTTGCAAGAAATAAGCCAGGCAGAGCCTGTCATCCCAGCAACTCAGAAGGCTGAGGCAGGAGGATCACAAGTTGGAGGCCAGCCTCAGCAACTTGGTGAGACTTGTCTCAAAACAAAAACTGAAATGTTTTGGGGAAGTGGCTTGATGGCGAAGCACCCCTGGGTTCAGTCCCTGGTACCACATAGAAATGGCAGAGCTGGGGATGTAGGTTTATATATTAAAACAGAGTCATCCGCCCAATTATCAAAATGTGGGGGTAAGAAAATGAGCAGCCAATTTCCATCACATTATAGTAATTAGTATAAACTACAAACGTATATGGAATATATTTCTATATATATGTTTATTTTGTTCCATACAATATAAATATTTACACATATGTAAATAAATGAATATTTATAAATTTAATATTTGGGGAAAATATGGCCACCCAAATTTTCCAATATTTATAAATGAATATTTACAAATGACTTTTTTATCAGATATCAGACATAACGTATCTATTTATTAGGTATTAGATATTAAATACTCATAAGTATCCCATATTTTTATATTTACTTATATATAATTCATATATATTATATATACTTATGTCATACACTTTTATATAATAAAATACACTAAATATAGAATACATATATTTAAAATATAACTGACATTGTAAAAATAGGTCTGTTGTATATTTACATTATATTTGTACATTGATAAACATAATTTATAAATCTGTATGTATAATCTGTATAGACTTCTGTTGACTAATGTATGTTCTACATGTTTATAGCATATATTATGTCATTTGTGTATACTCATTTGAATTCATTTGAAGCCCATGAAGGGGAATTGGAGAAATAAAGAGGATACAGAAAAATTTAAAGAATAATGAAGACTTGATAAAGGATTCTCACTTGCAATGAAAAAGAGCTAATTTTACAAATAAGAATTCGTATTTCCATGAAGCTTAAGAAGGGAGATACTGCTAGGTGCGGTGGGATCCCAGTGTCTCGGGAGGCCCCATCCCCAGTCCTATTTTGTATTTCATTTAGAGACAAAGTCTCACAGAGTTGTGAGTTTTGCTGAGGCTGGCCTCCAACGTGTGATCCTCCTGCCTCAGCCTCCCAAGCCACTGGGATGACGGGCGTGCACCACCGTGCCCACCTGTGTCAAATTTTGATGTTTAAATTTATTATTATTATCTTTTACAAACCTTTAAAGTTGCAATTCTGCCTTCTTATCCAAAGAGAATACTATCAGGAGTCCAGGCATCTCTTTAGCCTAGATAAAAATGTGAGCACACAGAAAAGGTCCTTTCAAGCATGAGGGCCAGCGGCCATTCCTTCATGTCCACCCGGCTGGCATCCCGCAATTCCTGACCTCAAAGCAGAGCTCGCTGCCCAAACTTTGGCTCCGTCAGAAGATAGCGAGTCCCGATCAAAGCGAATGATTTTCAGGATCCAAGAATCATGAGAACACGATTCTAGGGAGAGGACCGCAGCTCTCCAGGCTCCGATGAAGTGGAGTTTCCATTAGGCTGGATGCAAGGCCTCTGGAGCGATCCAAGATCCGAGGCAAGTGTTCTGACAGATGCTCTGGCTCAGCGCGGCCAGTTATGCAAGAAAGGAAATTGAAGTAGGTCAGAGGATTTCCACAGGGAGAGGGCTGGGAGGGGGACCCGCTGATTTTCACAATTCACTGCACATCTCCTCGAGAAAGCTTGGAGAGGGGAATTTCAGTCATTGCAATTGGTGGCCACTTTCGTTGGAGTCTCTGTCTGGGCTCTTGCAAATAGGACGGCAAGGAACAGAAAATTCCCCAAATTGAAGGCTCTTTTCTGAAGCTCTTTGGAGCCAGACTCATGCAACTTGGGAAGTTACCTCCTTTGAGGGTCTTCTGCAGCCCCCAACCCACACCTGCTCCCTCTGCACCTCTCATCTCTTATGCATGGACTTTTTTTTTTTTTTTTGAACCCACCGGAACTTCCGTTCATTTGCAAAGAATCTGAATGCACAGACGACCTCTGTTGAGACCCAAGGTTCTCTAGAACAAATAGTGCAAGGGGAGGTTGATTAGATCCGTCGGGTGCTCAGAGTGACCAGACATTCAAGGTGCTCATGGAGATGATGGCTGTCCAGTCCAAGGAGTTGAAATCATCAGAAGAGGAGAGACGGGCTGGGTATAGCGGCCCCTTCCTGTCATCCCAGCAGCCCGGGAGGCTGAGGCAGGAGGATTGTAAGTTGGAGGCCAGCCTTAGCAACTTAGCAAGGCCCTAAGCCACTCAGCAAGACCCTGTCTAAAAATAGAATATAAAAAGGGCTGGGAAGTGGCTTGGGGATTAATCTCCCCTGGGTTCAATCCCTGGTACAGAAGGAGGAGGAGGAGGAGGAGATGGAGGAGGAGAAGGAGATGGAGGAGGAGGAGATGGAGGAGGAGGAGGAGGAGGAGAAGGAGGAGGAGGAGAAGGAGCAGGAGATGGAGGAGGAGATGGAGGAGGAGGAGGAGATGAAGGAGGAGGAGGAGGAGATGGAGGAGGAGGAGATGGAGGAGGAGGAGATGGAGGAGATGGAGGAGGAGGAGAAGGAGGAGGAGATGGAGGAGGAGGAGAAGGAGGAGGAGAAGGAGATGGAGGAGGAGGAGGAGATGGAGGAGGAGGAGATGGAGGAGGAGGAGGAGGAGGAGGAGATGGAGGAGGAGGAGGAGGAGATGGAGGAGGAGATGGAGGAGGAGGAGGAGATGGAGGAGGAGAAGGAGATGGAGGAGGAGGATGAGATGGAGGAGGAGGAGGAGGAGGAGATGGTGGTGGCAGCAAGATGTCCTCCCACCCCTCTGCAGCATTCCTGGGGCAAATTTGCGTTTGATGCTTTAAGAACCTGGGGTCTCATGTCCAGTGGGACAGCAGGATCACAGTCACCCCCAGGACAGGGGATTCCAGCAAGGGGCACCAGCTGAGCACCCCCTTCTTTTGTTCTTCGATTCTATCCTGGTCCCCAACCCTATTGGACGGTGCCCCCCAGAGCCTGGGAGGGTCTCCCCACTGGGGTCCCGTCCCACACGCCCAGTGACAGTCCTGGATGTGGAGGAGGACTCTTGGGCCTCCTGTGATGCAGTCCACCTGTCATCCAAACCCACCCCAGCAACAGCCCTCCCCGTGTGCTCCCCAGCCCCCTGGGGGGTGCCTGCAGTCTGGGGTCGATACCGTCCCCAGTGCCACACCGTCAGTGCCCTCAGTTCTTTCAGCCATATGTGCTTCTCAGCATTTCCACCAAGTTTCAGTTACACGATCTTTTTCTTGGGGATAGGGGGGACACCAGGGATTGAACTTAGGGTCCCTCGACCCCTGAGCCTCCTCCCCAGCCCTATTTTGCATTTTATTTAGAGACAGGGTCTCCCTGAGTTGCTCAGGGCCTCCCTTTGGCTGAGGCTGGCTTTCAACTCTCAATCCTCCTGCCTCAGCCTCCCCAGCCGCTGGGGTGACAGGCCTGTGCCCCTGCACTTGGCTTTTTTCTATTATTATTATTATTATTATTAATTATTATTATTATTATTATTATTATTATTATTATTATTATTATTTAATGTGCAACAGTTTCTCTTTGGCTCTTGTGCAACTTTGCGGGTGTGGCTGGTCTCAGTTTGCAAACGTAGACTCTGCTCCCCACTGTAACCCAGAGCATCTCTGGGGAATGGGAGGCAGCTGCAGAAAGACCTAGTCACCCGGAGGACAAATGGCTCCATTTCCCACACAGAGCATCCCAGACCCCCGAGCAGAGCACCGTTCCCACGCTGCCAGAAGGACCGAGCACCATCCAGCCCGCTGAGAGGGCTCCACCCAGTGCCTCAAAATCACGTGCATCCGAGCTGCGCTTGCAATTGCAACAAAGTTTATTTTACTTAAAATTTTTTTTTTTAAAAAAAAGTTAAGTTGTTAAAAAAAATTTATAGCTTTGCAGAAAAATTAAAATGAAACATCTTGCAAGCTTTGCTCCCAAATGCTCCCCGGGACCCACCAAGCGGCTGCATAAAATCCTTGCAAATATTCTATCAAAGGAGGATCCTAATTGTCGGGCTCAAAGCTCCGGAGCAAAAACATGTGCACAGCTGCGAACCCTGGAATTCTGTTTGTGCCTCTGGAACCACAAAGATTGCAAACAAAATTGGGACCAGCCGACGGCCACCTTTTAACCTCTCCTCTGTGTCTATGGACACAGCCCAGGACTTTGGAGCCACTTGGTTTGATCCTTGCAAGAGAGACCCTCAAGGGCAATCGCCCCGGGCATCTGGTTTTAATCGCACATTGCGTTCCTCGGTCCAGTTTTGACTATTTTTTTTTCCTCCCCGCGTCCACAGTGAGACCAGGGCCTCTGTGAAAATATGGCTGCTGGCGGGTTGGGGTTTATTTCACAATATACGTGGTTCTCAATTTTTTTTTTCTTTTTCTGTTTATTTTAAGGGTTGTTACAAACCTCAAAGCAAGCACTTACCACTGAGCCACATCCCCAGCCCTTTTTAATTTATTTTATTATTATTATTTTAATTTAGAGACAGGGTCTTGCTAAGTGGCTTAGAGCCTCACTATGTTGCCGAGGCTGGCCTTCAGTTTGCGAGTCTCCTGCCTCAGCCTCCCGAGTGGCTGGGATGACGGCCGTGCATGCTTGACCCAGCTAAGGAAGCACTGTAGGGCTCTTCTTTGGAATATTTAAATTCCCAACAGCACGATTGTCATATATTGGGGACGTTTTTAAGTAAAACAAGGGTAATTTACACATAATAACTTCAGTATCACCAAGAACGCTGCTGAGTGACTACCAGGTGGGTAACCTATACAATGTGGATACGCTGACCAAGGAGATGATTGACAGCCCGGGAAAATTGGAGCAAGGTGGCATGAGATTTCATCATAGTAATCAGAAGAGAATACAATTTAAAACCTGTGGATGGTCTATTTCTGGAATTTAATTTTTTTTGAGGTGGTGGGGGGACACAAATGGCTACAGATAGCTGACATGTCAGAAGTTGAGGCTATGGGAAAAGTTTGGAGGACTGCTCTCCTTGCTCTACGTGACAAGAAAACCAAAATGTCCCCCAAGTTTCACTAATGAACAGCATTTTCTTTACCTGTGTTGTATTCTCTTTCTCCCATTTGGTCAGATATAAAATAGTAATGACGAAGGGGTCACTCTGAGCTCTGTGGTTACCATTTGTGAGTGTGTGTGTGTGTGTGTGTGTGTGTGTGTGTCCTGGGCAGAATATATTCTGGACTATTTATGAGTCCCTTTCAACCGGGTGGGAAGCCATCACCCCACGTTATACAATCAATGGCAAACTCGAGGATGCAGTATGTAAGCTCCGGTGCCAGGCAGCCACCTTTTCACCTTTAGCAAGATGGCGGCCAATGAAGAAGATGTCCGCTCCGTGTCCTGTGCCACGGTGAGAGCAAAACCCTGCTGATGACTCTTTGGCATGTGGTGGCATGAAGACAATAAGCCTTTGGAGGCTAGGCCATTGGTAGAAGTTGAGCCCCCTTTGGCTACCCACCATGAGGCAGGAATCAGTACATCTCCTTGTGCAGATTCTCGTATTTTGGAAGCACAATCCCAATGCAGCGAGGTTCATTGAGTGGGGGGGGGGCTTTTTAGGAATGACCTGTGACCTCATCAGTGGATTGATCCATAGGATGGATTAATAATATGAACAGGAAATGAGGTAAGTGAGGTCTAGTAGTCAGTCCAGTATGACCTTGGAGACTATATCATGTCCCTGGACGCTGCTCCTTGTCCTTAACCTCATCCTCCTTCTTCTCCTTGTCTCTCTCTCTCTCTCTCTCTCTCTCTCTCTCTCTCTCTCTCTCTCTCCCTCTCTCTGTCTCTGTCTCTCTCTGCTTCCTGACCCCCACAAGATGAACACCTTTCTCTGACCATGCCCTACCACCATAATATTTGGCCTCCTCTAAAGCCTGGACTCAAATGTCTGAATTCATGAGCTAAAATAAACCCTTCCTCCTCTGACTTATTGGGCTTTTGTTTCTTTGGTACCAGGGATTGAACCCAGGGGAGCTCTAAACCACTGAAGCCACGTCCCCAGCCCTTTTTTATGTTTTATTAGAGACAATCGCGAATGCTGGGTATGAATTCGTCATCCTCCTGCCTCAGCCTCCCAAGTCGCTTTGATTACAGGCGGGCGGCATGGAACCTCATTGGGTATTTTTTTGTTTTAGCAACAAAAACCATCTAATACGCACTATCGCACAGATTAGTTTCACTGCCACAAAATTAAAAAAAGAAAATTCCGTACATTGTCCTCATTCATTCCGAGGGCACCCGTTCTTGTGCAGTGAGCAGAGACCCTGTGGTCCCTTGCCCAGGGGACCCTCTCCAGGCCCCCCCTCCCCAAGCTGCAGAATGGATCTTGGAGCCTGCGTCACACACGGGGGATTTTGAGACTCCGGAGAGGAAAGCCAGGGTCCAAACCGACTGGGCTTCTGCAAATTCCGATGCAAGGCTCTGGGCTCCTCTGAGCTGGGGAGGTTGCAACGGTCCAAATGCAAAGTCCAGCCATTGCAGCAGACCACGGGGCTGGTGGGTGGGGAACCGCAGTGTCCCTGCAGGAAGGAGCCTGGCTCTGCCGTCTCCCAGGAGGAGAAAAAAAAAAAAAAACTCTCAAAGAATTTCAGAGCAGGCAAGAGCGTGCTGAGGGTTTGCCTCAGAAAAAAATCCTCGGGTCGAATTATAAAGAGCCGTGAGGACCTCAGAGAGGTTTTTGGGCCACAGACGTCAGGACAGGTGGGTGGAATTTCAGAATAAAATAAAACACGCCCCCCGGGAAACTCCTCAAGTAATGTGTGGTGGCCCCCCCCCCAGCCTGTCACACCAGGGATCCAGGAGGCTGAGGCAGGAGGATTGCAAGTTGGAGGCCAGCCTCAGCACCTTCGCAACACCCTGTCTCAAAGTAAAAATTTAAAAGGTCTGGGGGTGGGGATCAGGGGCTCAGCACCCCTAGGGGTCCATCCCTGGTATCTAGAAAATTAAAGAAGGAAAGAAAAGAAAAGACAATGGACCCAGGGGGATCTAAGGAAGGAAAAGAGATGATCGTGTCGCAGGAAAGATGGCTCCCACAGCGCAGCCACAGGGGATCGTCTCCCGTGGGCTGGATCTTGGGTTGATTTTTCCTATCGAGAGGCTCATCGCTGACCATCTCTGTCATGGGTTTTCTTCTCTTTCCCCCTGAAATCAGAAGGTCACCGACCACCCTCCAGGCCACCCATCTTCCCCTGTTAGGATGCATCTCAGGAAGATCCCCGGGCGCTTTCCTTGGGTTGAGAGGTGAAGGACTCTGACGTGTCAGAAGATCCTTGAATACGAGGTCATCCAGGTCCTCGTCATTTGGAACAGAACGGGGCTCCTCTGTGCTTCTTGGCTGCTTTGTGGCTGTGGACACAAGAATCAGTGGGAGGCGAGGGATTGGGAGGCGGAAGATGCACGTGGACCCAAGCACAGAAAATAGTCGCTCATCAAACCAACCGGACTCCATCGATCTGCCGTTAACACACCCAGAGAGGCACCGATGTCACCAAGAGGAGAGGTAAACAGGACAGGGGACGCCACCACGCGGCCTCCTTCCCACTCCTGATATTTATTGCTGACAGGGGTCACAGGGAGCTCAGGTCACACGGGCGGCTCCCAGATGGACAGCCGGCTAGCTCCGTGCATGCTTGGAATTCCTGGCCCTGGCCACCTGTCCATCATCAAGGGTCCTTGCCCGGGATGGGATGTGTCCCTGAGTCAGTGGCTGGAAAGGGCTGCTTTGCTTCTAGCCTGGACCTTATCATTAATTCTGTGGATGCAGCTGGCCTCGGACACCAAACTGTATTGTCCCTCTCTTTATAAGGTGAAACCATTTTCTCCTTTGATTTTTTTTTTTTTTTTGATGCTAGAAATTGAACTGAGGGGTGCTTAACCACTGAGCCATTTTTATTTTTATTTATTCAATTTTTTTTTTTTTATTTAGAGACAGGGTCACAGTGAGATTTTTAGGGCCTGGCTAAGTTGCTGAGGCTGGCCTCCGAACTGCAATCCTCCCGGCTCAGCCTCCCCAGCTGCTGGGATTAAAGACACACGCTGCCAATTCTGTTTTGCTTTTCACATTCTTTTACGTCTTGTTAAAAAGTCGTGTGACGAGTTCAGAGCCAGCCTCAGCAAAAGCAAAGTGCTAAGCAACTCAGGGAGACCCTGTCTCTAAATTAAATGCAAAATAGGGCTGGGGACGGGGCTCAGGGATCGAGTGTCCCTGAGTTCAATCCCCAGTACCCACCCCGTCCCCTCCAAAAAGTTGCATTAGCTGGGCAGGGGGGTGCACACCTGTAATCCCAACCTCTAGGGAGGCTGAGGCAGGAGGATCACAAGTTGGAGGCCAGCCTCAGCAACTTAGCAAGGCCCTAAGCAACTTAGCAAGACCCTGTCCCCAAACAAAAATTTTTTAAAAAAAGGATGGGGCCGTGGCTCAGTGGTTAAGCACACCTGGATTTAATCCTTGGTACCAAAAAATTAAAAATTAAAATAAATAGCTGCATGCAGCAGGTACTTAATAAATCAATATAATCCATATCCCACCTAAAAATCCACTTTGGTGGTGAGCAGGCCGGGCCAGCCCCTTAGACCAAACAACTTTGTGTCTCTGCACGGTGACATCCATGTGGGGGTGACAATAAAGTCACAATCTACTCCAGTTTCAGCTGTTGGGATTCCCAAATGGCCCTGGGGGGTCCGTGAGTCACATCTGCAACCCTGACACCCGAGTCACACCTCCCACAGGGTGACGCCCGCCTGCAGCTTACCCACGGGCTAGGAAGGGGTTAAGCGGCTGCGGAGGAGGCTGCACTGAGCAGAGGCAGGGAGCGGTCAGGAGGCATCTGCAGGGATGGACGGTCCAGCTGGCAGGTCCCCAGGGTCCTCGGCCGCAGATGTGAGCCCTTCCTTCTCAGAAGCAGCAGGAATCTGCAGACGGGGATCCGAGGATTCCTGCCGCAGCAAGTGACCGGGCCAGGGTGGCCTTGGGGCAGTGGGAGGGTCTCCTCCTGTCGTGACAGGGTCGCATCTGGTGAGTCTGGTAAGCCCCTGGGTCTGGCGATTCTGATATTGTCACAGAGCTGGGGACCCCCAAGGAACAGGCAGCACAAAGACCTTCCCTACGTCAAACCAAGCCCGCAAGACGTCAGACCTGTCACTCAGGGTGACAGGCAGGAGCGTATTGAAGGGGTGGAAAGGGGCAGGGGACACTCTCAAGGGACAGAGGGGTCCTCTCAGAGAGGACAGGGACAGCGTGCCCCTCCTGCCCTCCAGTTTTATTGGGGTCCAGGGAAGTCTCCAGAGAACCCCGCCCAGGTCCCCCTCCTGACTCTGACGGACAGCAGGGTGACATCACACTCTCCAGTCCCCAGGGCCATGGCCACTCTGGGTCACCCTGGCCCCTGCTGCCTGGTTCTCAGTGGAACCTGTTCTTGCAGATTTTAGGGTTGGAGGAAGGATCCTCGTCCCCCTGGGTCCCGGGACCTGGTCTGCGTCAGGGTCACAGAAGTCCCCCCTTCAGGGTCACGTGGCTCCTCTCAGGGACGTGACTTCCAGCCTGCATGTCCCCTGCAGGTCACAGGTGGTCTGTGAGGAAGGTGCCCGGAGGCCAGGCAGGGCTGCAGGTCCAGGGCTTCGGGGAAGGAGGCTGTGGGGTCAGCACCGGGGGCCACTGATAGAACTGTCCCCTGGACCTCGGGTCCCACCACCCAGGTCTGTCTGTCCCCTGACAATATGATTCGGGATGCCGTGGTGTGGATCAGCTGCTGGGCCGATGTCTGCGTCTTGGACACGCAAGGCGTACAGCCATGCCACCTGGGCGCGTGCTCGCTGCAAGGACGGCTTCAGGCACGGAGAAACCCAGGGGAAGGCACGGCCCGGAGACCCTGCCCTCTACATCCTGGAGGACCTCGGAGCAGGACACCGCCCACCCACCCCCAAATGCACCCTCTTGAGTGGGAAACGGAGTCGGCTGACCCTTTACCCAAGGTGGTCGTCCTTTCTTCAACTGGGACTTTGCTTTGAAGAACTTAAAAATACTCCACGGCTTAGTCCCCAAGTTGATCTCAAAGCAGAACAGACAGCAGGAGGCTCCCCGAGGTCACAAAAAATAAACCGGAAAATTCTGCAGCTTCGGTCTCATGCAGGACTCTGAGGCTCTTACGGGGTTTCGCTGATAGAAGTCCCCTCGGTGTCCAGCCGTCTCGACCTTGCACTTTAAGGCTGGCCCCCTGCAGACGGCCTCCCATCCCGTCCACCACGGAACACACTCAGGATCCTAGGAAGTCTCCCCGATGCCTCTGTTGACCATAAACACCATCAAGACCACATTTATTTTATTTTACTTTTTAAATGTCTTTGGCCAGGTGCGGTGGTGCCTTGGGAGGCTGAGGCAGGAGGACGGCAAGATGCACAGAGTCCATCGACGGTGAACCCCACTCGGGTCCCCGGTCACTGTGAGCTGAGAGCAAAGCACGGTTTCGCAGGAGGGGGCTCGGGCCAGGGTCGCTGCAGTTTCCTGACTTCAACTCAAAGAACCGGCGGCTCATCTTGGGTCAGCGTCTCCGGAGCAGACGGCGCCTCTTGGACGGAGGCCGAGACTCTCTGGGCCACCTGTTCCCGTCCACCCTGATGTCCTCCGTGCGCCATCGGAGCCGCTGCGAGTCCTGGAAACAATTCACACCCTCTTTGTGGACATTTCGGCTGGACACTTGGGTGAAGGGCCACCTGGATCCACCATCCACTCTCCTATTATATGGTAGAGAACTCGAGTTCCCTGCAAAAGAAAAGCCCGTGAGGTTTTTAAATTTTTTTAAAATTAACTAATTTATTTTGATACCAGGGATTGAACTTAGGGGCTCCTCAACCCCTGAGCCCGTCGTCCCCAGCCCTATTTTGCATTTTATTTAGAGACAGGGTCTCCCTGAGTTGCTTAGGGCCTCGCTGTGGCTGAGGCTGGCCTCCAACTTGCAATCCTCCCGCCTCAGCCTCCCGAGCTGCTGGGATGACCGGCGTGTCATCCGCCTGCCCTAGATTTTGGGGGTCTCAGAGGATAACCTATCGATTTGATCAGGGTTAGAATTGGCCCCACTCAGTGCCCAAGCTGTGATGCCATAAGATGGGACGTTTGGGTCATGCAATATCCACCAAACAATGAGGCAACCCTTGAGTCCCCCTGTGTGCACCAGACAGGTCCCCAAATGTCCTTCTGACCTTCAGGACTCGGGTGAGCAGGGCTGGTGAGAGAGTGCACATGGGCTGTCAATCATCGGTGGCCGGGAGGGTAGCACTACCCGTCATGAGCGGGAGCACTAGAAACTCTTCCTCTCACAGGGCGGCCCCGGCTCCTGTGTTCATGGACAGACATCTTTGCAGACAAGGGTTCGCGCCTTAGGAAAAAAAGGGGCCCCCGGGCTTCCTGCTTCCTCTAAGGACAGAGCAGGTGGAAATGCTGACGTGTGGAAATATCTTCTTGGACAAGGTGGACTCCAAGCCTGTGTCCTGGGTCCTGCCCTGTAGGAGCCACTGGGCTGTCCCATGGATGTGGCCATCCTTCCCTGGATTCCCGTCCCCTGGCTGCCCCAGTCCTGCAGTGACCACGTGGACCTCTTCCAAACCCCCCCACACATGTGGCGAACCCTGATCCATGTCCGGCCCCCTACTCAACCATCTTACCAAAATGCTCGGTGCTGTGGTGCACACCGGTAATCTCAGGGACTCGGGAGGCTGAGGCAGGAGGATCAGAAATGAGAGGCCAGCCTCAGCAACTTAGCAAGACCCTGAGCAACCGAGTGAGAACCTGCCTCTAAATAAAGTATAAAAACATCTGCGGACCTTGCTCACGGGTGAAGCAACCCCTTGGGTCCAATCCTCAGTCCCCCAAAACGTATGTATATTTTTTTATCAAAAGGGAAAAACAAAATGTTACCAACGATGTTGACAAAATCCACCAAAAGCCCAAGAAGAAAAGACTAGACCGCAGCTTTATCCCCCTTTAATCCTCTTCTGGGAGGTTCCGTCCCTGGGGAGATGTGATTGACACACAGCTGTCTGGGTTTCACAAAGGCCACAGCATCTTCTCCAACTTTATTTGTATCCCTTGCACCATATTCTGAAATAAATGCACGGTTTTGTTTTATTTTTTCAAAAAAGCATCTGACTGCTGAAACTGGAGATGACCCATTAAGTGATAAATCCTCCCTCAAGAGTCTTTCTGCAAACCTGATTATATTCTGAATATCTGGATGCTTTCCTGCAGGGTTAGGAAAACGCTTGGGCACCAATCGCGCTCTCACACACACAGTCAAGGCCAAGTTGTGCTGATTGACCATCACTGATAACCTCACATGG